>NC_043756.1:6182397-6491261 GCF_902148845.1 Salarias fasciatus | reverse complement strand
GCAGCAGGAGACTGTAAATGACAGAAATCATCATTTGCTCAATAGTTTGCCTAAAATAACACAGGTTTCCATCATCGGTGTGTATGCTGAGATTCACGCACAAAGTGTAGGTGATTACCTAGATAGAGGTAAAAGTGGAGCAAAGTAGAGGAAGTGCTTTGTGGAACCTACAGCAGGAAATTCTGTTGTCACTGCAGGTGATACAGATGTCACCTGGAGTTTGGTTATTGCTTTGCTGTCCTCCACAGGCAGGAGCTGTACCATGGCTCTGCCCTGTGATTGACTGTGTGTGCAGCAGGATGAGCCACACCAGGACATAGCCACTTATCACTCCAGGAGGAATGGATGACCCAGGAACAGAGACGCAGCCCGGACCGCACGCTGTGTCATCTGTCAGCCAGCTGCGTAGGTGAACCGCGGGATGAGAGGAGATGAGCAGAACTGAGATTTAGAGCCAGGCCTCCTTGCATTATCTTCCCTTACACCATTGCTCATGTTGTGAAACTTCCTGAAGCCACCGACTTTACAACAAGGGGATAAAGGGGGCAGCTGAAGGATGAAGGGAGGTTGTAACTCCATCAAGTAAATACGGCTACGGCTGTGTTTCCAGTGAAAGTGGGACCCATATTCTCTGTGTACTTCAAGCTAAATGGGCATCAGCATATCTGTCTCGTCAGCACTGATGCAAGGGCGTATCGACAGCTATGCACCAGTGCCAGCTTCGCTAATGTCAGAACATTTATTCTAGGGGAGAGAGGCTTAGATTGATCAAAAACATTCCTATCAGTCCAATTCTGACCCTCTTTGCTTCTGTTGCTGCAATTTAATCAATAGATGACAATCACAGGTGGATAAATAACGTTGTCTTGCATCCACAACAAAGTAAAACAGGATAAATGGACCAGGCCGAAGGCCACGGTAAACAAAGCACGTTCTTTAACGGTCCACACGTGCAGCTCGGCCGGCTGTTTGTGAGCCGGCGAGCCATGCAGACGGATACAGCGCTCCCTCCAGTGAGGACAGAGGGAGGGATGCTGCTTTCACTGGAGCTGACAGGAACGCGCTTCTGATTCACTGTGATTTATTTCTGCGGAGAGCTCGGACGCGGCCGGTGCATCGGCAGGTCAATTTCGTTTGGGTGGAAGAAGAGTTCCCTGATTGATAGAGAGGGGGGCCGGCTATGTTCTCCACGCTCAGCTCCCCCTCCATCAGGGCCCCTGCTATGGCCGATTAATCCAACGTACACAGAATGGACGTCCTGGGTGAACCTCCCTCTCTGACCGAACGCCGCCTCCCTCTTTAAGTCAAAGCTGCTCTATGCTTCGTTTTCCCCGTGAGTGCATCATCTCCAGAGTTTGGACTGCAATCATTTCAGTGTGTACTCATTATGCTCTTATCAGGGAGCTGATGTCCGGAGACGAGGACAGGATGACCTGAAGACTATCAAGAAAACGACTTGGCTCAAGACATGCCCTCCGTCTTGTTTACATCTCCGGAGGTCACACATTTTCCTGTTTTTAACACTAATCCTCCCTTTCCTCACACTTCTTAGCACAGCAGTCTTGTAACGCAACGTGAATCCATCCAACAACCGTGTGTGTGTGTGTTTTTAAACAGCTCAAATCGTCAAATATTCCATCACCAGACATTACAAAATGCTTTAATGTGCTCAAAATGGAAATAATAGTTATTTGGTTTAGGCTATTGGTGAAAAATCCAGATGTTATTTAAATGTGTCCCTGCTCTCGGTGTGCCTGCAGTGGAGCTGATGACTGGTTTCTTCTATCAGGAGTGAAGCTTCAAACAGGGAAAGTTTGCCTCCGTCCCACACTGACTCACCTCTCCACAGTTATGTCCTTCACTGTACTTTGATGCTTTGAACTTTTTACTCGTTGCCTTCAAAACCAGAAATTGAAATCATCAGTCATAAAGAAGCATGCCAAACGTCATATTTTACACATTTTCTACATAATTTTTCCAACAAAATAAACATTTACAACCAACTATTAGTTATTTTCCACTGAATGACAGGGACATGTCAGTGTAGGGCCAATATTTTAATAACTTTCAGTGGCATCCGCCCTTCAAAGATTCTCTGGTTCAGACTGACAACAGTTTTATGGTCCTTCAGTGATTAAAATTATTCAAATACCAGAGTCACCACCAGATGGCAATATCAGACAAAATGATTATGTCAGTTTTGTTTTTGTATCCTGTAACATATGCACAGTTTGAGTTTTGCATCTTTAAACATAGTGGCTCCAAAACGTTTAAGTTTTATCTACATCAAATCAAACTGTTTCAGACACAAAATGTTGCTCTGCATTGTCAGTCACTGAATTAGACACATTAAGCATGGAAAACTCCTGTGTTTTATTCACTGCTTAGGCTTGCATCCCACCAGTTATTCAGACTGGAGTCTTGACCTTGAGTTTGGTGAGTCGGGTTCATTTCACAGCACTACCAAAATCTACGGTCCAAGTCACACTCAGCCTGTGGAGAAGGTAAGCACACCGTCATCATAATTCATTATGAAGCTTTGCAGCCTCCTTTTCAAGTCATTTTGTTGGTTTCTTGGGTTAGCTGCTCAATTTAAGGACGGAGCAGCAAACTTCGAAAATGGATTTCATTCTCAATCTAGTTCTGATTGTGTGAACCACACCTCTCGGTCTGCACGTGTCTGGAATGGAAATCAGTACTCTAAATGTCAGCTGCACTGTGGTATTCATACATGCAATCAATAAAACAAACTGATTCCCCGTCCTCCTCCGCCAGGCTCGTCTCAAAAGGAGGGAAATGAAGGAGAGCGTGGGGCCGCCGCCGACTCGCTCCTTTATCAGTCACAACAGCGTATCCAGCCTGCTCCCTGTAGTTTGCTTCAATCCTGCTCTCCCAGCGCCTTCTCTCTGAGCACACCCAGAGCCTGGATGTGTTGGATGAGACTTAACAGACCCTCCGCTCCTCACAACTTCAAGGCTCAGACTGGTCAAAGTGCTGCCTGATGTCCCACTGACCGAGCCCACCTCTGAGTATGTGTCCAAGGCCTGCCTTTTTTGTGTGAACCTCCCCAAAGGCTTTTTATCCCCTTTATCCAGGCGTGAGATCAGAATTCCTGATCAGGATTAGGGTCAGTATCAGGATCAGTTGTATCAGTCATCTATTGAGGCATATCTCTCCATCTTTCCTTCTCCTCTCTGGCTTTGCCGGGCAACCAAAAGATGTTTTATCTTGTGTTCTCCTTCTTCTCTCTCCTGGAGATGAGTGACACATCAGAGATAGCCTTCAACTAATCCCATCCTTTATGCTCTGTGAAAGTAAGTCGCGAGCCTGTAGCCCTTTCACACTTTATTTGTTGTCGTTTGAAATCATTCTTAATGTCATGCTCAGCGTCAGACGGGAGCTCTGCGCCTTTTTAAATTTCTCTCAGTCCATGAACGCACTGCTCGGAAACAGAAGGAACTCAAACATCAAAGCAGGGACACAAATTCTTCCAGTCAAACTGTTGGTTATTGTTGGAGCTGCTCCAGGAAACGCCTGATTGATGCGTTGGCAGCGTGCCTTTTCGGCCTGCATTGTTTTTTATTTGGGAAGTTTGTGAAAGCTTCCCACACTGCTGTCAGCGCTGGACACCAAACATCACCACATGATGCATGCGAGGAAGTCATAACCTTGATTGTGCCTCCCTCCAACTCATCAGTTGTCACTCACATCATGTCCAGCAGGTGGGGCTGGAGAGCTGATGCTCGCAGATGGAGTTGGAGACCTTTCCCCAGAGTTTCAGCTGACCTCCCATTCCCCTCTGCTGCACACACCTTGTCAGCAGGTTGGGCCTTATCTCTCCCTGACTGAACTCAGCCATTGAGCGAACACTTGACCTTGTCATTATCTTGTAGCTCGCTTTGTTTCCACTCTGCTTTCTCCCTTTTTGTGCGCTTCTTGACTTTCCTTTTCTACGCTATTTGAACAAAGATAAGAGCAGAGTCTATTTGCTACCCTCCCACCATCACCTCCACCCCTCACCCCAGCCCCTGTCACCACCCCATACAAACACACACACATACACACTCTCCTCTTCTTCTCTCTTCTTTGTTTATGAAAAAAAGCCCTGTTTTTCAGAAAGAGAGGAGGCCCTGACCATGACCTTCTGTGGCCGTTTGAGGTGTACTCATCAACACCACTAAGTCTTTTTTTCTCTCTCATTTGCAGTGCAGAGGAAGGACACAGGATCAAACTTTTTATCCGAAGTACAAAGCATATTTTGTGTTGTATATGGAGGCACTTCCTCCTAAATGTTATGCACGGACTTCATACAAAGAACCAACCTGGCTTTTAAAGAAAGACAGGAAGAGGATGAACCTTTAGGGCATTAATCTCACCAATTATGTGAAAGAAAAAGCCTGAATAAAAGTTGTTATCATTTGAAGTTCAAATCATGTTGAGGGATGCCAGTGACGTGAATGGATTGGATTTGTTGTCACGCAAGCTTCACTGTAAAATTTGTGTAATAGTTTAATATTATACTTTCAGCATAACAAACTGGAAAACTTTTTCTACAGTTTATATTTTTGGACAATCAAATGTCTTTATTTTTACTCTTTTAACTATTCAGATTAGGAAAATATATGATTGTTGGTTTTCAGCCTGAGCCTCGTGGCTCCTGCCTGTAGCTCCAATTTAAAGGGGCAGAAATGAGAGCAGTATCGACAATCTAATAAAAAAGCGGCAACCTCAGGGTCAGCATATGTCTTTGATGGATCATTTAATGTATTTCTTTCAATGAGATGATCTATATCATGATACTAGAAATGTAGAGTAGTTAAGAAATATCCTGATATGAACACCTTGGTCTGGACAAATTGGAAACACGAACAGGATACACCCTGGACATGTGACCACTGGTTATTAAACACATAGAAACACATGTTCAAACCGATTTAAAATCACCAGTTAGTCTCAAATGCATCTTTTTGGACTGTGGAAAGAAACCAGACTGCCTGAACAGGGAACACACACACACACACACAGGGAGAACACGCAAACTTGTAAGAACAGAGCACAATCCACAAACCCGACTATTACATATAATAACACCAGAAAATGTCTTGTACAGTTAGCGTTCCTGCAACAGACATGATTAGATATGAATCAAATAAATACAAATTTTCATCAATGTAAAGAGAAATCACTCCAATTTTTTTGCGTTTATTTAATTTTTCAGATGTGAAATGAATGAACAAAGACCATGACGGTTTGGGAGCTCATTCTCGCTCTGACTGCGGGATATGGTGGAGTTTTCAAAGCCACTTTTAGAATTACAATACATATGCTCCCCATAACGCAAGCTTCAATATATCCGTCCATCAAAAAGTTCACTGACAGCGTGAGGAGAGGTGGTGCCTGCCTTTGATTCTAATGCTAAGAGCATAATTTATGTAAGATGTTTGAATGGCTTTTTGAGTGCGAATAGATTAAAGGAAGCTTCCTGTTTGAGGAGCCAAAAAAAAAAAAGTGCCGGCAAAGCAGTGTTTTTAAAACTCATGGGACTGCGAGAGGGTTGATGAACAGGGCGGGTGCAAATGGTGATTAGCTCAAGCCATTTATTGCGCTAACAAAACAGTTTGCCAATCACAGCTATCCCTTGAGTTTTCCTCTTTTCTGTAAATATGAAAGACCTTGTCCCGACAGTGACTTCAAACGTGGCAGCAGCAGGCCCCATACCAGGCCATGGCGTCTCCCCGAGCCCTTCCCCTCCGCACATCAAACCCCAGCTGACAAAAGCAGCTCTAGGTGGCATAATGAGACGCACTGCTCCTTTCAACTATGTGTGAAGTGTGACATTCTCTGTCTTCTGGTGTCATGTGTTGACACTGCAGCCTGTGAGAGGGGAGTTGACCGGACAGTCCAGACGGCCTTCTTCTCCTTGGACACTAGCCGCTGAGGGCAGCATCAAAGCTCTGCAAGTTCCTTAGGTCAACAGTCAGGGGCTATGTACACACACACACACACACACACACACACACACACACACACACACACACTGACAAAGGAAGAGGATTTTTCTGCTTGTTCCTCCCCACCACAAGCTTCCTCAAGATACAAGATTGTTTTATGTGTGTCCAGAGGAAGGTGGGCAGATGAAAACACCGAGCGATAACTCACTTTTTATGAAACCTTTGCATGAGCTGGTAGTTGTGAACTATAAAGCAGTTTCAGGGCTGTGTTTCGTGCACACATGCATCCAGTAAGATAAGGAATACAGGGAGGCACGCTCCTGTCTTGTGACCGACTCTGGGATTTTTGGAGGTGGCGAAAGCCTTTATCTGTGGATTACAGAAATTAGGACAGTCGGGGCGTGCACATTGTGTTGGAACATAGTGCTCTAATTCCCCTCTTTATATGTTTACCCATGTCCACTTGACATCAGATAAGATACCTTGGAGAGACAGGGGGTATGCAAGCATGCACTGCATCTCTCATGTGACCACAAAGAGCCAAAAAAAAAAAAAAAAAAGAAGAAGCACACTAAGCTAGAAAACACATCGCTTTCTCCTAAAAACTGAGAAAATGTCAGCTCTGAATTCTCCAGCGGGACATCATCAAGTTGCATTCAACATGTCACAACACAGCCAGAAAAATGAGTGGTTTCTGCTCCCTGAAAGAAAAAAAACACACACACACACACACACACACACAACAGCTGCATTCATATTCAGCCATCATTCATCCCAATTCATTGCATAATACAGCTGGACAGGTGGATTGATAATCTAATATGTCTTAGTTTTCCCCCCCCTCTATTCCTCTCACTTTTCAAATAGTTTACTTAGAGCCCGAGGGTGTGAGCCATCCTGTTTTCTATGGCTGCCGAATTACCTCAGAGCGCGCAGTGCCGAGCTCGCTGCCAGAGAGGGAGGCGAGTATTGTTTTCATGACAGAGATCAATGGGTGGGTGAATGTGCTTTAATTCTGCAGGAGCTCCTCTCCCAGGCTAATAAATGCAAGCCTCCCTGCTGACTGGGCTGTCGTGCTGAGCCCAGCGGGGGTCAGCCTTTTTGTGTTCCTGTGCCCAAATTATGGAACCATCAATACGCTCCCTGGAACCAGTCAATAGAAACCCGCTTTGTGGCCAAGGGGAGACCAACTTCAAGGCTGATCAAAAAAAAAAAAAAAAGAGGAGGGGGTTAGAGAAAAAAATCCCTAAGCTCCAACACATTTACCGAATAAGATCAAGATGAGAACTCACCAATATGTTGTAGGTTTGGAAAAAAAAAATGTAATTACTTGTGCAACAGTTAATAGACGAGCCTTGTTAGAAGCATTTTATCCAGTTAAACCTGTTCACCTGTTCCACAATTTGTTTGATTCAATAAAAACTACTGCAGGCTTCCCTCTGCGTCCACGGCGTTCAGTTCTGTAGTAGTTTTAGTTTGCTGAAAATGTGCACTGGATTAAAAACGGAAGAAAGAGTGCCACTCAACAGCTTTTTGAAACAAAAAAAACCAAGCTAAATGTGAAAAGTAATTTTTCAAGAGTTGTCCCAGTTTTCCTCAGACAGTGAATGGAATTTCATTTGGGTTTTTAGAGTTGCTAAAATGCGACTTCTCGACAAAATACTACATTCTTGTTTCCTGAACCAGAGGTTGTGACACACTTTCTTTTGACAACAGATAGGCAACGAAAACTGTTGTCATGCATGAGTGTGTTTCTATACTGCCTTGCTGCTTCTTGTAGCATCAAGTGAATTATTAAGTATCCGGCTTCAAAAAGCTTGTAAAACTCTGTCCTCCTCAAAATCTGAAACTTTTTTTCTTCCCTTCTCCCTTTTTCTCGCTTTCTTTTATTTTTGTCGGCTTCTCAAACATCAAGTTGTCTCCGGATTTTCAAACGGGTTGAAAAATAAGAGTTTCCCCAGCTTGCAAGCGCATTCAAAGGGCGCGTTCTTCAGATGTGCCACCTTGCAGCGTGGTGGTGGCTGTGCAGGAACAGGATCATTCAGATATGCTAATGGATCAGCGGGGTAGCTCCAAGCACGGCTTACCCCGCTTTAAAAGACAGCTGCCTTCTCCCTTTCTTTTCATGCCCTACTCTCAGCCTGCCTCTCTCTTTCCCACTCTACATTGATAGCAGGTTGAAATTTAATAACCATTAAATTTCTACTAATTAGACAGATAGAGCAATTAGCCGGGTGCATGTAAATCCAGGTTGTGAAATATGTTGGACAAAGAGAGTTCAGAGGATGAGTTTGGGCAGTCGCTGAACGCAGCTGAGGTTAGTGTCGGCCCAGTGTAATGATATCATGCTCAATGCGGAGAGCTGCAGATAATAGCGCCAGTGCCCACCGGCCCTCCCCTTGGTAAAGTGGCCCTCTGTGTATTAGCTGTTGGCTCCGCCGCTGTCCCACACTCTCCTGGGCTATCTATTCTCTCCAGCCAGAGTCATGCTGCGCAGGAATCCTGGGTGATTGGGTTTCTTTCAGGGGCCTTATAGTCAGTCATAAATCGGAGGGGATCCTGCCCGGCCCCTCGCTCTCGCCCCTAACCCTGGCTCCAGCTGGCAGGGGACGATTGTTGGAGAGCCGAGGTCATTGCTGGGTCGCTCTCTGTGGCGTTTCTTAACTCCCCTCGCCTATTTTTTTTTTTTTACCCCTCCCCTCCACTATTCCCCCCCCGACACTTTTTTTTCTCTGTCTCCCGGCTGAGGTTGCTAGGGCTTGGTATTTGCTTTTTAAGACCATGTTGTAATTACAGAGGAGCTCGGCTCCCCTTGCCTCCTCTGTCTCTCTTTTTCTTTCTTTCTCCTTCTCTTTTTTCCCTCTCTCTTTCCACTTTTTTTTTTTTTTTTCCTTTTTTTATCACTGTTGATTGGTGGTAAGAAGCTATACTGGGGCCATCTCACCCCCCACAACAGGCTTTTGTGCAGCCTCCTCCCTGGGCACACACAGAGCTGATTCATTCACATCTCCTAACCTTTACAGAAAAAAAGAGGGTGGCCTCGTCACCCCAATCGGACATCGACCAAAGACGTAGGTGGGAGTCACCTGCAGAGGAAATGGGACAGACATGCTGCCAGTGGGGGGAATAAAAGGGATTCTGTCAATGCAGCTGTCAGTATTACTGTATCTGCAGCCTCAACACTGCAGCAGACATATTGTGTTTATTTAGGTAAAGATTTGGTTTGCACGGTCTGAGGTCGCGTTTCTTTCCGATGGCTGCTTGCTGTTTTAGGTGGCCGTCGGAGGAAGAGTCTGTGTTTGCTGTTTTAGCAGCACCGCACCACAGAGAACATCAGACAAAGCCCCGAACTGTCTCTTCTGTGGGTTTGCACCCCTCTGCCAACATCTGGGGCCGTAAACTGAGATCAAAAAGTGACAGTGAAAACAATACCGCAGTGACAACAAACAGCAGTGCCATTGGACAATGAGTGGGGGCAGAGTCGTCCTCAGACACAGTTTGGCTTTGGGGGGGTCTTAACAAAAAGAGGAGAGCAGTCACTAAACGCTTTGCTCTAGTGGTGGATCTCTTTTTATATCTGGAAATCAATTTGTTACAGAAAAAGAAGATGTTGAAAGTTTAAGCTGAAAATCGATGTGGTAATAAGAGTTCACATTCACAGTATTTACTGCAGCGGCTGGCCAAACTTTTTTCTTTTTTTTTCTTTTTTTTTTCCTTTTTGCAGGCTTGTGATGCAGCAGCTAATTATAAACATACTGTACGTAAGACCTGATAAAACAGAGCCTGGAATTAAATGATCCTATCTGCTTCGCAAATCCTTTAGAAAGTGCAAAACATTTGATGCTATGCAGAGGCTTGTCTTTCCTTAACACACTTCAAAGCAAATGAAACCAAAATATCACAAAAATGTGCACAGTGTATAGCTATAGAAGCGCGGCTTGTCTTTCATGTACATGGAAAAGTGCCACAAACTAAGCATTGTTTCCTATGAAATAGGATACAGGCTTGGAAAAGCCATTGTTCTGTTTCAGTTTGCTTGAATCTCCTCTGTTGCATGCTGGCTCGCTGCTTCACCGCTCTGACTTCTGACAAACAGCATCTGCACCAGGGACGCCACTTCCTCCCACGAGGCAGATGGGAACAAACCCAGTATAATCACTTCAAATAAACAGGATGCCATTAATTGTTTGTCCCATCAATTGAAGTGCGTCCCTTGGTATTCAATGAGAACCTGATTAATGGTTTTGATGCTCCGACTTATTGGATGCCAGTGAGCGGAGATGAATTATCTGGCAGGGAAAAAATCACCAGTGAAAGCCCGCGTTACTCTACAGAGGCCAAGCTTATTCATAATTACGATAGAGCCATATAGACCACAGCTATACCATAACTGTAGTCAGCTAAAATTAGCTAAAGTAACAAAAGTCTGCCTTTAAAAAAAAAAGTTCAAAATCAAACAAATTTAGACCTTTAAAACTGCTCAACAGTTGATATTGGCAATCTTATTTACAACACCTTTGATTTCATGAACTATTGTAGTCAAAATGTCACCAACCTGTTAAAACAAAGTCTCTGAGCCAGTCGGAGGGACTGAGACGAGTCCAGACACGCTCAGAGGCCAGTCTGGACTTCGCTGTCTCTACAGGGTTCACATGTGTCAGTGTGACATAAATCCTGTCATCTTCTCCACAGGAATATCCGAGTATGTCCGACCCCAAAGGTTGTGACCACATACACTGTAAACGGCACACACTCCAAATATAATGATGTGGGGAGACTGCGATGACAGTCACATCTCCATAAAAGAGTGCACGGACCTTTAGATGCATCTGAACTCCAAACAGCTTCATTTTTATATGCACCAGTGCGCTCAGTTATGAAAACCTCGCTTCAACCTGCAACAGCTGCACGCATGTGTATTTCGTACAATTGTTGTGAGAACTGCATGCATTGTCCTTGTTCAAAGACCGAATCGGTTGGCACAAACAGATGTGGAAAACCTAAAATGACCCTCGCAGCATTCAGCACAGCTAGAGAGACAAAGATGGCACCGCAGGAAAGTGGAGGGCAATATTATGATGCAAATACAGTGCAAATCTCCAGAAAATGGAAGAGAAGTACAAAACATTGTGGAAAATGGGATCTTAATGTGGCAAGTATTTATCCAAGAAAATGTTGGTCCCCTTACAGGGCCACTGAGCTCTGATGTTTTTGTCTGCAGCTATTTTTAGTTCTAAGGCTTATTTTCTGCTCATTGTTGCTGCCCTTGTGCACGGCCGTGCGTGGACAAAAGTGATATCATAGCTGCTTTCACGCAGTGCGTTTCGGTGTCGTTTTGGCCGTCCACACAATCCATCAACGTGACAGTGCTGCAATTTCCAGATGGCACAGATCTCGTGAAGGGAGATTACAGTATCCGAAAAACTAGACATTCGGCAGAGACCCATGATTCAAAACAACCTCGGTCGCCGCTGTGACTCCGTTAAAATGACCAAAACTCGACACAGTACCTTTTATTTGTCACGATTCCTGCCGATTGTCCTTTTTTTCAGTAACGATGCCGATCATTTAAAAGCCAGTTATGGATGCTCTGAGTGGAACTTTTAAAAGCTGTGATGATGTATTTCCCAATACATCAAGCAAAAAGCTTTACTTTTTCCAGTTTTTTTGGACATTTGCTGATTTTCTGAGACTGTTGTCAAATGGTATATGTAGCATTGTTGCTCTCTGTCATCATTCATTTTTGTCAAAATTGCACTTTACTGTTATCAGTAAGTATGCTAATTCAGTTACAAATGACTGAAAAATAAAAAGGATTTATGATTTTCATTGTCATAAGAAGTCTTGTTCTGTCAGCAACTTATTGACTATGAAACGGATGCCGACTGTTAAAAGTGATCATCACATTTCTGAAGCACACAACGGGTTCAAACATCACACCTCACTATAGAGGACTCCAGGAAGAGACATTTGCACCAAACAAATATCATTAACGCGTATCAGACATCGACACTGAGCCCAGTGTCAACAGGCGTAAACTAACACCTCCAGACGCCAGAGCAAACAGTTATCACGGAGAGTCTCTGCCGAACTGAAGACTTCCTCCTCGCGTTGTTTGGTCTGCCTGTTTGACGTCGTCTCAGCGGCAGGTTAACAACCCGGCCGTGGCCAGATCACAAGAGCCGTAACGGCCGGATGAAAGGGCTTCACCAAAAGGTGCTAATGGAAACGTCCTGAACCTGAAACCACAGCCTCTCTGTCACAACTGCAGAGAGGAAGGAGGGACAAAACACACACTGAAATCCAGCGAGGCCGCAGTTGTTTGTCCAGACGGGGAGGCTCGGGTTGGTGACAGCGTGTCCTACGCTTTACAGCAACTGCCAGAGGAAAGGGGACAGGGGCGTCAGTCATCACAAGTTAGCTGGAGGACTGGAGGGGAAGCACCGTCAAGTTTGTGTCAGCACACACAGAGCAGGAGGCCAGCTGAGCCGGTGTTGTCTTTCATTCCTCTTGACCTGTTTGAACTACAGTGGGCAGTCCACCATCGTCCTGTTTAGACAGCTAACAGGCTGATTACTCCGAAACCAGACTGTCAACAACGCCTGACACTTAAGACGACACTTAAGAGGACACCTAAGGCACAAAAGTCTTGTTTGCCCTCCTTTTGGTTGCCTTTGAAGTGAGTGAAGGTATGCATTGTCTTTACCAACACCTGTGAAGATGAAACTAAATGATAATTACTTACAACCATGAAATAGGCCGATGTATTTTTTTTTTCAATTCCAAATGTAACATCAGCAGGTCCATCTTTGTAAAAAAAAAAGGTTTTCTTTCACACTGTTTGCACATTGTTTTGTTTAGTGCTTTTGAGTTAATGCCTTTGCTTCTATTGCTTATGACTTATCTTCCTTTGAATTTATGAACTGGGACTCACCTGCATATCTTTTTTTTTTCCATTACTGATCTGTATTTGACAAATTAAATCTATAGTTAACCTTAAATACACACAGAAGGACCATAAACACACTTCAATCACATGCATGCCCTCCCTCACTGCACCACAAACCTGCTCAATTCTCTTCATTTTCATTATTTCCTGTCAGCTCCATCTTCAGCATCCTTTTCCCTGCACAGCGGCCGTCACTCCTACATAGTGGACAATCTCAACCTCGTCCTTCCCACTTTCCAGCCAGACTGTCCCACATGAGACGTCCCTCTGATGTACTCCGTCTTCATCCTGTCCTTTCTGCTCACTCCCAGGGAGGACAACCTCAACACCTACAGCTTCGGCCCCCTCACTTTAGGTCAGGGACACCATGTCTAAACAACGACACAAGAAAAACACTGATGCCTGTAACTTCTCTTATCAAGTAAACATAAGTTTTGTTGGCTCTAGGTGGATTATTTGCCTCTGGACTGAGACAGCCTATCTGCTTTCTCTTGTTTGTGCTATGCTGTGTTATTCTTATCAGTTAAGAACAAATCGTGTGTTTTCTGAAGATGTACGTTGTCTTATAAGGTGACTATGAAGTAACTGATTCTGTTTCCATTTAAAGACAATATAGTTCATGATCTCAGTGACATTTTAAAAAAACAATGACTCTAGAACTAAGATCTCCACAATCTTGTAACGTCTTAACATTTTGTGGAATGAAAAAATTGTCAATCAATCAATCAATCAATCAATCTATCTATCTATCTATCTATCTATCTATCTATCTATCTATCTATCTATCTATCTATCTATCTATCTATCTATCTATCTATCTATCTAAAAAAAACTGAATCTTTTTTCAATTTATTGAATGTAAAACTTTTTCATAATGTATTTGTCTCTTTTTCCAATTAAATGAAGAATTTTTTTTGAAGAACTCCCCAAAAAATATATAACAAGTTATTGTGCCAGCATTTTTTTCTGACACCCCTGATCATGGATATTTCCTATTTCCACACCATTCAATAAATGAAAAACAGAGCATGGTAAGGCACCAGCTGGGTTATTTGTCATGGACAGGAAGTTAATTTTAAATGTTTGACTCTGGATAAATACAGTAGATGCTGTTATAACATTTACAGTATATCATATGGTATGCAAAAAAAGCCTTTATCAATAATTATGAAAAAAAATACAAACTATATTTCAGTGACTGATAAGGCCATTAGTAATGGATCAGTGTAAAAGGTTTGGATTGCATCAGTGAAGAACCATGGTGTGTTGGTTCTGTCCTTCAGAGGCAATGAAGGAATTGAAAGAATTTGAATTCCAGTCAAATTCTTACAAAAATGAGGCAAACTTTTTACAATCAGTCCAAAAGTATAAAATGTTTGTCAAGAAGCATGAAATAATGTTGACTTTAAATGAAAAAAGAGACTCTCTTTGGTCAAACTTTGCCTGGTTCTGCCACACAACTTCTACTCAGACAGTGTGTGTTCACAGCAGCTGTCTTTGAAGAGCACAGTGCTTTATTTGCTTTCTTATCAGAGGCACCACCTATGAAAGTCCTTTCTAATCCTCTTTCCAAGCCTTGACATTGACATCCTCTTCCAAAGCAGAATACAACAGTGGGAACTAAAAAGCAAATGGAAGAATGTGTTTTTATGCGGGTGTGATAGACAGAGATGAATGCATATTGTTTTTGCACCTTGTTTAATCACAGTGCAAAACAAAACATTCCCCTTCGATATCATCTGGCATACTTTAGAGATAAAACTCAAGCATATCAAACAGGGTGTATGAAACTTGCATGTCAAATAGCTTCGAACAGGACGTCTTTTAACTGACTGCCGCAGCGTCGTCTTCTTTTGACAGTGTTGAAAATGTCACAGGTTCCCTGTTCGATCACTCGGGAGGCACCGAGGCGGTGATGTGAGACGGAAATCACTTGATATTGGTGTCTGGGACACCTCCAGAACGCCGCACACGTAAAAGTTAAACAGCCATTGCACTTGTTCAGAGTGTGAGGGGGGGGAAAAAAAAGCCCACAGGCACATTCCATAACTGGGTTACCAGCAGCTGTCTCTTTGACAAGAGTTTAAATTTGTGAAAACAAGACTTTTTTTCACTGACATTATAATTCTGAATCATGTACAAGTACAGCGTTTCATTTGTGATTTCTTATTTCCAGGTGATGCTCGGGTTACAGACTCCATGCTCCACTTTTCCTTTGTCTGTAATTGCACGTGCAATAGTATAACCTTTAATGTCGTGTTTAAACCATGTGAGGGTAATCTTTCTTTCACCTAAAAAATAAACCACAAGCTTGATCACGCAGCAACGTCTATGTTCTAGGAAAGAAGAATGACAGGTTATTTAGTGCTGTTTTGATATTTGAGCCCGAGGAATGCCTACAGATACAGTGATCCCTCTGTCTGAGAAGGAAGCTTCGTAGATGAGGTAAGAGTGCTTACAGCTATGAAACAAAATATGAAACAGATTAAAAGACATTTTCCTCAGCTTGATTCATGTTTCTTTCAGCTCATCCAGGTGTTACACATCAAAACAGAAAGGTGAAAAGAGCAGGGAAGATATGTGCATACTCTCCAGCATGGTAGCTTGGAAAAACACGGAGTCGTGCTTTTCCGTGAAACATCGAATCTTCCAGTGCAGGGGTGTTAAAAACATTTAGTCGACACACAGCTCAGCTCGATTCTGAATGGGCCAGGACAGTTAAATTGTAAACGTCCAACTAAAATCTTTAGACGACTCTAAATGTTTCCCAATGTTCAGTGAATAGATGTTGAATTACATCCTCATAACATTCATTCATGAATGATGATCTTATCTTTTCGCAAAACCTGAATAGTTCAGCATTATTCCATTTCCACCAATGCACTGGTGTGCAACAAATACAGTGAGTAATTCAGAGTTTTCCAACTTCTGTGTTTTAATGTTTTCCTACAGGTTCAGGGCGACGTGCTGGACTGTGTGAAGATTGTACATGAGAAGAATCAGAGCAGAAGAAGAGAAACAGTGCGTCTCGTGGCGTCTGCAGACACTGATTGTTCCAGCTTGTCTTCATACCTGTTCAGGTTTCACTGCGAGGCTTGTCAGTCCCTCCCAGGACTTCAAACACGGCTCTGAATCCTTCACCTGCACCTTCACTCATCCCTTCACACCCTGCCTACAACCTGCAGCACGAGTACACAGAGATGGTAAATTACCCATAATTGCTTTGATTCCAGCTCAAACTGACAAAGACGTTTTGTTAGCTGTTGTGTTATTACTGGAACATCAGACTCAAGATGCCTCTCTCTCTAATTAAAGCTGACAACTTTCCAACATGCAGTTATCTGCTGGGCAACACGGAGAAAACTTTATCTGTGCATGATTTTCTTTTCTCTGCCAGCAGCGAACATGTGAACGAACGATAAAAGGAAATGTCTGTGAAGGACGCTCTTCAGTGTTTATGCAGATCTAAATAAACTTTACAGAAAGCCACTCCACATATGGTTCCTCAACAACAACAAAAAGGATTCAGATGAAAAGGGAATGCCACGACTTTGCTCTCCACGCCTTCATCGAGTCAGAGAATCACAGCTAATAACAGCTCGAGACAATGCCGCTCCCAAGCCCGCTCCTCATGCCACTCTCATGCCTGCCATCAGATGTTCTCGTTATTCTTCCCTGCGTCTTAATGCAGAGTGAAAGCAGATTTGGACAGCAATGAAAAGTTACCCAATCACTTAGATCTCGAGCCACTCTGTGAAATCCATTTATCCCCGATCATTATGACGGTGTTTTTCTGTCTGTATCGATAGTCATTTCCTTTCTCCCTGCAGCAGCCTTAGAGTCTCCAATGTTGGCGCTGAGCACAGCACAGCCAGCACAGTCCCACGGAGTGCAAGCAAAGGAGGAAATCAATAGAGAAAATATCGCTGCAGGCTCACACATTTTTATCTTGCTTTGAACGAGTCAGCTTTAATTTTGCTTTGATCTCAATTTGCTGCTTTTGGGATAGCTTGGCTGCACATTGAACCAGGAGGAATAAGCTTCCACCAGGGCTTTCTTACAAAAGACCCTTTCAACTGAGGCCTTTATTTTGCCTATATGCGTCAGCGTCCGTCGCTGGTTTACAGGGAAGAAAAAAGACACAAGTAATCAAAACAACTAAAATTAGAGGACTTGGACACAGTGGTGCACGTCTCACGCGGACAGTTCGCAAACTGAGCTTTATCTGTTCTAGTTAGTGAGGGGTTTTCTGCGACCAACGCAGAGCGAAAAAGCTGGACAATGTTAGCGAGGGGCCACAATAAAGAGGTCTTTAGTGTTGCTGTCAAAAACGGCTCGGTGGTGTTGTGGGGTAACAGGTTGACATGACGCACAGCTGGCGCTGTTCTCACTGCTCTGCCAACCACACGGCCGGGCCTCTCTTCTCCCCCACACATCATTAGAGCTGACACACCAAAGGGACGGCGATATTATAGCATCACCTAAAGTCCACTAAAGATGCCTGCCCTTCCCTCATACTTTTCCAAACCAGTGCATTCTTAGGAGAGGAGTTGTTTGGGAATTTGTTTCTCTTTTCTAAAGCAGAGACAAAGGGGTAGGATAAATGACCAGGCAGAGAAAAGACCAGCGCCTTGCTGGGGAGAAAGGGAAGGGTCTAATCTAATTTGGTTAGAGGAGGACGTGTGTTGTGTGGGGGCGTGCACATGTGCGCACGCGCACATGCATGGCCGCGCCGCACAGTATGAGGGGACTGTGGGAATGGGACAGGAGGGCTGTGCTATTGAATGGAGCCTCCAGAGCCAGAAGCAGTGGGGAGTCTCCCCAGACGCGCTGATTCCAGGCCGGCCACTCAAAGAGGGATTAGACCAGAGAAGGCCTTCCTGATTAGCAATTCACACTCAAGTGCCCCCACAAGGACCCCGCGTAATAATATTGCCATCAGTGTCCTTCACCGGCACAAGCAATAAAATGTTTACCCTCATTTTGCCCCCCCCCCCCCTTCTTCTTTAATGTCTGTTAATCACTCTCATGTTTCTAAGAACTTTGCAGAAAGTCAACCGACTCTTGCAGATGTCTCCTCTGGGTCTGATGTGACTTTCCCGAAGAAAAATGTGTTTTGCAAGCAGTTGACAGAAAACCTCTTTGGTCCGCTGCCTCGTCTCGAGCTGCTGAACTCCAGCAGCCCCCGCCTCCTCATCCAGCGCCGCTTCCCTCTTCCCTCTTCTCGTACAGCGGCTAAACGACCACCACATGAAAGAGCGCGATGTAAAGAACACCCCGCTAAACTAATACTGCTGTTTCCGAGCCGCCACAACGCAGATGTTTCTGAGCATCACAACAAGCACAATTCATTACAAGACTGTTCGTGACAGACTGGCCGACAAACCTCCCCGTCCTGAATATCTACCGACCTAATTATTATACTAATCTTCTCTGTAAACACTTGAAAGGTCACGATAATGCACTGACGGCCCCTTATCAGGCGGCATATACAATGAAGGAGGTCAGAGGGTTAAACTTCAGCTGATGGGACTCTACTTGTAATAAGACCAGAGAAACAAAGCAGATTTTAATAGAGCAGCAAACTGGCAAAACAAATTAGTCCTCATTAATAACTCACTTTATTGAAGCATTTAAACCATATGAGCAAAGAATACTGCGGGCTTTGATGTTGACGGAGCTCTTCAATAATTAACTGTTTGATTCATATGCATTTCCACAGAAAGTCTGACCCCTCACAAAAAGTGGTGCGCCAAATGGAGCTCCAGGATTTCAAACAGGACAGAAAAACGCCATGCATACTATTAAACGGGGCTGTGTTTGCAAGCAGAGGGAGATCTTGCAAACTGAGATAGGAAAGTCCTTTTATTGGAGAAAAACATGCTTTCATTAGAAATCTTGCTGGAATTTTCCTTCTTCATTGATAATATCTACTAACAATTGTTTTTTTGTAATTTGTTTTGGTTTTTGGCACCAACCTCTTCACACGATGTTGAGTGGCAATAAGAGAGAAAATAACAGATTATGTCGATAAATAGGATCATCCTGAGCTAAACGCTGAATGCGTGCGATCGGGAGGGAGAACAGGATCCTCGGACAATGTGCGGGGCATGTGGACAAATAGTCTCACCTCCAACTGAGTGTGTTGTTTCTTCTCATTGTGCCCCCTGAAAGAGTAGAGGAGGGCCTTGGTTAAGAAGATTATAGGCCTACCCCACCCGTACGTTTAATCAACATGCCCTTTCAACGCCGACAACAATGCCGAACATGTCTAAAACGTCCCCCATCTCTCCCATAGCATACCTCACATGTTGGAACAGCGAGGAAGCCATCTAACCACAGCAATTAACAGAAATACCATGATTACTCTTACTGATACCGAGTGAGTATAGGCAGATCAGGTTTCCCATCAAAGAGCTGATCGAGTCAATTTCAGAAATGTCACCATCAGAGTGGCGTGTTTGATCTAATTTCAGCCTACGCAAACAAAATGTGTGAGCTTAAACTCAATTTTACTGATCAAAATTCCCTTAAGAATCCAAGGAGCTTTGCTTCCTCACCCTTCATTTCTTTCATCCATGGTTAAATATGTAAATAAAATGTCTAAAGTCATTCTTCAAAGGGGAACAAAAGAAAAAAGGGGGCTGAGGGAAAAGACAGCCATAAAATTCCTCCGATTCTCCATAACATTAGCCAGAGGGGGGCCAGCTTCCAGCCAGAGCCTAGCAGCAGGGGAGCCAGCTCGCTCCATAGAATCACACATCTCAAATCCCACACACAAAAAAAAAATAAAATATCTTTTCAGCTTCAGCCATCAAAGGGCCCTCCCTTTCACTTTATTAGTTACAGAATTATCTCACAGTTGCTGATTTCTCAGAGATGAAGCAGGGCTGCTTTTCTTTGCTGCGCTGTTGTGGTTGCAAAGATGAGATAAAGTTGCTGTGTGTGTGAGAGCAAGTGTGTATGTGTGCGTGTGTGTGTTTTTTTTTTCACATGTGTGAATAGGAATGAGCTATGTGGGGGGGGGGGTATGAAAAAGGGGATGCTATAAAGAAGGGAAAATCATAAAAGAGACAGTGGTAGCTGCGGCGGCGGCGGCTACAGATGCTAAAGACTGAACGGGCCTGGTTCTTCCCCGTTTCTTCTCACTTTCAAAGAGATATCATCATGACCAGCAAAACAATCATGAAAGAGAGGGAGGCAAGAGGAAAGGGAGGAACGAGAACAGAACAAAGGCGATGAATTACAGCAAACCACAAGACTGTGTCTTCTTATTAGACCGCGTGACAATTTTATCTTGTCGCCTTCATTACTATAAAAGCAGCGATAATAAGGCCAGATATTTGCTTGAGAATATGACAGACAAAGGTTTCCTGAAAGCCAGATGAGCAGCAAATGTGATGCAGAGCTGGCCTCAGCTCTGGGAGTGGAACGATAGTTCATTATTATTATTCTTCACATTAAAGCTGTCATCTTTCCCTTTTGTTGTACTTCAGCCACACAATAAAAGTCTAGTGGGGCGGGAGGGACGGAGCAGGCATGTCAGCTGTTGTCCTTATCTGCGAGTGAGGGGTCAGAATATTAAAAAACAAAAAAGAAGACATGCTGGGTGTTTCAGAAAAAAAAAGAAAAGGCTTTGTGTATTGTTATTGATGATTTCAAGGACGGAGTCCCTGTTGAAAATTCGTGATAGTCACTGTACAAGCGCAGATGCAGATAAACATGAGAACAGCAATATTTCTCAAATAAACGCCCGACATCTACTACTTTTTTTCCCCCCTCGTGTTTGAGTCCTCACCAAAACTCCTCAAACGTTAGCAGCTGGATGTGTGAAATCTGAGCAGCACATGTGCCGCATAGGAGGAGGGTATTGTGTTCATAAGAGTATTCATACCCTATATTTATGCTCCTGCTGCACACACTGAGCGCTAACAGCTGAAGTGCCACCACTAAGATATGCCGTGCTTAAACCATTTAGGCATGCTGGTGCCAGGTTTCTCATCTTGTCCGGACACATTTCTGAAATACTTCTGAAAGCACTTTAGCGACTCTTGTAAAAATGTACTAAGAGCACTACTGTTTACTTGTGATCAGTATTTCACTCATGATGAAGACCAGCATAGCCAGGCCCGGGTATAAATCACACCACTGCAAAACTTTTACAAGGTAACACGAGTGGGGTCTGGAGGATCTCACACACACACACACACACACACACACACACACATAAAAAGGTTGAATGGCTCATAAACTGTGTTTCTTTTGAGTCCATGCCATCCTGCACCAACAGGAACAGGATCACAACCAAGAAGGAGTTTTTGGAGTGTCTATGAAACATATCATCAGGAGTCACCTGTGTTATTCATTACCCTTTATCAATATGTCGTGTTTTCTTTTTCATTCCTATTTCATTTTGTGGCTTTGGTACGATTTTGTCTAGTCTGGGCTGCATATGCTTTGCTTTAAACAGGCTAATAAAAGCCGGAGGATTCATTCATCTTCCAGCTCACTTATCCTGCTCAGAATCAAAGGAGCCTGAAACCATGTGAGAACCAGAATCCATGATGGACAGTTCATCACAAGACCATGCAACACATACTTAAAAGATTATGATCATCTAGGCAAACTTACATGTTCCTGGAAAGAGAGAGAAATTCTGATCGCTTACAGGAAGCCGACACAGACACAGGAAGTGCTTGCAAACTGCACAAGAAAATCACTTCATCAGACGTTACTGATTACATTAGCAAACCGTAGTGAATTGTTTCAGAAGAAAAGCATTTTCCTTTGAGGAAGCTGAACAAAGTCGGCCTTATTCCACCAACAGTGGACGTTTGTTAGTGTAGATGTAGATGGGAGGAGTATCATTGAAATGAAAGATTTATGAAAGTTAACAGTTATTTATTATTCTACTTGAATTATGGGTATTTTTTTTTGGCATTAACATTTTTCATGGCATTATCAGTTCTAACTGTTAAAGCAGTTTGAGGGATCCGCTGAAGAGGTGGATATCCAAGCGAAAGGGAGACGTGTCTCCAGGCCTGCTGGGAATACAGATGTCACTGTAAGAAAAGCTTGACAATGGAACAATGTCAACATTTCATTTTGACGTTATGCCAAACGACCTTTTGATTTGTTTGTAGGATTATTTCTTTCATTGGAGAAAAAAAAGGCAGGAAATGTTTGCCAGGTGTTTTTGGAATTTGAATTAAAGTGTCAGAGCTGGAACTCACAGCCTGACATCGGATAGACTTTTATCAACATTCATATATAATTTCCCTGAACAGTTTCTTCTGATAAGTTCAAGAATTTCTCCAGCAACTCTAAGATTGTATAAAGATTAATACATCTACTTCCATCTGTTTTTCATCCAAATATAACAGAATGCAGTCTGGATTGATACGACTTTCCTTTATAGGTCAAGGAGGAAAACTAACAATCTTTTGGTACGTCTGTGTGTGATCTCTCATAACGAACAGGTATTTTTGTTTGTTTTGAGATGAATGGGATTTTGTAATTATAATCTCGAGAGAAAAAATGAAGTAAAACATGTGACAAATGGTAATAACTTTCTTATTCACATGTAAATGTACCATATGTGTATAATGCATTGAGATTTATATATAATGTCCTGAAGGGAAAAATCCAGACGGGAACATTTATGCATATAGTGCACAATATTCACAGATATTGTACACTTTACTAAACTACTTTTATCTAGTAGCTGCAGCTTCAAACTTAACAAACAAACATACATTTACAAGCCATAGTATATAGATTTTGTGTGAACACTAAACAGCCAATCTGATGCTGTTACAGCCAGGTGCAACATTAAAAAGGAGGCTTACGCATATAATACATCTCAAGCTGTAATAATAATGACCAAGTTGTTTTTGATACTTACAACACATTTTATGGTCGCCATACCATGTACACATGCAGTGTTTTCATTCGTGACGCCGTGTTTTTCCTCTGATGTATTATGATGGTTAACAAAAGGATCCCAGCACTTCCTTCACTTATCAATGGTCCTTTTTAGAAAACACCATCATTCGTGTTTAAAGACTTGCGTGTTCAGTCGTGAGTCACTGTCCAAGGACAATAATAAAAGCAGTAATTTTATGTGGGCTACACCCTCGTTCTTTAAAAGGGATATTCATAAATGTGGTGGAGCTTTATGTGAGCACCAAACAAAGCAGTGGAAGCGCAGGAAAAAGTCTGCTGACTGAAAATACTTGCCGTGTTTTCTTCAATGAAGAAATGTTTTGTGAAAGTTATTCTGTATGGAGAAAACAAAACAAGGAGAGGGGAAGGCGGAGATGGGGTTTTCTTTCACATGCACGCAGACAGTTAAAGGAATCAGTTGTGATCAAAGCCCTGGTCTGTGGTGCGCCTCTGGACTCGCGCGCCCGTGAGCCAAATTGCGCAACATTTTGGGAATCTCATAAAATGCGTCTCTGTCCTGCTGTTTCCGAAGTTTGTGGCTGAGCACAAACAAACAGAGAGGAGGAAGTTTGCTGTGAGCCCTTTGAAAGTGCAGTAATGAACAAGCTGTTCCGCACGATTTGAAAATAATCCGCGTGTCAGTGTCATCTTTCTTATGCAAAGTAGCTGTCTTTGAAGGCGGATCTCTTGGCAGGTTAGACCGGGACGGAGGCTCCGACCAGCTCAGACGAGCACTGCCACCAAACCATCCGCTGCCTGCAGACGGGAGGAGCGTAATCCAGCCTCTCTCAGGCACATTTACTGCGACTACTGAGGATATTTATTCCGCTTATTTCTTTTGAGAGATTGACTGTTTCGGAGCCGCGCAAAAAAGCGCCGGAGGGGAATATATTTTTTTCGTTATTGTTCTTATTATTTTGTTGCCGTTCTTCTCAAGTTGTCGCGCCGGGAGTTGAAATCGCAGGGACAGATACTCCCTCAAAAAGTGACATGAGACGTGAAAGCGGACCGGAGAGTGTTTTTGTGCGTCGGATGTTAACAGATGTGGACATATAGCAGCTTTCATCCACTTACTGAGGACAGATATTTACGCGCAAGGAGACTGAAGTCGCTCCTGAAAGCATGGACCTGAGTTCACTGCTCCAGAGACTGAACGCTGTCGGACCTCCGCGGGATTTATGTCTTTATTATTAAAGTCTGTATCTCTCGTTTGAGAAATCGATGGTCCTCCACAAGATAGTTGAGTAAGTTCTTTTTTTTCCCCCCCTACATTGATCCTGATCATCAACTCAAGCCTGGGTTGATCACAGACT
The DNA here is from genome assembly GCF_902148845.1 of Salarias fasciatus. Classification (NCBI taxonomy): domain Eukaryota; kingdom Metazoa; phylum Chordata; class Actinopteri; order Blenniiformes; family Blenniidae; genus Salarias; species Salarias fasciatus. The sequence goes on along the minus strand of NC_043756.1, from coordinate 6,467,103 downwards.
TTTTAATGAACTTGTGGGATTTTTTTTTTCTTTAAATTAAGAGGGGAGAATGTGTCCAGCAGTGAAACTGAGCCTCTTCTACTTGCTGCTGGTGCTGTGGAGCTGCAGGGGCTCAGCCATAAGCTCGATAGACCCTGACTGGTCAGGAGAGGGGAGATGTCAGCACATCAGCATCCCCCTGTGTAAAGACATTGGCTACAACATGACCCGCATGCCCAATCTAATGGGCCACGACGACCAAAAAGAGGCAGCGATCAAGCTGCAGGAGTTCGCCACGCTGATACAGTTTGGATGCCACAGTCACCTCAAATTTTTCCTCTGCTCCCTGTATGCGCCCATGTGCACGGAGCAGGTGTCGAACCCCATCCCGGCGTGCAGGGTCATGTGCGAGCAGGTCAAGGTGAAATGCTCCCCTATCCTGGAGCAGTTCAACTTCCCCTGGCCGGATTCTCTGGACTGCTCCCGCCTGCCCACCAAAAACGACCCCAACAACCTCTGCATGGAGGCGCCCAATAACGGCTCCGACGAGCCGCCCAAAGTCTCCCACACTCAGCCTCCGGACTTCAGACCCCAGCGGCCTCTGGGCGGGCAGGACCTGCACCTCAAGGACAGCGGCAGCAGGCAGACGTGCAGCAACCCCGGCAAGTTCCACTTTGTGGAGAAGAGTGAGTCCTGTGCCCCCAAATGCTACCCCAAAGTGGATGTATACTGGAGTCAGGGGGACAAGCAGTTCTCTCTGGTGTGGATGGCCATCTGGTCCATCCTCTGCTTTGTCTCCAGCGCCTTCACCGTGCTCACTTTTCTCATCGACCCGCAGCGATTCAAATACCCAGAGAGACCCATCATCTTCCTCTCCATGTCCTACTGTGTTTACTCTGTGGGCTACCTCATTCGGCTTTTTGTGGGAGCTGACAAAATAGCCTGTGACAGAGACAATGGGGTCCAGTATATCATCCAGGAGGGTCTGGAGAGCACCGGCTGCACTATTGTGTTCCTCATCCTGTATTATTTTGGCATGGCCAGCTCCCTCTGGTGGGTTATCCTGACCCTCACATGGTTCCTGGCTGCTGGGAAGAAGTGGGGTCACGAAGCCATTGAGGCTAACAGCAGCTACTTCCACCTGGCAGCGTGGGCCATCCCGGCCGTGAAAACCATCATGATCCTGGTGATGAGGAAGGTGGCGGGCGACGAGCTGACGGGGGTCTGCTACGTGGGCAGCATGGACGTCAAGGCTCTCACGGGCTTCGTGCTCATCCCCCTCTCCTGCTATCTGATTATTGGCACCTCTTTCCTGCTGTCTGGCTTTGTAGCGCTGTTCCACATCCGCAAGATTATGAAGACGGAGGGGGAGAACACAGACAAGCTGGAGAAGCTGATGGTCCGCATCGGGGTGTTCTCCGTCCTCTACACCGTCCCGGCTACCTGCGTCATCGCCTGCTATTTCTACGAGCGGCTCAACATGGACTACTGGCGCATCCTGGCAGGGGAGCAGAAGTGCGTGGACGGCAGCGGGCCGGGGTCGGACGAGTGCGTCATGAAAGCGTCCATACCCGCCGTTGAGATCTTCATGGTGAAGATCTTTATGCTGCTGGTGGTGGGCATCACCAGCGGCATGTGGATCTGGACCTCAAAGACGCTGCAGTCGTGGCAGAATGTCTTCAGCAGGAAGCTGAAGAAGAGGACGAGGAGGAAGGCTGCCAGTGTGTTCACCAGCAGCAGGCCTTACATCAAACCACATCCATCTCTCAAAGGGCACAGCACCAAGTACGAGCCAACACGACCTCCTCCAACATGTGTGTAGACCGGCTCCCCTTGAGTGAACCCAAAAAATACTTTAAAAGCCCTAAACAAGACTGATAATATTCAGAGCGTCATCAAAAGAAACAAGGTTCATGTTTTATTTATGCATTGCCAATAATACAGCATAGGTTTTTTTTTTTTTTTTTCTCGTATCTTGAGCCATGTCACACAACAAGAGCTGCCTTTGTCTGAGAGAAAAATCTGGTACTCCTGGATTCACTTATTCTATTCAGGAACTTGGTAGAAGAAAGAAAAAAAAAATCGCATTGTTCCCAAAACAAAAAGAGTGGAATAAACCATTTGAATGTGCCATGGGGTTACTTGAATTATGTGCAATAGATGTTTTTCTTCACAGGCAAAAAGACACTTGTACTGTTAGTGACAGATTACAGACAATGACAGAACCCCATAAACAATGGAGGCAAATGGCCAGAGAGATGAGTGCTGTGTTTGGAGGCTTTTTTCATGGAAATGGAGGCAGTGTCATATATGTTTGAACTGGACTGAGAGCAGCTGTTGAAAGGCACTGAAGACCTTACAAACTGCCCTTTGTGAGGCAAATCCATGCCATAAATTAATCAAGCACTCAATATTGAAAAGTTATTTGTAAACAGTTTGTGTCTCTTTCTTTGCTGTTTTGTAGCACAAGGGAACATTTGTATATATTTCTTTAAAAAAAAAAAAGAAAAAAAGTTGAGATTTTATAGAAAAAAAAATTAATAAAACGTTCTAGTTTTAAATATTTGTGATGCTGGAATTTTGTATCATCATTTTCATCATCATAATAGACTCACAAAGGTTATTTTTTTGTGATTTTTGGACTTGGGTTTCTCATGCGACCTCATGTATAGCGGTTATATTAATACATCTTAAATCACGGCCAGTTACTGTAAAATGCAATGTCAAGGGATGACTGTTTACAAAGTGATAAGCTTCCAAAAATGTTCAGGAATAACTGAACTATTCAGCACTTTTGCTTCAAAATTGTGGTAATTAATTAACTCCAAAGAAAATGTGTAGCTCTAAAAGAAATACAAAGCTTTCCTATGCTTTACAGAAAACAAACTGTTAGAAATTAAGAGTCATGAAAACACTTTAAGGTCCTCTATTTTGCGTTTGGGACATGAAGTTAACATGGTCACTTACATGCATGTGTGGGTATTTAAGTTTATCTGTATTCTAGACATGCGTTATTCTGGGACACTTTCGAGGAGCTGGAGCGTGTCCTCGCTGAAAAGCAAGATTCACCCCGGACAAGCAGCCAGTTGGTCACAGAGGGGGGAAAAAAACTCCCACACACATTCATTCCACTGACAATTACATGCATTCAGCATACTTGAGCATGAATCTTTTTGTCTGATTTTAATTATTTAGCTCTTCAAATAAGGTTCAATCAAGCTAAATGATCAATATTGTGTGGATACTGAGAAGCAGACACACCATTAGTTTCTTTTTTCTTTAATTTAATAATATCCCTCTGTTGTTATTATACATACTAAGTGATTGGGATTTTTTTAAGGTTAATATCTGCTGCCAGTGTATTTAGTTTGTGCTCAAATGAAAATTAAAAGTGATATGATCATCTAGGTTTAAACATTCTTGCTGAGTGAACTAAATAATAGTGCGTTTATGATTTGTTTAGGGTTTTTTTTGTACATACCTCCTGGTCTTTTTGCTGATTGCTTATGTAAGCCTCAATTGAATATAGAACTTCGTCTTCGTCCTCTCTCTCTCTCTCTCTCTCTCTCTCTCTCTCTCTCTCTCTCTCTCTTCTTTTTCTTCGACCATATCGGCCTCTCTCTTTCTGTCTCTCTCTCTCTTGCTGTTCTGCATGTGTCGGTGCGTATCAATGAAGGAGTTATACAATAATCCAGCTTCCATTCAGGACAGGATTAAGACTGTTTGAAGGGTTTGACTTTGAAAAGAGGATCGCTGCAAACCAAAATACAGAATATCTGTCATCTCTTCTTTTCCTATCGGTGGGGCATAGTGACATTTCTAAAGACACATCTGGTCTGGATTTGAAGTAGTCATATATTGACTGAAGCGGTTTTATTTTTAAGCATGAGCAAACCAAATACATGGCTTGGCATCTTGAGATGTTTGATGTTTAATGATGTCTAAATGTCAAAATGTTAAGGTGTACACACCAAAGGGCCACAGGTCCGTTCTTGAATTCAAGTTACGGCAATTGAGTTTTATTTTCATCTTGCTGTCAAACGGGCCTGAAAACACGGATGTTTAAATCACTGATGTCAGCTTTTTCAAGACTCAAACAGGTGTGTGTATAAATATATGACAAGTTGTCAAGAGTTGAGTGAAAATGTGAAAGTGAGCATGACATTATTCTTTTGAGAGCTTGAAAAAGAGGTAATTTCCACACAGGACCCTTTCACCTTTATCTGCTTAAATTTTAAATCTTTTTAAGAGATTTGAAGGTTTTGCCTCTTCTGGCTGTCGCAGAGGAGAGAAAATTGGGTTTGAGACCTGTGGTAGAGAGGCCTCTCCGGTCTAATAAAGTTTCAGAAGTGTAGTAATGCTTTATCCCCGAGGGCATTCAAGTTCCAGCGTCAACCGAACCCGTTTTAACAGTCAAAAGCACATGACTCACAACCTCTATGTGGCTGAATCAAAGTCAGCCACTGTCTATTGATACTGCGAGTTGCAAAAAAGGTGCGAGTGCTTCTGAGAGCTTCAACAGAGGCCACCTGGATAACAGCCCCCGAGGTGTCTGGGAAGGCTGTAAATATAAATGACAGTTACCACCCCCCTCCAGGGCTTCTCCAGCCAAGCAGACTTCACTTCTCTTCTTCTCCTCTCTTCAAAGGGAAAAAATCCTGCTCAGAGCAAGGGCAAAGTGTTGCTGGCAAGAATTTTTAGAAATCACACTGAACTATATTTAAGCCTGCTAAAGGTATAGATCTTATTCCATCTGATCTCCGGTTATCAAGCCGGGATTGTGTCTCAGCACAGTGAAACAATGTGTCCTGCTGCTTTCTATTAAATATAATTTTTTTTGCAAAGGCACGTTTTATTTGACCGAGCGGGGATTCCCACCGCAGCCATGTGACTAACGCTGATGAGTCCGAGACCCGCACGTCTTCAAACCCCGCCGGGATGGATGCCGTCACCCGCACACTCATCCACTTCCTGCCGCTCGCTCTGTCAGCTGCACGGCGCAGGGTTTATCAGTCCCAGTTTGCTTGTGATGTGTTGACAATAAAGAGCTCTTGCTTGTGATCAGCGCCGTTGAAACAGCATCAAACCTTTGATAATTACTTGATATAATTTAATGTGACTGGTTTGCTCGCAAGCCAGGATTTTCAGCGTTTTGCGCTGTGTAGCAAATTGAGCTGATGTTACGTGTCTTCGCAGCACATAGCGGTATTACCACTGTAACGATTAAATGTCAGAACAATTAAGCCGCCTCTGCGTGTCAAAGTCAGATTCAGGTTTATAAGGGAAGCGTTGAAAGGCACATATATATAAACCTTTAAACTATATTTGTACAGTAAATAAACAGCTCAATCCAACTCTGCATTCGGTATTTCTTGTATGCAAAGGTGTGCTTGTGTATCTTTACTTTGTCTGCGTTTGCGAGCAGTCATAAAGTTCTTTGACACAGTGGCATAAATCAAGTTGCCGGGATGACTGGCGGCTGAGGCAGCTCCTCTTTGATCAGCCTTTGTGGAGACGCCCCGTGTCCTCATCCTCGGCTGCTTGAGCAGCACCTGTTTACTAGTTCGGGCCTGTCTGTTGGGAAAGCAGTGCTTAGCCTCTCGGTGTCAGACGCATACATGACGCACACACACACACAACATATACACAAAGGAATTCGGCTTGTGCTCAGGGGCGGGTGGGTTTCCTCCAACATGTATGCTCCGAATGTGTTAGACCCAAGACGATTCTTTGCACTTGTTTTTTCCGATTAGACAGCTGCTCTTAGTGTAAATCTGTCACCTTTTTGGAGAGACTTCAGTGGCGGCTCCACAGAAGGAGAAATACTTGCTACATCACACCAGAAGAAACAGCTTTGTTTTCCTCTTGAAGAAGTAACTCAGAGTAAGAGAGCTACTGAAGACGAAAAGGAAACTTTACAGAGAGCTGCAAGTTCCATAGAAAAAAGTGTTATCATAGAATGCAATAAAAGCGCTCTCTCATCCCTCAAGTTTTTCTGGTACATAAATCCAGACTTCTGAGGATTATGGCTGAGAAAGAGTGGGTGGGCTTCATGTTCGGAATTGATCTATACAGCAGAGAAACTAGGGCAAAGTGTGAGTACAGTACATATGCCCAGTCTGCAGCAACAAGCTAATAAAACACACACACACACACACACACACACACACACACAAGCACGCGCACACACAAACACACACACAGTCGGCTCTGGAGGCAGTTGTTCCCAGCCACCACTGAAGGTGAGAGTAATTACATAAAAAACCTGGCAACAATGACTACTCTCCTTGCAAGGCGGGGGCAGGGCGCCTTTTTTTCAAATGCATAATGAACTGCCTCACGGGCCCTCTGCTGATCAAACAAGTGTTTGATAGTGGCTTTGGTTTGAGAAAGGACTGAATATGTTTATTTGCATGTGGAGAAGTGAGTGACTTTGAGGTGGAGATCAGGCAGATTAGTGTTAACTGACAGAGACCTGTGCAAACAGACACTCCCCCTGCATACAAGCGGCTGCGTACTTCCTCCCAGGACCATAATGTGGCAACTCTTCTTTTTCAGATGTATGCCAGCCGCCTCCCTGAAGCCTGACTCTTTTCTACAGACAGATTTTGGCTTGTTTGCTTGTTGCATGTGAACACATGCATGCAGAAACCTGGCAAACAACAGATGAGAAATGCAGTAACTTGCAGAAATTCATCAAAAGTTACTTTGATTTTTTTTTTTTTAATCCCTTTGAGCAACTTGCATGACTATATTCACTTTGTTTTAAAATAATAATACTTTGATCTGAAATTAAGGTAAAAGCAGTTCAAGCTGTGAAACATGGAGCGGGGGAGTAACTTCTGCATTTGTCTGTAAAACAATTTTATTCAGTAATGAGTCAAACAAAAAAAATGTATTCAATTCTTTGGACGTCTGTCACCGTTGACAGGATTTCATTCTCATTTTTCTCTTCAATGCTTCTCGATCATCACTGATGGGTTGAAAATTCAAAAATTGCCACTAAAGCCAAAAGGGATTTGCGCTGATGCAGGAGTCATAACTGGGGCCAACGGGACTTTGTGCAGTAAGACCATCTAATCACTGAAAAGATCTGCGAGCATGCCACACATTTGCAACCTGAGCTTCTCACCCAGCAGTTCTGCACTGCTTCATGCAACTCAGGGTTGCAGGGAGCTGGAGCTGACGATGGTGGAATCACAGGACGAGCCTCATCAATCTAACTTTTTACACGATTTAATGCAAAATGTCCACATTGTACATTTTTTGACAATTGTACGTCCACAAAATGAAATGAAATCCAGTAAACTGACAAGTAAATGCTTCAACAATCTAACACTGATATCGGATAAAACATAGTCTCTACAATAGAAATGAAGGATGTGCAACATTCAATAGAAAGCTGTCAGATGTAAGGGAGCGGTATTGGGAGCAGGGCTGACACCCCTGGGCTGCAACGTGACAGAAGGCAGGAGATTGTGTGGTTAGAGGGATGTGAATAGTCTGGTGTCAGCGAGAAGCGAGGTTTTCGCCATGGTGACTTAGCAGCAGACTCTAATCTGCCACCATCCTAATCCAAGCCGCTAAGAGGTCTGATAATTTTAAAATACAGCAAAACATCAAAGGGGAGACGGCCTTTCCTTTGTGCCAGGACGGTCTCAGAATTCTTTGTCGCTCCGTGGCGCCGTGAGTGCATGAGCGCGAACAGCCAGGCGTGCATTTGTCACATTTAAAGTGTTGTTGTTTTTGGGGAGGGGAGACGTCGTGAAGGCAACGACAGGATTGATGGAGAAACGGAGGGAGCAAGCGCAACGGGAGGCTGTCTACACGTGTATATATTTGTGTGTGTGTGTGCGTGTGTGAGTTTACAGACAGTATAGGAGCTATAGAGGGATAGAGGGAGAGGGATGATGATGGATCTGGCAGGGCTCATGAGCACCGCTGAGAGAAAATGCCTGTGGTTCAAAGACACTCTCAGCAAACTTAACAAAGAAAGATGGCACAGAGGGGGAGAACATGAAAGGAAACTACACAATCAACTGTCACATAAACCGGGAGAAAAATATCCCGGCCCTGCTGGCGGAATATTCTGTAGGAACACTTTTGACGACTTTCTACATGCAGTCTACACAGTGGACAGTGACAAAGCAAGAAACCAGACCGCACACCGGCAGAAACTGAATCGTCTCGTTCAGGACTCGAGTTTTTATCCTGCTGCAGATTCACTAAACATTTCACTGCCCTATACTGACATGATCTCTTCATTCACAAGATATCTGAACACATGCACAACATTTTATATTGTATTATTTATATTATCTGTTTAGTTTATCAGTAATTCCAGTGATCCCAATTCAGAGTCTCATGTTTTTGAGTTATTTTTAGTATTTCCTGTTTAAGTTTGGGGCATGTTTTCCTAACCTTCAGTCATAATCTTTACAAGACTTTTTTTTTCCCGCTCCAGGGGGCATCAAGTTAATAGAAATGGTCACACACAACACATAACATGTGTTGGTCTACAGCAGTCCAAAACAATGTCCCATTTAGCTCCCAGCTTTCTTTACACACTGACAGGACTGGAAGCAATTTGGGATAAGTGCGGAGGACCAGCTGAGGAGATGATAAATGACTGCAGTGTTGGGGATTGCGGCTGTATCTGATGCCCATGCATGTGTTCCTTTGAGTAATCAGCCGAGGGCATGGCGAAAGATTCTTGGTTTCCTGGACACTGGTGGCGAGCCAGATTGTCTGGTCCTGATAATGTTAATGGGAGTGATGGCAGCAGCAGCTAATCTACACAGAGAAGGGGTCAGAACCCACTTGTCTGGCCTGAGTGGAAAATAACGGCCTACTTATAGAGCCAATCTGTGAGATGCTGTATGACAACTAAGTTGCAACACTGTTGCCTCAACTGATGTCTTTGTTTTTATTGTGACTTAAATTAAAAAGATCGGGGTCCTTAAAATAGTTTCCATAAGGCTGAAGTCAAATCCGATCCCATGCTGCAGTGAACAGGAGTTCAACGTGGGCCTAAACGTTCACTGCGCAGCACCTGTATGGCGTGTTCATGAACATTCACATTACAGTGTAGCATAAGAAACAATTCCAGACATGGGACTGGAGAACTAAATTTAGCTCCCTGTTTGATCACCGCCTCGGGTCACGGACATGACTTTGAACCAACATGGCTAGATTCACAAAACAAAAAAAAAAAAAAGAGAGAGAGAGAGAGAGAGACAAGCCTCTGTTCTTCTGCTCTTCAAAGGAGGGAAAGGAGCAGTGCTGCAGATAACAAAATGTTCTATTAGGCAGGAAAGCACTGACTTCATGTAGATTGCCACTGAAATGATGGATGGTGTTTCTGCAGAAATGCTGCCTCGACCAGTTTTCTTTCAGATTTAGAAAATGTGTTTTGCTTTTTTTGGGGTTTTTTTTTTGAATAACAGGTTTTACTGTCTGCTGCTTAAACGATTTCCTCCAATACTACAGTGCGCATATATTAATGTCCATCTCACGTATTCCTAACTGTTAGATGATGTTCAAAGGATTCTTTCATTATGCTTCAAGTATCACGGCCTAATTGCCATATTAATAATTTAAAAAAAATGGCATGAGATAAACTTGCACACTGCACATTGTTTTCTTTCTAGAGTGAAATCAACCATGATTGGTTTGGAGGATCTGATTTTTGATGGTTAATTTTTAAAAATAGTTTTTGTTAGGAAAAATAACTATTTAATGTCATGTTTTTGTGTTTTGTACCACTTCGAGTAGCTCTTCTACTTTGCATTATTTTTATTAATTCATTCTTAATCTTATCTCTAATGTGACATTAAATTTAGCTAGGTGAAGGATTTAATAATAAATAGTAATGGTTTATTTTATTGCATTTCAGTGATTTGTTCTATTGCTCTGGAATTTAAATCATTTACCTAATGCTATAGAGAGCAATCCCACAGATGGACCGTCTGACCCTTTAACTGATGGTTTCTGAGATTTATTGAAAATCCCAACATACAGTATAAGCTGGGTATTAATTTTCTCAGTATACATTTTCACGAGGTCACATTAACATCTGTGTGCCATCTTGATCTGGATCAAGCTTAACCAGAACAGCCAGACTGTAAAAGAGAAGAAAAAAGAAAATGGACAATGGAAAATAGAGCACAAATATACAAACTGATTAGAAGTTGCAGCGTTCCCTTCTTACGACTGATCTTAGTGTTATTGATAAATAAAACCTTTTTCATCTCACCTTTTCCTCATGTGCATTTGATCCTTCTTTTGTCTATCTTCTTCTCCAGTTAAGAGAATTATTAGTGTCTGACCCCTCCAAAAAAAAAGCATTTCCCATAAAACAGCGAAACCTATAGTCTTAAAAGTACTAAAAAAGATTAACAGGCACAAAAACTGGGCTATTTACACTATATTTAGGGCATCTTAATCATTCAATAATCATCTCACAGTTGTTTTAACACTTTTAATTCATTTGATATCGTTCTTTGTCAATGAGTTTAATCAGAAAATGAAATAAATCACACAACTCCTTAAGCTTTACCTGCTCGCTTACACACTCAACATGGCTTTAATGTGTTTAAAGAACATCCGGAGAGAAGGAGATGCCGCTTATCATCAACCTGTTGTAGTTTTGTTGTGACTATGAATAGATCAGCACCACACTGGCTCTAAGAATCATGCGTCCATCGGCAGGTTTTCTGTTCTGCTTCATCCGACTGTGGGTCTAATGGCTCTCTGTTAATGGGCCGCAGATGATATTTTATTTTCTAAGCGATGAAAAGTAGCTTGAAAGTTGTGTTGAATATGAATTAACACATTGCTTGATTTTGAATGGTCATTTTCCAATCCCACCTGACTACAGGTGAAGACGGAGTGACGGTCCATCATAACTCTGAACAGTACGTTATTGTTATTTTTTCTTTACACAAAAACGTTTGATTTCTACTAAACCATAACATCTATCAGGTCTTCCCACTGAACTGCTGGAAGATGCACTGGTTATTGGAGGCAGCTTTAACCAAAATGAGCTGGAAGCAGGAAGCGGGGATGCATCGCACAGCTCGAGAGTTGTTTAACCCCGAGGAATCGGCCTTTTCTGAACTGAATGCAACAACAGGCTGGAAGCGGGTCAGCAGAGGTCGGAGAGGACAGCGAGAGCCTCTCATGTGAGCCGGGACAGTTGTGAGGACCACTGCAAGGGGCACCGAGTCAGTTCATTGATATTCAAGCATTTGACCCGCCGACAACAGGGGTGTCAGTGAGGTTAAGACAGCCGTGCCTCTCTGTATTGTACGGGACGAAAAGCCAGGGGGTCCCCCGGCCCTCCGCCACCCCCCCCTCTGCACGGTTGTCATGGTGAGCAAATCAGTCCAGCAGCACAATGTCACACTCATGTGGGCACAGTCTCTCTCTTTCTTGCTCTCCGTCTTTTCTTTCTGTGACTTTCTCTCATGCTGTTTCGCTGAGCGGGCCGCCAAAGAGGGCTTTCTGTACCCTGACAATGCCTGGTGTGTCATGGACATCCACATACATATACCAAGAGCAGATACCGAGAATCCAAAGGCTTCTCCTCCCAAAGCACATGGCAACAGATATATTTCCGCCTTCCGCTGTGGGATCTGACTGGGAGTTTGATATCCAAGGATGTGTCAGGTCAGGTGGTAAACGCTCACTGGAGGTCCAAATAACTGTCAGTCATATTTCCTCCCAGCCTGGAGGGGAGGACCATTTCACCAGCCGCATGACAAGAGAGCCTGTGTCATGTGCTTTGAGTTACTATTGTAATGCAACACCGATTCTGTTTAATAGATCTCGGTTCATTGATAAAAACCAAAAAAAATCAATCAACAGAAACTAATTTGGAATATGATCTCGCCATAACTTTACAGTACCTTCTAGGGGAAAACAATCGACCTGTTTCTGGCAGCGTGCCTTCGCAGTGTCTTCTTGTCACACAAATATGTTCCTAAAGCCAGTGTCAAGAAGATTAGGCTGAAGGGAAAATTGCAGCTGTATTTAACAGCGGAGCTGGCGAGCCGCCGCTCTCAGGTGACGGGGCATGTCTGTACCTCACCCTATCTGAACCTGACGTCTGCTGCGGTTGGCACTGTAATTACAGAGGTTAGACATAAATCACAGAGAAAGAGGCGGGAGAGAGAGGCCGGGCGGCGGCGGTAGAGGGGGGCAGAGAAAGTAGAGAGAGCGACTACTAGCCTCAGGGCCAGTGGAGGCCCTGACAGTCAGAAACATACTGTTCCCTCCTAAATGCTCCCCTCAGTCCCTTCTTTTTCATTCTCTCATTCCAACCCCCCCCCACCCCCCCTTCCAGTGTGAGCGCTGCCACACAGTCAAACACAAACACACTTGTACAGTCTGTCTCTCAAGGTTTCCCTCCTTCCTGTGGTCGAGGCAATTGGACTCTACTGGGTGCTTTACGGGTCCCGTGGGTGCACTTCAAAGCCGTAAACACCCGACCTCAGGAAATAATGGCTGGGACTGCTGATGTGGAACAATGTCGCTCTCCTTGTTTCCATCTCCACCTGAAAGGAAATTTTAGATACAGTACAAAACGCAATGATACATAGTTCCACATATAACAGTGTGGTTTTGCAATAGGGTCCAAATTTGGCAGATTTGTGACAGGCAGATTAAAAAGAATGGCTGTAATCAAAGCAGCAGAGCCCAGCAGCATCTAGAGCTTTGCTCAAGATATTAAAGAGGAAATCCTGGACAGCTGTTGTGATCTGTGGAGTCTGAACACTTCCCAAGTGTGTCCTCCTATAAATGCGCCCAAGGGAATAATGAACCTGTATTTTAACCAGCTGAGAATTCAACAACACCTAATAAAATCCATGAAGATGTTAAAACAGCGGCAGGAGTTTCCCCCGTTCAACACGCCAACCAAGAAGATCTGCTCGGCGTAAACAGAGGATCAGATGCCTCTCACGTCGCGAGTTTGATCCGTTTAGAGGTCTCTTTGGCACAAGCTGCAGTCATAATTTCACTGAAATGTGTTTGGAAACAGACCAACGCACAGTTTTTTTTTCTGATGGCTTTATTCTGCTTGTTTCATATGTACCAGGGTTCAGATGGCAGCGTTCAAACTTCACCACAGAAACGGAACGACCTGACAAGTATAAACATAACCTCGCTGTCTCCCACAAATCAAAATCCTGCCTGGATCTTACATCTGTCGTGTCCCTTGATAGCAGCATTATAACAGATTTCAGTTGATAGTGTGAGCTGAATAGCTAATCTCCTGTGGTCTATGGAGTGAGCCGCAACAAATAATTCAATGACAGCGTTGAAATACAGTTTCAAACATTGAGAAATGGGATGGTTTGCTGCTGCCTTTAACTCTTGTATCACATTTACAGTTTTATTGATTCATTTAAGTTTAAAAATTCCTTATGTGTCCGATAATAATTTTTCTTTGATTGTTTTTGTACTAATTTCAAGTTAATGTTAATTTTTTTTGTTTTCTTGTCATGTTTTTGTTGCAAAGCACTTTGAAATGTGATGAACAAATGCTAATGCTCCACATTATAATGGGGCTAAAATCTACATAAACCTCGTGGTTATAACATCCAAATACTTTTTTCATTTGGTATGTATGAGTTTGAAGCCTCGAAAGTCAGCTCTGTTCTTGTCACTTTCCAAGTAACATTTGTTCGGTCTTGATGTAGAGTTTTAATAAAATAAAGCAGTCGGTGCAGTTATGCAACGACTCCATGCTCAAAATTAGCTGACTGTGACAGCCATGAATAATGAAAGAGTGCAAGTCATCGAAAACGAAGCCACTGCAAGGAGCGACAGACAATTATGAAATTAAAAAAGTTTCCTATTCTTCACAGTTGTTTCTTTGTTGATGTGATAAACGATGTTTGATTCAGAGCTGAAACACATGATGCCGAACTGTGAGCTTCCCGACTCGACAGCATCTTTGATTGTGCATGAACATCGTCACGGTTTTGTGAGCTCTCTCCTGAACCACAGAGCCGCCTCTTCCACGCCGTGTGGTTATGTAACGAACGCTCCAAATTGACAGTAAAAAATACGTCAGTCCGAGTTCTCCGGCACAGTACAAAGCAACACAACACAGTCAAAAACAAAAAGGGCTTTTACATCAAACTAAGGATGAGTTGGAAGATTGTGGAGCGAGCATCCATTCATTTTCTACATCCTGGAGAAAGACCAGGTGGGTGCTGGACCGGTTTCTATAAAAAAATAAGCATTCTAAAACCCACATGTATGGGAGGAACAGAGACCCCAAGCTCTTAATCAAACTGGGCTTATCAGACACAAAAGAGTGTTTCACCACTATATCACTGTCCGATCCTGAAGCAGAGGTTAAAAAATGATTCGGTCGTTTGGAGAAAGTAGTGTTAGAATGTGTCTTCCTATAGGGCAGAAATCACAACTTTTATGCAGGAGACAGGCTTTAACACGTTGTTTTGGTGCTTTTCTGAAACAACTGGCATTTTGTTTTAGAAAATAAGAGACTAACTTCGAGGGCCACCAATTAACTTTTAAAAAATACGTCTATTTTGATGATTTACATAAGGAACAAGAAAAACCTAGAAAAAATGTTTAAAATGCTTTCAAATAAATAAAGATACATCATAATTAATGTGTATATAATAAAAATAACTGTCTTCTGATCTTCATATCCACAAGGGAAAGGGGGATCTCTCTAATTATATAGCGCACAAAAGCGTGAAAAATGCTTCATCAGTTAAATACAGAGCATTAAGAGTAATGTCGAATAATGTGAATTGTGAATAATGTTGATTTCTTTATAGCTCTCCACAGGGGACGGGCTTGAAGAAAATAAGCGGACAAACAAGACATTTTCTTCTAAGCTGGTAGCGTGGTTGTGCTGCAGAAGGATAACAGAGGTAACAAGTACTGAAACATCAAAGCGATGACTGAAGACAAGAAAAAGGTATCCGTCTGTCACATTCCGCAAAAGTTGCTGCTAAATCTTTCTGAATATTTGCAGTCAACTCCAAATGTGCGAACGGAAATAAGAGAACCTCCTCTAATTGGCACATTTCCTCTGTATAATCAAATCATACATCAACTCCACGTTCAACCACAAGGGTGTTATGCGGGAAAATCTATAGACAGTCAGTACAAAATGCACCAAGTCTGAATGATTTCATCCTTTGAACTGTGAAATGGAGTGAAGCGGGGAGTCTGCAGCCAGCTGAATGAGGACATATGGAAATGAACATATCTTCGGAGCAACTGCACTATCCATATCAGAGGAAGATGTAGACACAGCACTCAAGGTCAGTGCGTTTCATCTGAAGATAGCGTTGCTGAGAAGACAATCAACACTTGTCATTGTGTTTGGAGCCAAAGACCAGAATATGACTTTCACTGATCCACAAAATCATTACCGAGAAGCTTTTAACAGGTTCCAAGGACCATGGCTTACTTTTTAAATAAAATATAAACAAGGGAAAATATCAAACCCATTAATCTTTCATTAAGCTTGCCGGATAAAAAAGAATCGCTTAAAGTATCATTCGTTACCATCACTGCGAGTGCAAAAGCCCCCTGCTAACATCAAAGGCTTCTCAAAGAAACGGAGCGGGAGAGAGTCAGTTAGCTGAATTTGGCTGAGAACCAGCTTCTGGTTAGGTTTTAATTTCGACTGACTCATAATGGCACTGGAGAGGAAACAGGGACCGAGTCTTTAATGGTTTTTGTGATATCGGGGCCTTTTTTTTTTTTTCCTGCACAAACACACCCGTAAACAAAGTGCTGTTGTTGAAAGAGCAGCAGATTCCGGCTGGATGTTGACAAAGGTTGAGAGCTCATCCTCGTCTTGCTCGAGTCTTTGTGCCACAGAAAGATCAGAGGCTTCTCACGGGTAAAGAATGGATGGGGGAAGACTCGATTTCACACACAGTAGCCATGTATGTGAGCTTTATGTTTTTGGACCAGGCTGCGGTACAAATACTTTACCTCTTCAATAACGAATCAGGGAATAAGTTTAGAAAAATTATGTACAACATATTTAAATTCCTTAAACAGAAACTTAGCACCACATCTACTGTACGTGTCCTTAGCATTGGCCAAAGAAAGACGGCCAGGCCACTGTTTACTTGAAACGAACACAATGCTCTCGCTGACATCCTGTTTCTTCCCATTAGCTCTCTTGTAGTCAATTGAAAGCGCTAAAACAGCCTGGCAGTGATGCCAAGTAGGTTAATAGCATGCAATGGATTAAGGTTTTAGTATAGCTCTTCAAAGCTGGTATACCAAAGAAGTGATTTACCGGGAAATAAAATAAACCTATTGCAACATATTTTTTTCTGACTTGCACTGCCGTGCGGAGGTACATCAGCGTCAAGCCGCAGTGACACATTCATTTCTGTCTCCAGTACACAAAGCAAGTGAAGCAGCCTTCATTTGACTTCAGAGGCCCAGTACATTACATGAGTTAGTCATGGCTCATACTGAATTAAACATGGGAAGAAGAGTTTCTTTTTATCTACAGCCAAAGTGCTAAATCTGACCACTGCAACCGATACTCGCCCACTTCAAATCCTCCCTTTGATAGTGAAAGCGTAGGAGCTTCAAATGTATCACTTCGTCCTCATTTTTTTTTAGCGTAGCAGTGGCAAACACTGGTTGATGTTTGTGGCTCAAAACAAAACCGTATAAGAGCGAAAGAGGATGTTCCCTGCAGAGCAAACATGTCACAGTTACATTTGTGCATTCTTTCATATTTGGATTTATCTTTGTTAGCTGCACAGGTAGATTCAATCAGGCAACAGCGGGGAGACAGTTTCCCGCCAAATGATCTCCTGTAGGTGCAATAACAATTACAATGGACATGAATAGACAGGCTTGTGTGGTCTCCCACAGTTCTTTTGGAGTTGGAAGAGAGTTGGATAATGCTCTGTTCAGCTGGGAGATCTCAACACATGTTTTGGTTTGTGGGACTCGTCTTCGCTAGGTGAGGAGTTGTGATATTTTTGGACAAGTGGGGATGAAAGCCTCGGGTCCCGTGGCTAATGAGACACCGAAGCAGTGGGAATGATGGTTTTAATTACTGCCCAGGACTGGTCTAAAGGGGGTGATTGCTGAAGAGCATGCTGAGTGTCCTAGGTTGGGAGTTCAGACTGATGCCAGTCATGCTGTGCCTGACTGCCTTTGATGCTCACTCCCCTCTGCTTTATTCCCACATTGTGCTTATTAGATTCTTTGCTGCTGATGCTTCACTGCACCTTTGTTCAAACCAACGCTCTGGACAAAGAAAGGCATAGCCACTGCGATTCCAACTTCAAACCCCTAGAAAGTTTCAGTGGTGTAGGAGGCAACTTAATCTCTTCAGGAAATTAAATCAGCAGCGTTCCTATTGTGTCGTGGCATTTTGGCATCAAGGTGTTTTTTTTTTTGTTTTTTTTTTGTGGAAGAGTGTTATATTTACTGACGCAGAATGAAAACGCAAGTGTCTAAAGGAGGGTGACAAAAATAGCAACTGCTTCTGTGATGGCTGGAACAGAGTCCTCCCCGCCGTCCGGCCACGTCTCACCAGGGGTGGAGACAGTAGATTCCCTCGCAGGCTGTTCGTCCTTCGCTTCCTCGGCTGCTCCCAGTAGGTGGGTGCTGCTGTGTGTCCACTCTCTGTTCTCCCGCGGCCCAGCTGTGGACCAACCCTTGTTGATTTTTTAGAGATCACATGGCATCCTAACTGAGGCCGGCTCCGAGGGGGTCCCGCCGCCGCAGGACTCTGCTGTGGTCAGCACGGACCTCCTCCTTCATCTCACGCTGTCTCTTCGCTGCTTCTCCCTCTTAAAAAAGTCTAATTTATCTTTGAACGCTCCAAGAATATTCACAAAAACTTCTTTCTTTCTCGAGCAAAACTTGTCCATTACTCTCCACTTGAAAAAGCGTAAATGATCGACTTCGCTTGCTTTTCAGCTGCGCGTTACTTAACAAAATAAATCCATGCCTAATGAATCAAATCTGTTTCTGCACAGATATCCTGTGTCTGTTTAAATAAAGAAATCTCTATCAAGTAGAGGCCAACTGCAAGCCGGTTTTTGTTATCAAACAAACAGGAAATGTTATATTTGCCAAGTACAGTAAGAAAAAAAAATGAAGCTTGAATGGGATGTCCTTGGTGTTCATGTTTGCAGGAAATGTTGATAAGGGGCTGAAAGACTTTAGAAAAAAAAGAAAGCTTGTGCTCTGAAAACCATTTCAGCCATTTGTAAGGATGTTTTGAAGAGTCCTACGCATAAACAGAAAGTAGAGATTACGTTTTAAAGCATCACATTCAAAATACAAACTGTTCTTTGTTATTTGTACAAAACATTTCGTCCAATCTCTCTTTTGCAAATGACTATTTTTTCTAACCACCACCCAAAACCCAAGCCAACAGTTTCCCTACATTCATCATGGAAACAATATACCAACACGTAAAGTTGATAAAAATTCAAAGGAACAAATCAAAACTGGTGGAGTGTGTGAAAGACTTCATCTCTTCAGGCAATCGCACAGTAGTTACTCTCATGCCATTGTATGAGTATATTAACAGACCTTTTAAGATGCTCAGGGTCTGAAGGAGCTCTTCATTGTACTGGTTCTGCGGTGGATGCTCCTTTACTTTCTGCCAGGGAGCAGCAGATTGGGCAGCTGGGTTGGAGTAAATGTCTTTTGCAATATCTAATGGTGAAGCAGCATTAATCGCTCTGAGGAAAACATCGATTTTGTGCCCACAGACAACAATAATCCCTCTGCCAACCAGCAACCCAGCACAAACCATCGCAACCTATCCACAAACTTCAAAAACTTGAAGGAAAACTATCCACATCGATCAGCTAATCCAGTTTCTACACCTGGATTTAAATCACCACTGTCATTTCTGTAACTATCAAACATGCAATCCAGCTTCAGCCTGCAATTAAAAAAGAAAAAAAAAACATAAAGAAGCATACAAAGTATGGCTTACAGCAGACACATAGATATAGATCTGAGCTCAATTCAGGATGTCTGTACTCTCATGTTTGAAGCCCATCACACGTCTTTTTCTCAGCAGGCTCACTAAAACCAAGGCAAAGCTGCGGTTCCTCCTCTGCTGTTGTTATATTGAGCGTAACTCGGCTGTTTGTAGCTTATCAATCAATAAGAAGAAGACAAACTATTACTGACATTTTTGTGCAAGTTGCCTCAAAAGAAAATGATTGGATTTCAGAAAGAAGAGATGAACTGATGATTGTGTTTTGAGGATGCACGTTTACGTTTAATTTTTTTCAGATAGAGTTATTGGAGGCTACACAGCACAGCTGAGACCACTGATCTGCATAAATTCCCCATCTTACAACCCCACACCGGAAAGAAATGCTAGGAGAGATACCTATAGACAATCATGTCAATTTACAGCAACTCAAAATACGCATTTATTTATTTGCTTTTGTTATATCTTGATTATGTGATGATAAAAATTGTGCAGTGAATTAACATGTTGACGTGCAGTGACTTAAACAGGAAGTGAACTGACCTGTTCCCAGTGTGGATCAAGAAGATGTCCAATGTAAATAATCCATTGATCATTATTGATAAATTGGCAGAAACAGGTGAAAATATGCAATATATACATAACTGACTTTAAATACTGAGATGATGTTTTGTGATACAGAATTTCTGCCAAACCAATAAATTTAAAACACGGATCTCAAAGGGCCTCACTCTGTCACTCAAAGGGGACATCCCAAAGCTTTGTATCACTGAAAAAAAGAAAGTATCATCTTGAACAAACTGATTTCTTCAAGTCTGACACTTCAACCAGAACAGAAATGCAGTTTGAGAAACAGTCAAAAAACTAATCCTGAAAATGATTCTATCAGCATCTAAATCTAAAGATGTGCGGGTAGGAAGAAGCTGCTGCTTGAGGCTGTGGGAGTGGGGGGGGGGGGGGCGGGGGGGGCTGGGGATCTGATGACACTTTCTGGAACTATCCTCATGAAATTCCTTATTGGCAGGCAGGAAATCCACAAACACATCAACAACATATTTGGAGTCAGCATGCCATTTGATTACAACATCATATATCTAGATTATATTCTTTCTGCTGGATGGAATAATAAAACAATTAATGCAAGCTCTGAGGACTGTTGTCCTCTCTTAAAGTCCAAATGAAAACATTCTACAAAGTTTCCACAAAGTAAAGTAAGTCTGTCAAATCTGGTATTAATGTAAGAGATGTTTAAATTTGACTGATAGCTAAATCAGTCTGGTTTATATTTTTCAATGTATTTCATTTTGAAAAATCTCTTGCATTTTTTTTTCTTTTTTTTTTTTCTTTTTTTGTTGTGGTGTTGCTTCTTGATTTTCCATTGAGCTTCCCAATCCTTCTGTACTTGACACTGAGAACTAAGATCTGGAACATTCTGATTGTTGCCGTTCTTTTTCCATTTAGGGTTGATCAAGAAACCTTTTTGCCTTGTTAAGCATTTAGAGCAATGTGTATTGACTTGTGAATATAGTGAAATGTTTTGGAAATGAAAACTTTTTCCTCTGATATCCTTCATTCACAAATTTGTTTGCAAATGAGCTGGAGGAGGGTTGGTCCTGGAAGTGAACCTCACTCCTCCTCGTGAGTTCAACTGTGCGTTGTCACTAATAACACCAGAAACTGCTCCTTTTTTTCTGTCTTTTCTAAAAATAGCATGTCACGGTTTGTTTTAGATTTTGCTTGCTTTGACTGCATATTCAGCAGGAGCTTCACAAACCCTTGGTGTGAGGGTGTGCTTGTTTCTGTGATGCAACCGCTGCGCCTTTTTAAGAGGGAAATGCACCGATGCAGAGCAGATTAGGTTCCATAGCAGGCAAGAGAATAATCTAATTTTCCTAACCGGCTTACTGATATCATGGCACGGTCGATCCTTATTATTCACAATCCCTTCTTGTTCTGTTTTTGCAATCAGGGGTTCAAGCTTAATGGAGCCACTGTGATTTATGTGGAGGAAAAGCTTTGATCTTGTTTTGTTTTTAATGACTGAACCAGGAAATGAGGTTGAAAACTATGAATAACCTACAAGACTGTGTGAAGATGTGAAAACATGATGAGGACAGTGATGGCGATGAAGATATTCTTGGTTTAGTCTAAAGATGGAAGACGGTGTGTTTAGTGAAAGTGCAGCCAGTTTGATATATGGGCTGTGTTCCCTGTTTCCTTTCATCAGCTTTGGGCCGTAGTATCTCACAGAGCATGATTAGCGTAAGCGTGGAATCCACACTGTTGGGGGCTGCAGGGTGAGCTTGAAGCCTGAAGCGCATTCATCAACGTCCCTGGCAGGGTGCACCTTTCTCAGCCTCACACACCACTCAGCTTGCAGTCCAATGCCTGGCCCCACTTTCTTCTTTTTCTTTCATTTTTGCTCTTTTTTCATTGGCCTTTGTTGTTTTTTAAGAGATAGCAAGGTTTTTGAACACAACTTTTTATTTTTCTTCTCTTATTCAAAAATCCAGCCTTTCTCTGCACATGACGTTGAACATTTTGACAACATATTATTATTCTACATCTGAGTTTCTTTGTAGCATTGGATTGCATTTTAAATAGTTTACAAGCTCACAGATGCATGCTTCATAGTGATTTTCAAGTCTTCTACCTATTAGGCCATCTTTCTTTCTGTTTTCAATCAGGTTTGATGACACTGATGTCCCTGCCTCTTCCTTCAACTCCCCTCAGTGTTCTTCCAACAGGTAAACAGTGACTAAAGCAGGTCCTCCCAGACTTGTCCCCCAGGTCTGAATATGTAATCACTCTCAGATCTCACACATGAAAGAGTTGCATACATCTTCCTGAAAATGCCCTCTAAGGTGAAAAGTTCTGTTTTAAATGGTGGGATTTAGAGAAGAAAGGAAAAGTTTTGGAAGAAATAATAGCTCACAATCACATATTAAAAGGAGCCCATAAGAGGAAATATTATAACAGTTTGAATCACAGAATTGAGGATGGAGGAGTGGTCTTCTGAGTCTTGAAACAAGATCCATAAACTATACTATCATAATTGGTTTTTCAAATTTGATCAAGTAAATTTTCAACAAGAAAAGAAAGAAAAGCAACTTATGCTAAATATTGAGCAATTATGAACTAAAACGTTTTTCTTCTTATGTGAAAAGCTTGCTACTCAACATCACAGGCTGATATCAATTTTAAAGTAAATAATAATTTATGCCTATCACAACAAAGTGGGAGTTGCTAGAATCACAATTTTTTTTTCTAGCTTTGGACATCAGAGTGAAAGCCTATTTTTTAACAATAAATAAATAAATAAATAAATAAATAAATAAATAAATAAATAAATGAATAAATAAATAAATAAATAAATAAAGTGAACAGCGAGAGCCTGTATATTTACTACACGTCTTTGCTTCCATCTAGCGGCCATACTTGATACTACACTATTTGAAAATGTCCGCACAGCAGCACTTGGTTAAGATTATACTTGCGCCAAAATATAGTCCTTAAACGCCTTAAATATGGATTTTATCTAAAAACCAATAAATGGCGTCTTCATTGGATCCAATTTGGAAAAATACACTTTTCAAGTGAAAATTTACACATGACACAGTAGAAAAATCTGAAGAAGGTTTTAGAAAAATATGCGTAAGCGCGCATTAATTTAGAATGTGAGCAGGTTTGCGCGCTTGAGCCGAAGCACTTTAGATTGGTAGTTGGTCGAGGGGAAGCATCACATGCCTTGCTACTCATAAGGAAAAAAATTAATCTGGATAAACGTGAGTATTTTTTTTTTAATGTATCTGGCAGACGAATATTTGATTATCAAATCTTTTGCGTCAGTCGCTTTTATCAGCAACTTTTTCGACGTTCAAGGCGGGTGGGACGTCAGCTAATGTTAATTATCTAGCTAGCTACTTTTGCTTTTCTTGTTGCCAAGTATAAATCTAGTTTTAAAAAAATTGTATTTTTTGCTCGATAATATTTGAAAATGTTAAATAACTCCTGTTTTAACTTAAGTGTCACACTTTATTAAGGGCGAAGTGAAAATGACCGGCCGAGCAAGAGCACGCGGCAGAGCACGTGGTCAGGAGATCAGTGCACCTGGAGCGGTAAGAGTCTTTGACGACCAGTTTACTCAAACCCTGATTGTAATCTCAAATAATACTGTCAAGACGTGTGTTTCAAACATTGGTGATTTGGGATTACACGAGTACAGTAATACATTTATAACATTGGCATATGTGATGGAGTCATATTATACATATTTTTAAGATTTCGTGTTTTAGTATTTTCAAAACTCATTTCAATTGTCTTTTTTCTTTTGATTCATGTGAAAGACTCATTTTCTACTGCACTTGCAGATGGGAGAAGGCAAAAAGATTTGATTAAAAACTGGCCCTTAAAAGTAACAAGGTTCACTGGGCAAAATGCAAAAAGTTAATAAAAAGTTTTTTTGGGGAAAAGGCAATGGTCGTATCGTCCCTGGGGCTTTAAAAACTACAATTTATATTGAGTTAGTTGGAAAGAAACTAACCAGAAATGACAAACTCTGTTCATCGCATAAACACACCGGAGAATCTATTGAACAGTATTGAAATGATTTTCATCTTATCATATCCAAAATATAATTACAGCTTTTCACATTTGTATATGAACAGAATAGAAATCATTTATTCATCCCTGGAGGGAATTCATGACAGCCTTACTCCACAAACATTGGAAGTTGACAGACAAAATTAGTAAATGCAGTATTCACACGTAGGGTTTTCACAGTAAAATGTTAAGCAGTCTTAAGCCAGTTCTAAAAAAAAAAAAGTTTCTGTTTAACTGGACTCAACTTCGATGTGAACTTCTGGCAATTTTGCCAAAACACAAGTTTATATATTTAGAATTGCCTGAGTTTATTGTGTGTGAGCTTTATCTTGCTTTCCCAGGAAAGGTGTCTGCAAGCTGTATAGACAAGAATTTAATGCTTAAGTAAAATAGATTGATCTGAAGCGGCAAAATATCTGAGAGCCAAGAGGTAAACTGCACAGACTAAACTTTTTCGTATAGTTAAGCCACATGGACTGAAGCTACATAAAATGTAAAGACTGGTAGAAAGAACTTGTATGAAGACCAAAGAATTAGAAGATTTTTCTTTTACTTTTGATGGTTAACTCTGAGAAACTGTTAAAGATGCTTTCCAGGTAACTTGAATGTGCACATTTTCATTCAGTAAAATCTTACAATATTTTTTTAACCTTTTAGTGTAAGATCAGTTATTTTAAAGACTGTTAAGTGACAAAATTTAAAAGATAATTCTGCAAATCACCTTTTGATACACTTGCCCCTGGTGATAGTTTTGTGGCAGGGTCCTGAGGATGATTTGCAAAAATCCTAAGATTTCTCATTTTGGGAATGTTGAACGTTCACTATTCTTGTAAACTGTGGCACACTCCTAATGAGGTTAGACACCTTTGTTTAAAGGCGTTCCTCCTCTTGGCCTTATATTCTCACAAACAATATAAAAGTTCCAAAATGATCATCGCCAAATGTAACCAGAAAGCAAAACTACTTGCATTACACCCTGACTAGGTGTGGTTTATGTGATGACAATAATCAATTTAAGAGGGATACTGGAGGAAACGAACAGCACCAGATATCCGTTGAAACTGACATTTGATAAGCTCCTGTTGTGTGTGCCCAAAGCTCATTATCTGGCTAAAACAGCTCCTCACTTGTCACTGTTTTAAAATGCACTGGTTGTCCTGTGTGTCTCTGCCCTCTAGTGGAGTCAACATGCAAAACCTACTTGATTGTATAACTAACTACATTATATGTGTCTATTTTCCATTAATTTTAATTCATATTTGATAGTCAGACAAAAATAATGGAAATTTGACTAAGGGCATAAAGGAAGATTGACAGTCCTAACCTGTGCCAAAAATGATTGGTTTGACTTTTTTTAGTGTAATATTTCTAATTTATTGGGAAGGGGTTTTTTTTAGGAACACGTTTGCCTTGGCTTGGGTGAAGTTTGTTTTTCTCCTCTATCTGGAGAGAAATCTTTTGGACAAACCACAGAAGAGAAGCTGACTTTCTCTGTTTTGTTATATATGAGAGTTTCACAACACATGTAAGGTGTCTTGAACCGGCTTTGCTTCAAATGGATTCCAGCCCTACCCCATTGCAGTTTTTATTTACTAAAGATTATTTATGCTGTTTGAGTGAAATCACTGCTGCGTTTTCAGGATTAGTTTGGGTACTGTTGATACTAGGGTGGTGTTATGTTACTTTGAGAAGTACATCTGATTAGTGGCGCACAATTGAACAGGAAGAACAACTTGTGAATGCAAAATCAGTTTTAATGAAATCCCTTATTTTACCTTTTCATCGTCTTCATCAGAACCGATTTATTGATGAACATTACCTACATTTGTATTACATATTGTCTTAGCCAGAAACAACATTGTGCAGTCTGCATCAGGTTCTGCTTTTTTCTGTTTTGAAGAGCCAAGCCAGTCAAGAGCCAGCAGCAGCAGCGGCCCCTCCTATTTCAGAGGGGGCGGATCTTGGAGGCAGAGGGAGGCAGAAAGGTGTTCCTGGACCTGCTCCTTCGGAAGGTAGATCACAAAGATTAGTCCATGACAATGCATGTAATCTTTACACAGTGTCACTTGTGACATTGTAAACGAGTTGTATGCATGTTGGGTGTTAAGCTGTTAAGTATGCCCGGTTTTCATGCATATTTGTTCCGGTGTCTTTCATTGCTGCAATATAAAGTGTTGCTTGTTTATTAGTTCTTCAGATTTCGGCGGGATTTCATCTGGTGAAGTTGGGAGAGAGAGGTGGACGCCGACAGGATTATCACGATGAAGGAATCAACACCAGGCAGGCGATGGAGCATGTTAAGGAGTCAAAGACTGGTTTGTTGTTTACTTTTATCTACTCGTCGCCTCTCCCAGGAAATGTAATTTGTAACTAGTGGGTGTATTTGAGATGTGGCTTTCTTGTTTGTGTGTCTGCTTCAACAGGAACAACTGGAAAACCCATTCAGTTGACTGCAAACTTCTTTCGCATCATGTCCTGCCCTCAGTGGGTTCTGTATCAGTACCACGTGGACTTCAATCCACCAGTGGAAGCACGGCGTCTCAGGACAGCCCTCCTGTTTCAGCATGAGCAAACACTGGGCACAACGCGGAGTTTTGATGGCTCCCTGCTGTTTTTGCCTAAGCGATTACATGACAAGGTACATTCATGTGTTTAGGAAACATTGTATAAATGAAAAAAGCTGTTATTGTTAAAACGTTGAAGTAAACCAGTATATTGCAAACAGCGTTTTTACTTCTTAGCTTCAACAATTCTGCAAAGTTTCACTCAGCACTTATTGCAGTGATCGGTTTTGGGATTATTTTGTTTATAGCCCATTATTGTTTTCATCACATTGGTTCTTGTCAATAGAAAGTGTAATGATGCTTTTGATTACGGCTTGAATCATTGGTCCAACATAACACAGTAAAAGGAGTAAAAATTAATAACTGGACTGTAATTGCTGGTGTGAAAGTTTCAATAGGTGGTTAATTTAATTTGTAGTTCTCCTTGTGGTCCAGCAGAGGGCGCACTAAGCCTTTTATGCAGACCTAGTTTCTGTTGAGTGAGGCTTTCAGACCAGATATTCTCTTTTCCGTTTTAATTCTTTAAAGCTCTGATAGCTATTTTTATTGTTGTGCATGCAGTTCCTCTTGTGAAATCACTCACTCTGCACTTAGAAGTGTTATTATTCTGTTCAGTGTAATTTCTCCTAATTACATCTATATCTAATAGGATGCTTTTAAGCATATCCTAAAGTTCAAAAGGCCACTCAAAATATCCATCTGGATCACGCTATCTGGATTTAAGAGGGATTTTTATAGTAAAAGCTTGAAATCACAAAACTCCAATTTAGTTTCATGGAGCTGCAGTTGTGAAGTTAAAACATTTTGAGACTCTACCATGTCTGTTCTGGCTTTCTCATTTGCAAACATTTCACTTGTATTATTTGGTAATTAGCATTTAACTTTGGAAGGTAAATGTATCATCCCCTTCACACTAACCTTCCAATAAAATGTCCAACTTGGTCTACAGGAAACTGTGCTTTGCAGTGAGACCAAGAACGGAGAGAAGATCCAGATCACAGTCACTCTGACTAATGAACTGCCGCCTTCATCGCCAATGTGCCTGCAGTTTTACAACATCATATTCAGGAGGTCAGTGTTGAGGAAGAAATCAAGAAGTGAATGTCCATAAATGGAGTCCTTGTTCTTCTCATTGTCTTGATTTTTTTACTCTTGCAGGGTCCTGAGAATTCTCAACCTGCAGCAGGTTGGACGCAACTACTACAACTCACAGGATGCTCTGACCATCTCCCAGCACAAGTAGAACAGACAAATACTCTCTTATTTTTAAGATGACTGGTTCTGTCACTGCTGTGGTTTTAGCATGGTGTCTCAATTTCAGGCTCACCATCTGGCCAGGATACTGCACTGCCATCCTTGAGTACGAGACGTCCATCATGCTATGTACTGATGTGAGCCACAAGGTGCTGCGCAGTGAGACGGTCCTTGACTTAATGGTCAGCCTGAGGCAGCGTTGTGGAAACGAGCGCTACTATGACATTTGCACAAAGGAGCTTGTTGGACTCATCGTCCTCACCAAGTAAGAACATTCACAAGCGAGCTCTGTGTCTTAAATGCTTGGAAACGATGCTTCGCTATTACAGGAACTCATCGGTTTGAGACTGCTGCTGTGTGATCGTAATCCGTGTGAAATTGTGGTTAACTTCTCTCTTTCACATTTAAGGTACAACAACAAAACCTACAGGGTTGACGACATTGCATGGGATCAATCTCCCAGCAACACATTCACAAGGGGAGACACTCCAATCTCCTTCAAGGACTACTACCACGGCGTAGGTGTTGCAAATTCAGTCTCGGCACAAGTGATGATGATACTAGGAACTGTCGGACTCATTATTTAAATCCTTGCCATGCACTGTGGAGTTACAAAGATGTTGAACTGAACTAGAGAACTAGACTTGCAAATATTTAAACCCTGGAAGCAGTTTGGGTTAGTATTAATGAGGGAGATAATTGGGGATCAGCTGTATTTCCCCCCCCCCCCCCCCCCCCCCCCCCCCCACACACACACACACACACACACACACACACGCGCGCGCGCGCGCACACACTTTCTGTATGCACCTTTCAGTTTAAAAGTTAGGGCCAATCCCAATTCTCCCCCTTTCCCCTGCCCCTATCACTCTCCTACCCCTTTTACAGTAGGGCTGAGGGCTAGGGCTCTTTGCAGCACTATGAATTGGGATACCCCTTGGCCCTTTAAAGCGATACTTCAACATTTTGGCAAATTGGCCCGTTTAGCGCAATTCATTAGTCATTTCGAACAGTATACTTACTTTTTTTGTGAGGGCGAGAGTTCAGAGTTGAGTCGGGGAAGGTTTTCAGGACGGACACAATGGAAGTGGATGGTATTTTGGTTCCCCCTCGTCAAACTCATCAAATACACAATCCAACAACCCCAAAACACTTTGGTGGGCAAATTATAATCCGCACATTCACTACGCTGTGAAATATTAATGCAAAATTACGAGATTGAGTTGTTTATGCGAAGATTGCTAAGACGGAACTACTTGTCTGGGCGTAGTGATTTCAAAAGAAAAAGTACTTCCCAGTATTTGCTTCAGTGTCGTAACGCTACAATATTATTTCTTGGTGTTCCACAGCGTAGTGAATGTGCGGATTATAATTTGCCCACCAAAGTGTTTTGGGGTTGTTGGATTGTGTATTTGATGAGTTTGACGAGGGGGAACCAAAATACCATCCACTTCCATTGTGTCCGTCCCGAAAACCTTCCCCGACTCAACTCTGAATAAACAACAGCTCGCCCTCACAAAAAAAGTAAGTATACTGTTCGAAATGACTAAATAATTGCGCTAAATGGGCCAATTTGCCAGAATGTTGAAGCATCGCTTTAAGCCCCGCCGTGCTGCTATAACAACAAAAAATTATGGATATTAGAAATGATAGAAATTACATTAGAAATTACTTTTATTTTTTAATAATGGTATTATTATTTACCTTATATTTATTTTTGAGGTTCTCCCACTTTTTTGAAGCTTGCTGGGCTGTAACTTTGCCTTCCAAGCCATTTTCTTTTATGAATTTCATAAAGTAATACATATATGTTTATATAAACACATTTTATTACTAACATAGTTTAGACAAATAATATAATTTACTCCCAATGTGTTTTGGCGCTGTATTTTGATTTCAAAAACTTTTCTTCATTTTCACCTCTAAACTGAATCAGAAGTCGGGTTTCATCGGGGGACCCTGTGTCAAACATATTACATTAAAAACGTGATAAAAGATGACGTTAATACGGTAATTAGTGCTCTTCAGAAGTTACAAATTTACGATTGGAAACGGTGCTACGCAGCGCTTAAACGTTAATCCATGACTGGGACACTGTCACACTAGTATATCTATAAATTCAGTGAAGCAAATACACCTTTTATAGCTTTTTAAATAGTATACAGAAAGCAATCTTATATTTGTGCGACTCTGTGGTGGGCGCCATGTTGTTTTTTTCTGGCCAATGTGAAACTCCGCCTACCCCTATTGAGAATAGGGAGCATTGATGCAGGCTTCGCTGAAAGGGGTGAAATAGCCCTTCCTCTTTCCCCTACCCCTATTCAAAAAGTAGAATTGGGATAGCCCTTAAGCCTCGTGAACGCGCATATCATAGGGGTAGGGGTAAGGGGTAGAATTGGGATTGGCCCTTAGTCTCCCATTAACAGGTGAAGGCCAGGGTGCAGGCAATGTAGAGTCCCCAGTAAACCTCATATGCATGGTTTTGGACTGTAGGGGGAAGCCAGAGCATTTGGAGAAATGCATTTCAAATGTAACTTCTTATGAAATTGTTTTGAGACTACATTAAAATTTGTCCTTTCTGTCTTTAGCAATATAACCTGACCATCACAGACGAGCGGCAGCCGCTGCTGGTCTCAAAAGTGAAGAAATGGAGTCGAACTGGAGCCCCAGCTCCCGGCCCGGCTCTGCTCCTCCCAGAGTTTTGCTATCTGACAGGTTCACCTTGACACTGATTGTCATTCAAATTTGCCATGTCTATATTTTCATGTTCTATTGCAGGAGTATGAAGCTAATGTTGGTGCAGCAGCAAAATCTAACCCCATTTGACCTCAGCTGAGTGGCATTAGTAAAGTGTTGAAATTATATTTGGTAGTTTTAAAGAAATTATCAGACCTGCCAACCTGTACGCATTTTGCGTAGCAGGTACGCAATTTGACATTAAAATACGCTGGTACGCTCCGCCTCATTAAAGTACGCAAAAAGCTGCAGACGTCTGTGAGCGCTGTTATAAATGCGGACCGTGGACGTTCTCATGTCTGACAACACGATGCAGCAGCAGGGCTCTGAAGTGTCACGCATTTCGGTGTGTTGTCACGCAGTCACGGCACACATTGTATTTGTCACGTTAAAAAATACCGGTAATTAGTCTGGTGCGCCACAGCTATGGAACGGGGAGGAAACACATGTGCTACCCTCGTAGTGCTGCGACGTTCAATGAACGAGTCGTTCGTTTGAACGACTCTTTCAAGTGAACGACGAGAGCCGGTTCTCAGCTGGCTGAGAGCCGTTCCTTTGTGCAAACTGTCCACGCTTCCTTCACATGTCTCCTGAGTGTCTCCTGAGTCCAGCTGTCTCCGCTGCCTTCATGTGAATGACGGAGTTTCAGTTTTCCGCCGCTTGCTCCAGTCACCTGAATGCAGCAGCTAACTAGCGGAGGTGGAGTGTCGCGAAACCGGAGAGGAGCCGGTGTTTTGGAAGAACTGATTCCCTATTAACTGGCGACTGGGTTTCTTTCACGTCCCTTGTTGCTGATAGATGTTAAAAACCAGACAAAAAGCCGTGTCCGACCTTTTATGAGTCTGATTTCAACATCTGCGGCTACTAGCAGCAGCAGCAGGAAGTGCTAAAGGAAGTCAGTCACCAGTTAGCAAGGAAACCAGTTAATTTGAAACACCGTATTGACGGCTTTATAAAGGTTGTAGTAATGGAACACTCGCACGCATGCGCACACACAGCATAAAATGCTCAGTTAAAGGACATGTAGCAGCATTTTGAAGCTCTTTTCTGGGGACGACGTGCAAGGTCAGCCGCAATGTAATGTGTATCAGAAAAAAACATCTGTTAAATGTTTGTCATTAAACAAATGAAAGAACCAAATGAAAACTTAAAATTTACAACTTAAACTGACAGTGCAAGGACAGTGAAGGATTCCCGGACAGTTGCTGTAGTTTGGGTAATATCTTTTCTCTCAGGACCGATTACTAAAACTTAAGTTTTGTCTTGGCTAAGGTGGAGAAAGTTTTCTGGCATCCAGGATTTGATGCTTAAAATACAGTTAAAAGGTGCATCCTTTGGCCTTGTGTCATTTGGAGACACGGGGATGCATAACTCTTTATCATTGGTATAGCTGTGAAAGCTAACCCGTGGTCTCCTGATGACACCATCAAGAGGGACTATAGAAAGGTTATGAAGAACTGGGCCCAAGACCAAACCCTGGAACACACTCGTCAGGAGATTTTATTAACCCTATTGGAGCAGGTACTCAAACTTACTGTGAATTTCTTGTCTGTGACGTAGGACGCAAGTCATCAGTGAACTGCACCAGAGGGAGAGGTGTTTTAAACGAGTCAAAAGAACAGTGTGGTCCACAAATGCAGCACTAAGATCCAGCAGATCCAAAACTGTCAAGTTTGTGTGCGTCATACATAATTCACTGTGGTTTGTACTGAAACTAGATTGAAATTTCTCAAGGACATTATGTGTATAAAGATCATAGAGCTGAATAAAAACAAGCTTTTCTGAAACTTTGGGAAGTTGGATATTGGTCTGAAATTCTTAGAATCTAAATTGCTCTCCTTCAGCAGGCAGGGGCTGCAGCATCGTCCCTTGAAAGGCAGCAGGAAAGATCTCTGTCTGAACATAACAGTTCATATAGTGTTTAAAAGATCCATAGAAAATAAAGATAAGGTGGGAATTGGATGAAAACGATGTGGGGAGGAGGAAACTTAATCAAGCATCTCACCATTAACCAGGGCACAACTGTTTGTTTCACCAGGTTAAAAAAAAAAAAACCGCAGATGCACTAAAAACTGCATTATTTCGAAAGAATAAATTAGTGGATCTGATGGTGTTAATCCTTCCTGTGAAGTGGTCTGCAGACGCCTCGTACGAAGTCTGGGATTAAAACTGAACCTATTCTGCAGATCATCCTTTGTTGGGAAGAGGACTTTGGAATTGTTTTATAGTCATTGATTAATCTGGAGAAGTAGTTATTTGTTGCATTTCTTATTGTATTACTTTAAATTTTTTGACATAAAATGTTCCTTATTTTTCAGGCTTGACTGATAAGATGCGAAATGACAGAATGATCATGAAGGACTTGAGCGACCAAACAAAGCTGAATCCAGAGCAGAGGGAGCAGCGTCTCATGAGATTTGTTGACAACATCCAGAGGTGAGTTTTAATCGTTAAACATGTTTTGTCTGCGTGGTCTTGAGTTGACGATCCTTTCAGAGAGCTGTGAATACGTTGGGGAGTATCTCACACACTCTCTAAAACTGAGGCCTATGCTGACAACATTTATAAATTCATTTCGAATTAAAAACGCTTCTTGTGTTTGATCATATGCTCACGAGTTTCAAAGCACATTATTCTGTCAAATATCTGTGGTTTTGAGAGTTGTCTGCTGGGGGTCTGAAACCTGAAAATGATTTTGTAGGAATTCTGATGCACGGGCAGAGATGCAGAAGTGGGGACTCAGCTTTGATCAGCAGCTTCTGAAGCTGACCGGCAGGGTGCTCCCAACCGAGAACATCGTGCAGGGACCGAGAACTGTAAAACACTTCCCACTTCATTCAAAATACTGTCATGTATTTATCTTTATGGGCCTTAACTGTTATATTTGTGTTACCAAGTATGACTACAACCCACGGGAAGCTGACTGGAGCAGACAGATGCGTGGGCTCCCTGTGATCAGCGCTCCACCACTCGAAAACTGGCTCCTGCTGCACACTCCTCGGAACAGCAGTGAAGCGCAGTCCCTCATGCAGACCCTGAAGAAAGTGGCGGGTCCGCTGGGTCTCAACATTAGGCCGCCTAAAGTGTAAGTTAACTCTGGATTTGAAACGGAGAGGGTGTTTTTGTCCAAACTGAATTGCGAAGACCTCAAACATTGGTTTGTCATAGAATTAGGGTAGTGATGCATTATCGTGGCTCGTCTTCAATCTATTTTTATCATATGGGCTGCTCAATATATTGCGACCTAAACACTAACTGAACGGCAATGTTTTTCCACCAAGCACTGTGCATCATGCTCTGGGCAACAAGGCCAAAAAATATTACTACAATAATTTACCCATGCGGTTCAGTAACAATATCTACCGTCACATATAATGTGATTAATTCTGTAAGCCTGATGAGTGTGACACCTGAATGAGTCAGCAGGTAAACCTAGAATATAATACAACAGAAATCAGGTACAGACTGGCTCTCTGGTGTCCTAAGATAGTGAAAAATACATGAGTAAAAAGAATAATTTCAAAAAAGGGAATTGATATCCGTATCGGTTGTTTTTCCAGTCTCAAAAGTTTTACACCTAATTTTCATGGCCTTGTTCGTCAGGGTTCCTTACGACGATCACCAGGAGTCTCTACTCAAAGCGCTGCACGTCAACGTTGGACCACAAACCCAAATGGTTCGTGACTGAAAACACTGCGAAGCATTCAGTTCTGTGACATTCCTACTCCACTGGAATGTGGCACACGCAAAGCTACAACAAAAACAGGGTGCAACAATCATATACCCACGTCCATCCAAGTAATAATGCAGTGAGAATTCATCCAGGTGGTGCCCGACAAACTTCGAATGTCCTGCTTCCTGCACTTCTTTTTTTTTCTTCTTCCTCATCAGGTGGTGGTGGTGCTGTCCAGCAACAGGAAGGACAAATATGACGGCGTGAAGAAGTACCTGTGCGTGGACTGTCCCGTTCCCAGCCAGTGTGTGGTGTCCCGTACCATCAGCAGACCTCAGGCTCTCATGACTGTGGCCACCAAGCTTGCTCTGCAGATGATTTGCAAGATGGGAGGAGAGCTCTGGGCTGTGGAAGTCCCGGTAAGTCCTGTGAGAACTACTTACTGTGATATCCACTGTCGCAACGTGCAAATGAAAGAACGTAGAGAAACGGAAGTTCAGTAGACTTTGACATTGATGCAGGGTCTCCTATAACAGACCTGAATAAATCTGTTACTGTCGTCTCGTTGACATGAAAACCTGGTGAAAATACTGCAGTCATGGAGTTCTGGAAACATGAATGTAACCCTCATCTTGTGTCTCGTCATCCTGCAGATCAAACAAATCATGATTGTGGGCATCGACTGCTACCATGACAACACTTCTGGGGGAAGATCCATTGGAGCTCTGGTTGCAAGCCTCAACCAGGGCATGACTCGGTCAGTGTGTTCATACAGATGCTATAGAGCAGGGGTCCCCAAACATTTTTTCCTGTGAGGGCCACATAACTTTTCCCTTCTGTGATGGGGGGGCCGGGGTCAGTTTGTAAGAGAGAAAGTGTGACGATTGCAGGGCTGCCTAAACGTGAGCATTTATTGTCTTCCAGAAATCCACACACAACCAAATATTGATAACCCTTTCCGGGATCTTAACAGAAAAAAAGCCAGGACATAAATAACACTAATTAAATAGATAACGCTATTTTATGAAATAAACAATAACCCTCTCCGCGATCTTCACAGAAAAAAAAGGCCGGGGAACATTAACTTTCTGTCGTGCCATGCACAATCTTAGGTAAAATTTCAGCTTTGTTTTCGGAGCAGAATCTCTTACTGAAATGACCCACATGAGCAGTCTCTCAAAGTTCTTGTGTTCCTTCCTTATGATCCTTTTGTAGGGTCCAGTAGGCTTATAAACACCACCCAATCTGGCAACTCGGAGCCGCTCTGGGTCATTAGAGCTATTTTCTGCGCGATTTTGGTGTCGTTTCACTTTCCTTCAGAGACAAAGTACAATTAGATCCCGTTTATTGCTATGTATCCTTCTAGAACAAGGAAGAAAATAAACTGTTAAGGCTAAAACACAAAGCAGATTTTACTTTGAAATCAGTTTTATTTTGGAAGACGCTTCAACTTTCCTTCCAGCACCCGACTTGCTTCTGTAGAGATTGACGTGGCAGGGCTGTGGCGCGCAGAAAAATAGGATCCTCCGGAGCCGGACCACACTGCGCCGTGGCTGGTGTGAGCCGCCACATTGATCTTAATGACTACAGATTAGTAGCGGGGACCGATGCCGCACCGCAGCCAGTGTGAGCCTGGCGTGACTCTAGGATTTTCTCGGATGGGGGCGGGTCATTTTTCTGGTATTATTCAGGGGATCCATGCCAAATTACTTTACAAACTACTGGAAAAACAAAAGGAAGCTGACTGCCCCCTCGAAGAAACAACTGAAGACATTCTTCATATGTTGATGTGGGTGTGCGTGCGGAGCAGTTGTATACTGTTAACTCTTGTAGAGACGCCGGAACTCTGTAACTTTGTGCCGTGACGCTTAAATAATAAAATACCAGAAAAGGAAAAAAGCGCCTCAGCCCAGCTCCTCACCCTTACCTTCTCATGTGACCGCATCACCCCCGTCCTTCGACATGTCTGCCGTCTCCCTGTCAAACGTAGAACACTCAGGCTCCTCCTCCTCACACACAAAGCCCTAAATGTATTGTCTGTTGTTTGCAGCCTGTGTTGCAGTTTGTTGGTTAATTTTAATATTTGTGGTTTAAGAGAACAAATGGAGGGCAAAAAAGGTTAAATTGTTTTCAAATATCTCCCATTTTCAGAAAAAAATCTATGAAATTGAACTTTATTTCCCATCTTTTATGTGATTGTATTTAAGAGAAGTCGTGTTTAAAAAAAAAAAATTAACATTTTACTTGCGAAGTCAGAATTTTATTTATGTAGGTATTTGCAAAGTAGGAGTGGAAATGGTGTCCTTCAGAATTCGGTGACTCATAACATCTTTAAACAAATGGCCAAAACATGAGGAAAGTCACTTTCCTTTATTTCTTTCCGTCTCTGCATTACTGTGAATTGCTCGTGTGGTCAGATTAACTGACACTGGTCAGAATTTCAATCTTGTCGTAATTGGAGGGTGAGAAAAGTGACGATACTAATTTAATAAAATTATGGCGCTTTCAGCTGGTTCTCGAGGACTGTGCTGCAGCGCAAAGGTCAAGAACTCATGGACGGGCTGAAAATGGCTTTGTGCGGTAAGTTCATCGTATTAGAGGTGGGTTGTTGTTGTTTTTTTTGTATTATCCACATTAAACAACTCTTGTTTTTTAGCTGCGCTGAAGCACTACCTGAAGGTCAACAAACAGCTGCCGGCACGGATCTTCGTGTTCCGGGACGGCGTTGGAGACGGGCAGCTGCACAGTGTGGTCAACTACGAGATCACGCAGATCATCGACTCCATCAAGTCCATTGGCCCCGACTACGAGTGAGTTCAGATGTGGAAAGGATGTCGGTTGTTTTTCTATTGAACGTTATGAGGAGGAGGCGGCTTCTTCTCCTGTCGTCTTCATTGAAAACCCTTATGGGGGTAGACGGTAACGGTCATCAGTGATGAAAACGCATCGGTGCAACTCTAAAATATTAACCACGCACGAGCAGCATTTATATGAAGCACAAAGGCATAAAGTGAACAAACATTTCAATTTCGTCAGGCCGAGGCTGAGCGTGATCGTGGTGAAGAAACGCATCAACTGCAGGTTCTTCGCCTACCTGGACGGCAAAGTGACCAACCCTCCTCCGGGCACCGTGGTGGACACCGAGGTCACCCGCAGAGAGTGGTACGTCGGCGTTCCCCTCAGCCTCGTCTCGGGGCTTCACCCGTCCTGACCCCCCCCGCTGCCCTCTGGTTGTAGGTACGACTTCTACATCGTGAGCCAGGCCACCCGCCTCGGCAGCGTGTCTCCCACACACTACAACGTGGTGTACGACACCAACGGGCTGAAGCCCGACTACATGCAGCGGCTCACCTACAAGCTGTGCCACATGTACTACAACTGGCAGGTGGGTTTGACCGGCCGCAAGAGCAGATCAACCCTCCCTGAGCTGAAACTCATGAGGGGACGATGTTGCCGTGTCAGAAGTCGCCGGTCTTGGTGATGGATGCCTGACTCTGCCTCCGTCTGTTCAGGGGATCATCCGAGTGCCCGCTCCCTGCCAGTACGCCCACAAGCTGGCCTTCCTGGTGGGCCAGAGCATCCACAGGGAACCCAACGTGAAGCTGGACGACTACCTGTTCTACCTGTAAAGAGGCGTGTTCACTTCCCTTATGCCGACAGATTGATTGCCGTCGGAAAGATTTCTGTTTCTACGGAGAGAGACGTGCCCTGCGTTACCAGTGAGAAACAATTAAGTTGAATCATAAGTGGTGGGAGTTCCAGACCCACATATTGATTTCTGCTTTGCTGGCAAAAGTGAGTTATTCCCAGGTAAAAAAAAAAAGAAGAAGAAGAAAAAGTGAGTTCATGTTTTATAAAAAGTTCTTGTTTTATAGAGAGTAGCCCTGGTGCTAATGGATGTTTTAGTTCAGGTCTTTAAAAGCATATTTTTGGTTTTTACATCTGTCAAGTGTTGGAGATTTCTGCCAATAAACATTATTTGTGTTGATGTCTTGAAGTTGAATTGGACACACAAGCCTTACAAAATATCAAATTTATTTAGATTTTTTTTTCTATAAAAGATTGCACATGCACACCCACACAATAATTTGTAACCATCAATATAGGCTTATAACTCTTATCATAAAGCTAGCACACAATTGCAGACTTTGAAAACAATATGGTCTTCAAGACACCATGGGGAAAGCTTGCACAGTTTGATTATAAATTTAAATGTACAAAAAAGGCAGTTTGAAAATCAAGTATAAACATTTAAAAACAATTTTACAAATGGACAAAGTACAAAAAGAGCAACAGTCACTCAAAATAAAAGAGACGCGATGTTTCGAGGACACAGTCCAGAGTTAGGAAAAGAGGACGTCTGTTCTGGTTACTGTAGGTTCACCATGGCTGCTGGGCCCAGAATTGTACACAAAGTATTAGAGAATGTTTTGCATACATTCCTTTTTGGCAGTTTCAGTTCAACTCTGTGTGAATGTAGAAAAAAAACAAACAAAAAGAACAGCTGAAAAGATGAGAGGATGGGATGGAGAACGGAACGGAGCGAGGTGGTTGTGGTGGTGGTGGACTGTTCCATTTCACGCACAAAACATGGACATCTGCACAATCCTTTTGGGCATCTTTGAAAATACATTGGCTTTCAATTCATTGTACATTCACTACTCTACATTTAAGGTGTAGATATATATTCCTATATATGTATATTTATATATTGATATACAGTACTTGAATCCTGCACCAACGTAACGTGGGACACTGAACAGGCATCGACGACAGATTGGCTTGAATAGACAGATTTCAGATCGAGTAGGGGGGGGGGGCAGCATAGAGGTAGCCTTGTGTCTCACTGTTAAACTACTGTGAAGATGTTATACCTGTACTCTCTTAGTGAAGCTCAGAAGTAGTGCATGTTATGAATCAGACGCAGAACATCTAAATATATCTATATAATCTATAACTATGGTTCCCTTTGTAGAGTAGTCATGTTAAAATCAACTGTGTGGCATCAAACTAAAAAAAAAAAAATAAAGTGCCTTTCTCTTTCTCTGTTTTCCCACAATTTGGTTTTAATGGAATCTTTTTTTTTTTTTTAATCTTTAACTTGATTTGAGGGTTTAGCGACGTGAGGTGGGACGACGGGGCCCTCGGACGTGTCGCGCTGCGGCTGAATGGAGAACAACAGTCAGGCGATAATACCCTGCACGTGTCGGGAGTCGGGATGAGCTTCCGCGCACCGTTTTGCTCCGCGATCTGACAGAACTGAAGAGCAGGCATGAGGGCGGCACGCGCCACCGGACGACGTACGGACCATTGTGCAATAATAAGGCAAATACATGAAGGTTGGGTCTAGCAGGCGTTTCCATGGAGGCTGATTTCACTGCAAGAGACCCTGTAGTAGATACAGTATGTGCTTGTTTGTGTGTGTGTGTGTGTGTGTGTGTGTGGGGGGGGGGGGGGGCCCTCAGCGTTTCGGTACACAGAGACACTCGTCAGACTCGTGTGGTCGGCCAAGTGGAGGCAGCCCCGGGCCCCGTCTCCATCTGCGAGTTAACCCCGCCGGCCGGCCGGCCGGACGCTCCGAGGTGAGGTCGAAGCTCGCCGGGCGCCATGAGGCCTCGGAACCGTGTGAAATGTGTTCTTGAAAATAAGGAGTTGATCAAGTTGACAAAATACAAATATTCTAGTATACAACAGATGTACAAGAATAAAGCATTTGCTCGTGTCACAAATGCCGCCTGTCCACTGGATCATTTTAAATTTCTTTAAATTAAAATAAAAACAAAAAAAAAACAAACACTTGAAGTGGACGACACTCTCCGAGTTTGCCAACAGATTATTTTACAGCGCCAAGTCTCTGAAATAGTTTCTTCCCTTTGGAGAGCAGTCCCTTTGTCTGTTTGGAGGAGTACATGTCCGTGGGGGAGCCGGGGACGGGGACGAGTGGACGCGCTGTGGGAGAGGCGGCTCTTCTGGGCGGACCCGATTTGTCCAGGGGAACCTAATGGGAGACCCGTAAGGGACAGTTTGAGGGTGTTAAAAAGCCTGCCGTCCCCTACCGCTCCCTCTCTCTGTCTCTGCAGGGCCACCATGGCTGCCCTCCCCCCTCCCCCCTCTCTGCGTTTGCTTCACTGCTACCAATAAACTACCACAACACACAGGTTTAAGCATGACACTGACTAAACTTCCACATCGGTGTGAGGTGACGGCATTTCCCAACAATCACTACCAAAGGCCAAGCAGAGCCTCTCACAGAAACAGATACAGTTTGCGGGACGGATTCATGTCACATTCACTCGGCTTCCTCTTTTAATATAGAAATAGATATTTACTGATACAACTGGGTTACAGAGAAACTACTAGTCACAATTCCTTTTCTGTAATCATGAGCTAAAAGGCTCCTGTAAATTGCACTTTGGGAAGACAGATTGAATTTGGGTGTGATTCCTTTTTTTTTTTTTTTTTTTTTTTTTTTAATGTAAACAGGATGTTTTAATATAATTCACGCGGGAGAGGCGCAAAGCAAGACTTACTTTTTATCCTCTTTGAAATCAAAGGGAAAAAAAAAAAAATGTTCTGTGTGGGGATTTGTTGCCTCACGCTGGCTGGTGTCGGTAACCAAATATTGCTGAGTGACAGACGATAATCGTAGCTGCTTCAAATCGGTGACTATTAATAATTCAGGACAGTTTTCATTCAAACAGATTCTCTGATTGAGCTCTGACTGCTTCGCTGTGTTGTGTTGTAGCTCCTTTACATATTAGAAAAAGCTAATTAGGGGCCTGAAAAAAAAAACAGGGAGAATGTTTTCATTTTACCGTTTGAGAGTAAAACCTGAATGTGGATGAGGAAGACCAAATTTGAAGACTGAAGTCAGAATAATTTTTTTCTCGACAATATAGTGAATATCGGTTATATGAAAAGGTAATTTAGTCAATGAAAACATGAATAGGTTAAAAAAGTGAGATTGAAATTAGAAAAATGAGTTAAACTTTTAATTGAGAAATGATTAAAACCTAAAATTTGGATTTTCTTTCAGTTTAAACAATTTTTAATTACATTTCAAATGACTAGAGTGGTTGACTTAAAAGGGGGCATCAAGAATAAGATAGGAAGAAAATGTTGCTTTTATTCTCAAACAGCAAAAAGAAAATCAAAATCTGCAAAATTATTTTTCCAAAATGTGTGCTGAATAGATTCCTAAAAAAAAAACTACTCAAACTGGAACTTATAAAATCTTCAAAAGCTGTAATTTGAATTTTTTTTCTTTTTTTTTTTTTGCATAGAAGTTGTGTTTCCTCTTCACTTTTCTCGGTCAGTAATCAAAAGCAATTGTGCAACAACGGCCTTTTAGCTTGTCATGAGTTACAGCAGGAGACTTATTGCAGGAGACGCACAGTATCATGTACAACACTCAGAGAAACAACTGAAGATACCATACTTCTTGTCTAATGCATTGGCTAGGGGCCACTACGTCCTACCGACAACAGCAGAGAGAGATTTGGGTGAAAACAGAGAGGAACGTCATACAGAGCATCGGAGTTGCATACCAGAAACTAAGGGGACCCATGTCATCTGCATTAGACGAGGGGGGCGTAATCTTGGTATCCTCAGTTGCTCACTTACGTGACGGAAACAGAGCCTTTAAGGTGTGAAATGAACACTCTTCTTCTGTTTTGCCAAGCGGGTGAGGAAAAGAAATAAAAAACAAAAAAACAAAAAAATATATATATGGTGATGGCATTTCAACAGTTTGACAATGGCAAATTATAAACAGGAGGAAAGGAAACATCTGGTGACACCTAGAAATATTTCAACAGTTGCATTATTTGTTTAAACACAAAAATAACATCACATATTTACATTTAGGAAAGAATTATTTCTGAAATTATTCTCTGCAACATAGGCTAGGTCGACCTTTTTGCGTGCTACTTTACAAGAAAGCAAATTTACAAAACAAGGCGTTCGGGAGCGGATACAAAAGTTGTACTACACTAGACTTATTCTTTATATAAAATGTTCAAGAATTCATGCATCTGGACTATTATACCATGCTGAGCTACAGACTACAGAGTTCATCTTCTTTCAGTACAACAAAACTATTTACTCTATTAGAAATGAATCCAGATCAAACACAGAATATATTCATAAAGCATCTGTTCCAATGCTGAATATGCATGTGCAAAAAAGTGTTAACTGCTGTTTTTCGGGACATGACAGAAGTTAAAAAGTCACAGGAGCTTCTCCGTTTTACTCTCATTGAGAATGCTTTATGAATACAATATATCCATGTATTATTATACAATGCAACCCCCCCCCCTTCACAGCAGTAAACATGAAAAATAAAAGTACCTCTGTCAAGTATTAGTCTTAAAGTTCTTTTTTTTTTCTTTTCATAAATCTTAGACATCTATTTATTTACAGGGTAATCCTCTAGAATCAGAAACATCCCATTGTTCAATGAGACACACACGCACAGACACAAGAACTGAAGGAGATAGAGGGAACTGAAAAGAGTAAATGGATGACAGAGGGCTAGTACTGCGAAGGAGCATGTACCCTTTTGGTCTTTATCCGTGCTGGAGTGTCCTGGGGGTATCGAGATGGTGAGTCAGTGAGAAAAACCTCTACGTCGTCAGGCACTTCTTCTAGAAAGTTGGAAGGAACGAGTCCCTTGTGTCCGTTGAGCTCGCCCTGCGGAGGACGAAACAGAGTGATCGTTCCACAGAAACTTTAGCTTCAGCGTTCCAATATGGAGCTGGGATGATTTTAAAGACATGGGGTGAATATTCTGCGGTAGTACTGTAAAGATGCAGGATGTGTGGAGTTAAAGATTTTCACAGAGTGCCTCTCTTGCTGTTTCAGAGTCCAATACTCACATAGTAAAATCCATCTTCGTCGATTTCACCAAAAACCGTGATCACATCACCGGCACAG
Source organism: Salarias fasciatus (assembly GCF_902148845.1). Lineage (NCBI taxonomy): Eukaryota > Metazoa > Chordata > Actinopteri > Blenniiformes > Blenniidae > Salarias > Salarias fasciatus. Next base: position 6,424,364 of record NC_043756.1, on the reverse strand, counting down.
AAAGTCAGTTCGGCCTGCCAGAGGAGAAGAAAACCTTCAGCCGTGATTTCACTCACTTAAAAGGCGGTTAAAGCTTCCAGAACATCAAGTCTAGAGCGGTTTTAATGACTTTTGAAATGTTGTTCCTCCTGCTCCAAATCAACGTGATGCATCTCGAACGTGAGTGTCAACTCAGTCTCGGCAGGCGGACTGTTGCAACTGTCGATGCATCAAGATGAAGACAGGATTTCAACACGCGTCTCTGCCGTGGGAGTCCGGAGGACACACCAAGCAAACATTACGGAGGAGAGAGGGTGACACAGAGAGACCAGACCGCGGAGGGGAGACGCCGGCTCGGGGGGGGGGCGCCGTTCTCATGGGCCGCCGTCCGGAGCCCGCCTCCTCCCTTGCACTCCAACAGACGGGGGGGGAGGAAACACACACAGACCAGACGGTAGCACACCCTCCTCGCCCTCACTCACCTCCTCATTCAGCCTGTGGCCTTCATACTGTGTCGGTGGCAGTGCCAATAGAAAGGTGAGAGTAAGTGAAACCAGGGGGGGGGGGGAAGGGCCCAAAAAAAAGAAAAAAAAAAAGAAAAAAAACAGCAGGGAAAGTACTTCAATCCTCTCTCTAGTCTAAACTCCCCTCTGTTCAGCGATAATAAAGCCGCTGTGTCGGTTCAACATGGAGCTAAAGCCAGGAGATGGTTCAGCAGCATGAGGCCGGGCGGCGGAGAGCAGAGGAAAAGCGCGACCTGTGACCTCTCTCCGTGAACATCATCACTGAAACGTCCTTAAAATATTTCAAATACCGGGTCACGTGGTTTTCCTCTGCTTCCCGTCACTTCAGCTTCAACAGACAAACACGTACCGACGACAACGCTAACAAATCTCAAGATGGACTAAAAACATAAACCAACAGGATATTTTTGCATCAGTGTTCGCACAGCCCAACCTGTCCTTCTAATATGTGCTTAGAGGCTAGACTCCTGTGAGAGGATGACAGGACTGAGTGGAGGACGGGAGGAGAGTACCTCGACATCAACGTTGGGAGAGCTCTCCCTCGGGTCGTAGTCGTACAGCGCCACCATCCTCCGCGTCGACATGGGATGCTGACGTCCACTCCGCCTGTTTCGCTCTGCAGAGAGAAAAAAACATAATAGATTATAGAAATTATTAGAATATGAACTGTACTTTAGTAAAATGAGGGAACTTTAGAGGTAGAAAATGTCACCAGAAATAGCAACAAGCTCGCAGTTTAAAGAAAACAGGTAAGGAAAGAGGAAAGTAGTAAAGCTGAAGCAGAGAGTGGACTGGACACGGACCTCTCTTAGACTTTCTGGATCTGCGATTTATTGAGCGGCCATCTTTGAAACGGTCACAGTTCACTACACAGAAGAAGCGTAGTTAAGTGGGAAAAGCAGAAGAAGAGAGACGTGAGTCAGTGAGAGGAGAGCATTAAACTAGCCGGCCGGACACACAAGGAGATAAAAAAAGAGAGGAAAGTGAAGCGAGGAAGAAAATCTGGCCTCCCTCACCGAGCTTCTCCACAGGAGTGTTGAGCGGGAGAAAGCCCTGCTTCAGCAGCTGGTCCATCATCTCATCGTCCTCCGTCTGGATCTCAGAGACCATGTTGCAGGGGATGAGACCCACTCGGTCCCGGATCTCCGCCCTGTAGAAGCCATCCGTGTCTTTATTCCCAAACACCTGAAACAACGAGGAAAGATCAGAAGAAGATGCTCAACGACAAAAAGAAGACACAGTTATTCACGTGGTTATTTTCCATTTAGAGTCAAGCGAGACGCCACACCTTGATGATCTGTCCCTCCTTGAAGGGCAGCTCCTCATCGGCGGCGTCCGGGTTTGGAGACATGGACAGCGGGTCGTAGTCGAACAGAGCCACGAACACCCGGGTCAGCTCCTCCGGCTCCGACTCCTCGTAGTAATCCGGGGACCGCCGTCCGCGCCCGTGCCTGCGCCCGCCGTAGCCGTCTGAAACAGAGAGGAGGCCTCTGCTGCTACTACCAGCCTTATACAGCCACGCTGGCTGCAAGAGGCAACGAGAGCAGAAGACGTCTCTTTGTTAGAGCTGACAGGGGATCGGGCGATGAGATGCACGTGTGAAAAAAGAGCCGGGAATCGATTGCCGTCATTGCTCTTTTAATTCGCGTCGCTCGGAAAAGCGCCGCCTCCGCCGGGTCCGCCGGCTAAAAAGCGAGCGGCGCTTTCACAGCGCTGCTGGTCGTAACACAGTGGGGCTCTTTGTTCACACATCTCCGCTTGCTGGCGTGTTACCAAATATCACAGAGCACAGTACAGCACGGCACAGACAGGGAACACATGTCAAGCAGCTTTTGAGGTGCAAGGGGGGGGGGGGGGGGGATCGAATGACTGTGCACACCAGGAGGACACACGTAACACTGCACTATTGTTCATTGCTGTTTCACGGCCTGATCTCGCAGAGGCTGATCAACATGCATGCTTTTCCCGGGGGGGGGGGGGGGGGGGGGGGGAACACACGACGAGAAGAGCATTCCTACATGTCATGCGTTCAGGCCACATCTGGGAACAATGTGCAGCGGACAGACGGGCAAAGGAGGAGAAAACACATCAAACGCCCCAGGAGTTCCTGGCAAGGCAGATATCAGGGACAGTGAGGGGGGAAGGGATGAACCTGATATCAGCTCCCCATGCTTCTCATGGATCACCATGTTGAATGTTTCAATGGCAGATTGTAAGTCTGAATAATGGCTCAAGGATACTGCAACAACTACTCAATGAGCATCTCTAATATGCCCTTTTTTTTTTCTTTTGAGGATGCAAAATGTACGTCAACAGTGTAGAAACGTGTTTGATTTTGATGGTAGGGTCAATGGATATGCAACCGAGTGACACCAACAAGGCAAGAATGCACAAATTCATCCAGTAATGTGTCTTTCCTTCTCACTGCTCTGTAAACAGGTCATGCAAACTCAAAGGAAACTGGCCCCGTCGGATAAAGGTGGGAGGAGAAGGAAAAGAGGAGGCAGTTAGGGGGGAGGGTGGTCTATGCTGCAGTGGGGTGGAGAGTGGCCCGGGGATGGAGGGTGAGCGGGAAGAGTGGGTGGGGTTGGGGAGTCTTGGGACTGAGGGTGTGGGAGTACAGGGGAAGGGAGGGGTTTTCATTCTCAGGGACAAAAAAGAAGTGGCCAGCGTTGACGTTCCCCGTCAGCTTTTTTTTTTTTTCAGCTAAGCTGCGCTAAACTAAAGAAAAGCAGCTAACTTTCCAGCTGCATGTGTTCAGGAGCAACTCTTAGCCTCATTCCTGCATTTTAAAGGTGAATTGTCATCTTGGAGAGAAGCTGCACCACATACCATATTGATCCTCTGACGACATAGATCGCCATATCCTGCGCCGAGCTACACTGCCATAGTAAACATCCTCCTTGACGGGTGAGAGGTTCCCCTCACTCCCCTCACTGTTACTGTCCATGGTGATCTCTACAGAAGACACCAATCACAACGTTACGGTCAGAGATCCCCGCATTCACACAGTCTGCTCCACCCCATGGCCCATTCCCTCATGCTGAGACAGTAGGATGGTGAGGTTGCCCTGAGGTGGGAGGGGGTGTTACAAGGCAACCAGCTTCACTCTGGAGCCGCTGGGTGTAAAACAGCAATGGTTGCAACTGTTTGCGGTATGGTCAGATCCGGGGATAAACATGTTAGCCCGCAGTGAACGCAGACGTAGGGAGAGTGTCTGAGTTAACGTTCCTGCATGTGAGTATTTGGTGAATCCAGCTCATGAGAATGGGCAGCTAGAAGAAAAGGATCTACGTGGTTGCTAAGCTCTATGGGGAGAAATGTACAGCTCGGCTCATGTGGGGAAGGAGGAGACATGGTATAAACAGCACAAACATCAGTGGCCCTGCGGGTGGAGATCCTGGTGTGGAGACCTCACTAACCAATGGACGGGATGGGTCGTCGCTGAGGAGGGGTGCCGATGTGAACCGGCCTCCTCCCCGAGTGGTCCAGGCGGTCCGCGCTGCCGTGTGACGGTGAGTTCCCAATGATCTTTAGAGTAGAAACACACCAGAGAAGAGGTTAGAGCGACAAACCACACCAAGAGCGAAAACATGTAAACATTTAAAACCATGTTTAAAAAAGGAAAAGAGAAAAAAAAAATCCAACAATCTTGTTAAAACAACTGAAAATCCATAAGAGCAAATGATGTAGCTTCCATTTGTCCTTAGGAAAGCAAAAATAATAGTTAAAAAAAAAAAGAAAGAAAGAAAAGAAACAATAAACCCCAACAAATCAAATCAATCCCTCACACAACAACATGGACGGGGGTTCAGGACGGGTCAGATGTTTAGCTAAAGACCATTTGTTGGGTCGGTTTTGTTCTGTGCATGTCAGCTCCGTGATGAGAAAATGCAGCACATGAAGGCGGAAGTGATGGAAGTGACAGAGAAAAGATGCAAAGGAAGAGCGAATGACTGGATGAAGAACAGAGGCGGCGAGCGAGTGTGATCAAAAATGGTGAAAGATGTAATAATGAAGAGCGAAGCTCCTAAAAGCTTCAGCTCCATTAGAACAATCAAGGTGATCTGCAAAAAAAAAAAAACTTTCAATGAAGAAGCCAAACTTTCAAAGAGAGAAGCTGAAGATGATGTGAATGGATTGAAAGCGAATATCTGTGAAGCAGTGAAAAGTAAGAGATGCTGAAACGGAGTCCCAGTACGAGGCTGCGCGTCACAGCTGCAGTTTCTGGATGGCGAGGCATGGGGAGCAACATATGAAGCTGGCATCTGGTCGAGAGAAGGCACGGGCGAGGGAGGAGGAGACGGGAGCAGACACTGTCCTGCAGACACAGCCTTTCCCCTCCGAGACATGAGAAGTCAAAACTTGAGTAAAATGGCCTTTAGGTAATTGAAAGATTTAAAAAATCCACCTAACAGTCAGAATACAAGCAACGTAATTCACACAAAATAAAACACCAAATCAGACTGAATGAACAGGTGATAAATTGCAAATAATGAGGAAAGGAAATGCCAAATGAAAGGAAAGGGAGTTCTTCATCAACGTACAAACAAAAAGGACAACATTAAGAAAACGGAATGGCTTCAGCTTGCTGATGGAAAGTACAGCAGAAAGTCTGAATCACACACCAGCGGCTGGTCCCGGTTGAGCCTGGACAAAGACTGCGCCCTAGCCTCCCTGTGGGGGCTGTAATAGACCCTGTCCAGCTCGTTCAGCCTGCCCTCGCTCAGGGCCCCTTCCCTGGAGTAGTTTCGTGAGCCGGAGTCCCGGCCGGGCCCGAAGTGCTCCCTGTTCCTAAAGTCACCCGTATGAACCGACTTGGCAGAGGTCAATGGGGCGTCAGAGAACTCCTCCTCCACGCTGCACTGCCGGGTCAGAGTTCTTTTGCGGCCCATGGCCAGCGCCCGCCTCTCCACCGGGCCCTCGCAGTGGATGATGCGCACGGGCCCCCGCATGGGGCTCCCGTGTGCGTAGTACCCTCGGTGGCCTCTTCCCAGGGAGCCTTCTTCCTCGCTGCCGCAGTCCAGGCCGCTGTCGGGACTCTTGGTGTTCTGGCGGTTGGGGCGCCCCAGGCTGCGGTCGTCGGCGCCGTAGCAGTAGCGGCTGTCGGTGAAGCGGGGGGAGGACCGCTGGCGCTGCAGGCGGGAGCTCTTCCCGGGGGCCAGATGGTTGCGGGCGTGAGCGTCCTGGGCGTACATCCTGCGCTGGGTGTGAGGCGTCCCCGGTCGGCCGCCGTCTCCGAAGCTCAGGCGCTGGCCCATGCCGTCCACGCCGTCCGACTCTTCCTCGGCCACCTCGGGGATGCTGTGGAGACGCTTGCTGCGCAGCGACTTCTGCTTCACCACCTCCCTCTGCAGATCCCAGCAGTCCCTCTCCTCGGCTAAGTCCTGACGCTTGTAATACGCCTTCAGTCACGAGCAGGAGGCACAATTTCACAGTTCATTGAAAGTCAGTTCAAGGCAAAATGTTCAGTTTAGAGTTTTGTGACGGGAGGGGGTTTGAATAGTTTTTTTCGAAGGTTTTAGCACAGGCAGGAAACAACACAGTATGTGAATAGAACAAATGGGGGGGAAAGACAAAATAAAGACAGAATTAGTTATTTGTGGCAATGTAGTAAGACATGCAGTCTCATTCCGTGAGGAGGAAATGGCATGCTCTGAACAGGAATCTGTCAAGGCTCTAGGATGGAGCGATAAAAAAAAAAGTGGGCACAGAGGTGGAGCGTGGAAATATTCCGAAGACACACGAGAGACGCTGAGTTAGTGCCACGCGTGGGGGTGAACTCAAAACTGTAGATGAATTTTTTTTAAAAAAAGCAAAACACGAACAAAGTGAAGCTGAGCGAGTGAAAGAATCAGCCATGATGGACACACTGAAACACACGACACACACACACCAACTTCTTCCTGTGTTCACACAAATCACAGCAAACAATAAAACAAATCTAACAATTTACCCCAGATTCTTTCTTTCACAGCATTAATTTATGAATTCAGTGAACTTTATTTTTCCCAAACATTGATGAAGGACGTAAAATGTGCAACACTGACTTACAAATAGATGTCAATGACAAAAAAGAGATAGTGTATTGGTGTATGTAAAACCAGAATACACCAATATATACCCCTGACAAACATCACATTAAGTACACATTCAGCAGGACAGGAGCGGGTTTAACCAGACTAACCAAACTGCAGTATTTATGCCTGACAGCAACACTGCAACAACACAGAGACCCAATCAGCAACCAAAGATTCTCTTTTCAGACTTGGTTTCCTTTGATTTGTCAGAGTGTCTCTACATTCACACATCCTCAGTGACAAACCAAATGAGGACAGAATCATGTAGCAACAATGTCGACATTAAAGATAAAATCAAACGCCGGGACATGACAGACACAACCAAAACGTGAATATTTCCATTTAAGTACTCACTTAAATGAGATTCCCATATGCACTTGATATGCCATGACCCTTTGATACAGTACAGTATGTTATCATCATTGTTATTTGCACGTCATCTTCTGGCTAACATTTGACCGTGGCATTTTAACGCTACTCGAGGGAAATGTAACACGGCATCAAAATGCAATGCAAACCAACATTCTGCTCTCAGTCTACGCCTTTAACTTCTCACATGCAAACTTGTGAGGCTGTGCGTTCGCAGCCATGTCGTGAGCTCAGCCTGGGATGTTCAAGCAGTGGTGGAGGAGCAGGCCGGGGTGGAGAGGCTGCTTGGGAGTGTCTGGGTGTTGCGTTTGTGAGTGTTCAGCAGGTTGATGTCCCCCCCCTCGCTCTCCCCGCCCTCCATCCACCCTTCCCACCGACCGGAGGGGTGCCGGGTGTGTACCTTCAGAGTGTTGTGAGAGTTGATGCTGCGCCTGCGGCCCTCCTCCAGCTGCATCTCTGAGTAAAGGTCCTCCTCGTCCTCCTCCATGATGTCGGACAGGTCGGAGCCCCGGCTGCTCTCGGTGTGGTACTCCTCGCTGTGGCTGTAGTGGTGGTGATGGTGCTGGGAGAGACAGCGGACAGCGAGGTGCACGGAAGCTCAACAACCAGTAACCAGTAGCTTTAAAGCAAATACAACTGGACGGTTGTTGATCCAGGCGCGTTGTCAAGATATTGTTTAACACTTTCTCATTTTGTAAAATTCATACCTACAGAAGTCCACATCAACGTGATCTAAATCATTTAGTCTGAGTCTTGTACAACAGCAGGTGACTGATTTCACATCCAGCAAAGAGACATGTTCATGCGCTGGCAGGCTGAGAGCCGGTCCTGCTTTCTCTCAAGTACCTGTCTGCCCAGTTCTGAGCCTCTGAGAAATTCATCCACCGAGGCTCCTTTCCTCCTCGCGTGAGGCGAATCGTATCCGTCCTCCTCTTCGTCAGAGTTGAGTGGATGCAAGGCGTTACCTCGCTCACTAAAGATGTTCCTTTTCTCAACCTGGTAAAGAGATAAAAAGTTGGTTTTTTTTTAAAAGACAAATATAAAAATAACTCAAAATTGAATTGAACCCAGCATCGTCACGTACCCGATTGCCCTCGGCAAACACTCTCTGGGCAGCTTCCCTGGCCATGGCCTTGGCGATGGTGTTGGGGATGGGGACTCCCTGAGGCTGCGGCAGGATCCTCTGAGGAGAGGGCGATCGCCGTGGCGGGAAGTGCGGCGGCTCCAGGGTGGACCCGCGCATGGGGGGCAGCGGAGAGGGCGATCGCTCCCAGGGCTGGGCCGGCCGCAGACCCACCTCATGCTCTTTGGTATCTGGCTCTCTGGCACTTACTAATGGTTTGGACTTGGGCATGGGGTGGCGCTGGAAATGAGGCTGGGGGTGGGCGGGGGGAGGGGGGGCAGGGGGCGGGTGGCGGACGGGCTGCGAGTGCGGCTGTGCGTGGGGCAGCGTGTGGGGCTGGGCTCGGGGCAGAGGCTGCATGTGGGGCTGCGGATGGTTGGGCGGGTACGTGGACGGGTACGGTGGGTGGGTTTGGGAGTGCACCGCGTGGGGCGGGGGGTGCTGCATTGCGAGCGGGGGCGCTGTAGTTCTGCGGGAGAGGTGTGGAGAGCCCAGAAGGTTGTGCGGGATGACGGCCACGGGCGAGTCCTGGGACTCTCCTTGTGTCGACAACGTCCTTACTATGACTTCCCTGGCCTCCAGACACTGAATCCTGTTCAGCTCCACCGTCACATAGTCCGCTGTGGGGTACAAGACCTCTGCTATCTGCAGTCACAAAACAAAGCAAGAGGGTCTCACCAAGAGGGCAACATAGAACATCATCTCTGCCTGTATGCATGCATACAGAGCAATAATATGGAGCATTCTGAGGTGATAATCTGAGATTTTAAAGAAACACCTGTTTTTCTAAACACTGAAAATCACCTCTAAGCTTTTGTGACACACAGATATGAAGTCTTGCAGCTGTAAAACACTGAATACTTAAATGAAATCTGTTAGAGAATGATCAAACCTTTGTCTGAACCTACAAATACATTGATTTAACCATATCCTTGCCAATCTGTGTTCCACTGCTCATCCCCAGGCTGGATATCAGTATTTAATCATTCCTCCAGAAGATGGCAACAGAGCACTGTTCACAGTAGAAACCACGGAGGACGGAGGAGGCTGCCGCCCCTCCACACAGCTGCACCCTCAACAAATCACAAAACCTGTTCAGACTTTGACACCTTTTGCCCCTTTGTGCAGACGGCGTAGCCGATCACGCTGGCCCCATTGGAGGTCCCTGAAGGCGTCAGGGGCGGCGGCTTCCACCTGACCTGGAGGACACCCGGCGTCTGACCACACTGGACCTGCACTTCCTGGGGAGGGAGCGGGGGTCCTGGGGGAGACAACACACACTGGGTAAGGAGAGAGAAGACGATTTCACACCACATTTCCTATTATTTAATCAAACTGGGTGTTCTACCTTGGTATTTTGGGCCTTAATACCTCAATTCAGAGAAGTTGACAACATACAACATGATGGGAGTATGATATTTTACTACTTTTTTGTAGATTTAAGACTGTAATATCACTTCATCGTATCAGCATTAAATAATCTAATATACATTAATGGTACTAAATTCTAAGTGGCTCTTAGTGTACTTTTTATTTGCTAAAAGTAAATTATATCTGGTATTACGCAGCAATTCAAATACATTCATTTGCATTCTGCTTGTCAGTGTTCTTGTTTTATTTACACCCGTCTCTGTGCAGGTTCATGTTTTGCATCTGAAGGCTCATTCATATGCGAATCGGGCGCAGGTGTTCCATTGGCTGCAAAAGCTCAGTTTGCTAACATTCAGCTACGAGTGTATGTACAGCAATATCCTGTTGCCAGATCCCTGCTGACAATTTTCTATGGAGCATCAGAAAAAAATAAGGAAAAAAAAAAAAAAAAAACCTCGCCGTATGCGATTTTCACAATCTGTCATCGCTTCCTGCATACTAAACAACATACCCATCTGTGCAGGGCTGCTGCTCACCTGCAAGTCACAGCGAGCAGGCCCGAGCAGAGCAGATGCAGTCAGCAGTATCTGCACGCCACAACCGCGCAGTCGTCCGAGCGTCCGAGAATCAGTGAAATCTTAATCACGTTTCTTCACGGACTGTCAGAAGACAACAACGTTTGGCCAGGAAAAAAAAAAAAAAAAAAAAAAAAGCAGCAATAGCTGTTTGGGGGATTTAATTTCCTCTTTTCATTTCTAAACTGCCTCCGTTACAAAGAGCCCTGCTGAGAAATAAAACAAGTGTATAAATGAATATTTTGGAGGAGCTACTTTCATTAATATTGCACTCAAACAGGGGTTGTTGATACCTCGGTGATGTGACGGCTGCGCTGCGTGACTAAAAGTAATAAAAACGATTCGCTGGGGACTAATGAAGTAACTTGTTTGAGGAGCACATGCTGGGTGCGAAGGCCCGATATAGCACTTCCAGACACTGTCATTCTTATTGACAACAGTCGTCTGCCGCCAATACTGAGACTATTTCAGATGTCTCTAATTAACATGTTCAATAGATAGATCATTTAATGAACTCTCAGCATGTGGCCACATCAGCTGCCAGCAGAAAATGTCAGTTCAAACGTCAGCGCTTTTTTTTTTCCCCCCTCCCATCTTATCTCTTTCCTCTTTCACTGCTGTTTCATGTCGTGTTTGCTTCTAATTTCCCCAATATACTAGCTTCATTATAAAAGTTTTCTTCTATTCCACAGCTTAACGATGTGGAAATAGAGACGACTTAATCACAAAAATCATGCAAAAATCACATGTTGCCATATCTGGACCCAGCCTGACCCAGTTACATACATTTACACATTTAAAACTATTGCTCTAACATGAAATATCTGGATGAAAAATCACTCCAATCGCATTCTCACTAAAAAAATTCTTGTGGCAAGACACCCACCCTCCGAGATCCCAGCTCGCTCTGGCAACAGTGGAGCAACAACGAGCCTTCAGGGAGACAGAAATCCCACAGATCTATGCTTACTATTTACACTAATTTGGCTGCAAGAGATTCTTTCTCTTTTCTCTGTGCTTTACAGCAGATTCTTCTCGAATATTTTCTTACAGCAATCTTCTTTTCTTAGCATGTATGTTTGTTACGGCAGCAGCTCGTGCACAGATCCTGAGGGGCAGTCGAAGACCGGCTGTGGAGAAATGAAAAGGACCAAGATGTTCGTCATGTCTGTAAATGTGAAGGGCGAGAAGCGTGCGGCTGAGTAAATAGAGTGGTGTGTTGGATGCAAATTATAAGCTTTCATTGAGAAATAAATGGTTTTGAAGAGAGATCACACCAGAGGAAACAGCGAATGTTTCCACTTTTTTACTTAAAGCTTACGAGATAACCATTTTAGAAACATTAACAAATCCAAGATTGAGTTTGGCTGCTTCTGCCACAACAGGCAACTGTCCGTCAATCCATCCATTTAATTCATGATACGAGGTGGAGCTGATCACCACTAATGTTGGATAAAGGCAGAGGACACTCTGGACAGATTGCGTGAACAAACAGGTAAACTCAAACTCATGTTTTTGGACCGTGTGAGTAAATGGATAAAACCCACGCATGCACAATGAAACACGTCATGCTGCCCTGCAGCCCTGGTGCAGTTCTGACAAATGCCCAATGCAAAACAAAAAACAAGAAAAAAAGTTAAAAAAAAAAGACCTAAAGAGAAGTATATATCACACCTAACCTTGCTCAGTGGTGAAATAAGATTGCGACTGAACAGCAGTGGTTCTGTTTCTGCCTCAGATTCAACTCAACCACTCTGCTGCTCTCAGGTCATCCAAAACATCACACAGCTCTGCTGAAAAATAACATTTACTGATGGCCCCACTATAAGCTACTGGATTTTGGGGCTTAAATACAGCAGAGAACTTCATGATGCTGTACTTCGGTCAGACACGCTGGGATAAACCAACCGGAGTGATGCTGTTATCCCTGGAGCCATCGTCAAGAAATGTACCACCGTGTTTCGCTATAGCCGTGAAACAAGCCTCTGTGTTTTTGTGGTTTTTAAAAAAAAATAGAAAAATAAAAATGATTGAGCCAACGGTGTAAAATTTTGAAGGCTGACCTGCAGGCTGTGTGCAGAACTCCACGGAGATTTCCCTCTTCTCTCTCTGATCCATTGGAAGCTGCCAAGGCACCTGATGGGGCTGCGCGATTACCTTCACCTTGTAAACTGTCATGGACTTCAAGTTGAAGAACTTGTACTTGTAACCTCCAGCCTTGACCATGTCGTACTCGGCCCCGTTGAGGAAGATGGTGTGGCTGTAGTTGCTGTTGCTGGGCATCCAGGAGAGCTCGGCGGAAGCCTGCGTGATGCTGTCCACCCGCAGGTAGTACGGTGCCACCACCACGTCTTTCCCCACCAGCAGGGTGCAGCGCAGCTCGTCCGACGGGCCCCGGTCCGTGATGCTCTGCACCGAGATGCGGTACGTGTTCGTGGCCAAATTGAGCTTTTCAATGAGAGACTTTGTCCTGCCCCCGTAGGGGACGCTCATGCGGACCTCCTTATCCACCAAGACATTGTAGCCACTGATGGAGCCCCAGCCAGGCGGGACCACGGGGGGATCCCAGCCGATAATCACACTCTTGGCCAGCTGTTTGATCAGGTTGATGCGGCGGGGATAAGGCACAATGTCTTCACCAACTTCATCGATGTTGACGTCCAGGGTTCCCGTCCCGTTGCTGGAGGAGCCCAGGAGGTCCATGCCGAAGCTGCTGGTGCGTAGACAGTCTAGTTTACCGTCAGACAGCAGGCTGCTGATGCCCGTGCCCGTTCCTGTGCTGACGCCCAGCCTCTGAGACCCCAAGCTGCTGTGGTTGAGGTAGCTCGGGTCTTTGGCCACCGTGTCCCTGTGGTGGGCAGAAGACGTTTCCTCATCTTGGACAAAATCCACAAAGTTGGACGGGACGAGACCCCGCTGTCCGTCAAGCAGCTCCCCTGAGGAAGACAGAAGGATCATTGGTACGACGGAGATGCTGTGAAGTTAAAAAACGGGATTAAAGGGTGAAAAGAAAAGGACAGACCTTCGTAAAAACCATCCTCATCCATCGTTCCGTAAACATACAGGTACTTCCCTGCCACCAGAGGGAGCTCTGCTTCTGGATGCTCATTAGGTCCATCATAAGGGTTGTAACTACAGTGAAAAACATGAATGAGTTCAAAGGAACAATCGTTTTACAATCAGCCTGCAGGTGGATTAGCGTTGACTCAATTCCTGCATGTTTGATCCGTCGATCAAAGAAAGCTGATCTGCTGAGTGCAGTTTTAAAAACACAAAGGTTTTGTTTCTCTGGTGTTTTCTTTAATTCAACTTTTCACAAATACGAGCCAGCTTAGGGCAGTGTGGGTTGAAAGCTCTGGCCCCATTTCATATATCTGTGTGCTGAGGATTCCAATTATTTTTTGTGCTGACAGGTAATTTTCTATAGAGACAGAAACACTGAATCATCTTTAGGACCGCGGCCTAAAGCTCTGAGAGAAAGCAAATAATCCCCACAAGATTTTGTTCATGACTCGTCTACATAGAGCAGACTGTCCGGTATTTTTGACCCCCTTTCCTTTGAATTGTCACACAATTTCCTGCACTGTGTGACTTTGTTGTTTGGCATTTCTCTAAATCAAAAATAATATAGTGATTCAACCATCTACATTTCTAAACTTGAGGTTCTGCAATCAGTTTGAAAACAGTGACATTCAAATTGCACTGAAACATGGCACAGAATAATAATAATAATAATAATAATAATAATAATAATAATAATAATAATAATAATAATAATAAAAAACCCATCCAAATGTACCTGTATCGAGCGATACAGAGACGAACCTTCCCTGTGAACCGTGGTTTGGACCTGGTAGTTGATCTGAGCTCTTTGTCCATCTAGGCAGGGAAAATGTGCACAAACATCAAAATGAAAATGAAATTCAATCCTAGAAAATAATCATCAAAAATGTCTAAAGGACATACATACATGGATTTTTTTAGAGGAAAAATTTAAATGCAAAAGAAGGCTGATCTTTGCGTTCAGGGGTCTGTCTGCCCTCTTTCTTTAAACGGTTTATCTCTCTTTAAAGTTTCTCATCTGCCGTATTTATCAAGAGGCATGCATAATGAGGTGTACAATATTTATTCTACTTAATCCCAAACTGGTCCTGCTGCATGAGGAAAACTGGGAATCCTATTGGATGTGTGGATTTACTCTTGTTCAACCCAAACACATTACCCAGATTAAAATGAATCAGCATTTTCACAAAATCGTTCCAGATGGATGCCTGTGCCGAAGGATAACCGCTGTAAGAGTGAGTCAGTGGCTGAAATGGAGGTGATTTCACCTCGCTTAATGCTCTTAAACTTGGCTCTGCTACTTGTAGGTGACAATCTGCAAATCTGACAACATAAATTGGATTAATATGGTGGAAAAAAAATATAATATTCAAAGTGTTCCTCTTTGTTGCCTGTCGATAATCGAATTACAAGATGTAATGTAAGACTCCTCTTGTTGAGATAATTGGAAGGGGTTGCATTTTTTTTTTTTTTTTTTTTTTTGAAGGAACACAAACAAACACTGAGATACCTCTGGGAGGAAAGCCCGCGCTGGGCTGCTGGCTCGGCCGCGAGTGAGGAATGTCGGCTTCACAGAGAGGAGCTCCGGCTTGTCTCCACTGATCTGCAGAGGTCGAATGAACTCGGATATCAAAGACCTGCTTGTCGGAGCCTCATTGCCTGTGGAGTAAATAAAATGTCTCTCATCAGTTTGTCACATCGCCGTATTAAAGAACTTATATCAAATTGCGCTCATGCTTTCTTGGAAATATGGCGATATTCATCACAACTGAACAATTACCAAAAAGCTAATTCATGCTTCTTTGTCAGTCAGGATGTGGAAAGCAAATATCTATCTGTGCTGCATTCGTCTTTTTCAAAACACTTCTAATTAATATAAATTTAATCCACGTTACATTGCAAACGTCGAACAATCCCTGATTAGCAAAGCCGATGTGCATACATCAAAACAGGTAGAAAAACAAACAGCTCATGTTTAACAAGCTTCAGGCCATTTTTCAATCTGATTGATTTTCTCATTTGCTGTTTGTTTTACCGCTGAGCCTCTCAGACTTTATATTTCAGATGTGATTAATCACATTATGCCTGAATGACTTCTACTTTATTCGGTTGATAAAAACAATACAAATCTTTTTTTTCTTTCTTTAATATATTGGTGGAACGGTGGAGCAGCAGTAAACACTTTCACTCAGCACTTCCGCGTGTTTGTGGCAAATCTGCATGTTCTACCTGTGCACGAGTATCTGTTCTGTGATGGACTGGTGATCTGTCCATGGTTTAGAGCTCTGGCAATCAAACGCTTCAGAAGTACTTTGCTTTGCTGGTTATATAAGACCTGTTTGACCTTCATAAAGTTTCAGTAAATCTAATTTCAGAACAGGCTCACACACATACCTTTCCCTATGGGGGCAGCCAGTCCATTGAGGAGCTGTGAGAGGGATTTGTTGGGAGAGCCCGGAGATTCACATACAGTTAAGGGTTCAGTGCTGAGGATATCAAACTTCCCAGCCTGGAGCCGGAACTTCTCCAGCTCTTTTGAGAGGAGGTTGAATTGCTCACTCTGACTCCGACATTTTTCCTCCAGCTCACGGACTTTGGCCTGATAATGGCGGGGGCGGTGGGGGGGGGGGGGGGGTCATCAGGAGAGGAGTGAGAGACAGAGAAAAGAGGAAAGCAGTTGGAACACAGATGGGCAGAATGGGAAAGGCAGAGATGAGATGGGGAAAGAAAGAGAGAAGCAACAGAAGAGAAAAACAAATAAGGACACCACAGTATGAGCCTGACAGACACATTGCAACGACACATATATTCAGTATTTACGTATACAGTGTTATACATATACTGTCTAAACACACAGATAGAAAATGGAGTGACATTTACTTTAAGACTTATAACATGGGTCAGTCATTGCAGACGAAATGACTTTTTTAAAATTCTACTCACAAGTACATCAGACAAATCACATGCACGACTACAGCTAATCATACTGAAAAGAAAAATCCAGTTTCAAGGCTTTGTGCATACCAAAAGTGTCTTAGAGGATGAAGCTGATGGTATTCTATATTTTTGTTATTGTCAAGAGAAGAAAAGACCAAAAACAACAGTAATTTAATCCCTGTCAAAGCCTGATGCAGCCTGTTCCAGCGAGCTTATAAGCCACAAACAAATAAAAGCACACTGCTGTAGAGCGAAACATGTTTCCTAATTATGATAAACATGGGCGTTATTTATCGTAAGTCGATCCCTCTTATTGCACACCATCATGCTGATGTAAATAGTCAGTGGAGCACCAAATGTGCACTAATCTGTAGCAGAGAATTTTCCCCGGCAAATGCAATGTTTATTTCTGTTGATATCTTTGTGTAGTGGGCAACATCCAGACTGCGGGTTTTAGTACTTAATTCTTCCTTTTTTGCTCAAATGCAAACTGACTACGGCCCTGAACTGACCAAGAATATAAAGCAGCTTCAGATAAAAAAGTAAAACGGAGAAATTTACCGACAATAACAAAGTTCTGAACACAGAAATGTGAAGAAGAGGAGTAGGCAGTATTCTTTATTATGACCCTCTGTGTCGTATTGACTATTACCTCTGAAAACATCAGATTTCATGTCATTCGAGCCGTTCAGTCTGTCATGAGGATCCAAGTTTACATCAGTCTTAAAAAAAATGTCAAATCAATTGAAAAGACTGAACTTAGGACCGATTTCCCCACATAAGCTGTATAAGTTGGTAGTTAATGTTGAATTTGGTCTTTTCAGGAGATAACAAAAATGTGGAATAGCACCACCGCTATGCTCTGAGAACAGGACACGCCGTTGCACAAACTTGCAC
Organism: Salarias fasciatus; assembly: GCF_902148845.1. Lineage (NCBI taxonomy): Eukaryota > Metazoa > Chordata > Actinopteri > Blenniiformes > Blenniidae > Salarias > Salarias fasciatus. The sequence continues at coordinate 6,407,446 of NC_043756.1, read as the reverse complement.
TCACAAACAGAACAGAGGAGTTTGGGCAGATGTAGCAGAAATTCCAGGTGTTACAGTTGAATTTCACAAGTTGACTGATGCAATTCATCAGCAATCACGGAGCAGAGAGTCTGTGAAATACACTGAGGCCAGCCTGAAAATTTCTGAGCATTGTCCAACGCTCGGCGACGCCCGCCACCGCTCCGCCGCTATCTACGCCGTTCTGTAACGACACTGAGCTCGTTTCATGCAGGCAGGGCGCTCCTGGGTACAACATGCTGTTAGCGGACGGACGACAAAGGAACTCCTGCTTTTTGTGAAGTGGAATTCGTAAATTTAAGTGTTATTCAATTCAATAGCATCATACAGTTGTCAGCTGTATGGCAAGTGACAAGTGTAAAAAAAAAAAAAAACCATACAAGAGAATAAAACATGCTGGATAACATACATGCAATGCTAAAAAAGGATCACATTCATCCCTGTCTGGAAATGCATCCTTTCACAAAAACACAGTACTTTACATTCAAGAAGTTAACATCTAATGTAAAGGCTATTTCTTTTTTAATGTTCTGAAAAAGTAAAAGAAATAAAAAAAATGTGCAACACATGAATACTTTAAACCTTCAAAAACGTTTACTGATGAATTATTTGCTGTGTTTATCTTAATCGTCTGGTAACTATGTACGTCTATATCTAAACATATGTTCACACATATTTGGTCTGATGAAGGTAAATTAGCACACCTCAATGTGTTGATGGGCTTTGATTGTGGGAACCTGACGTCGGCGAGTGAGACCCCGGGCATTCATATTTAACTGACGTCGATCCATATTCTGTAACTTGATTTTACGAGCAGAGTCTTTTCATCAATTCTTAAGTGAGTGCAGCTGAATTTTTCTTTATGATCAAGTCAGAACGACCTCCAGTTTATGCTGTCAGTCATGTTCCAGCCTTTCAAAAAGTCCTCCACTCGTGAGTCTGCTTTGACGGGAATTGTGAAACAGAGCTGAGAAAGATCTGACGCAGCTCAGAACTGTTCTGAAAACCAAAAAGCAATGACCACATATTAAATGGGCTCATAATTGACGTATGCTTTATGTTATCTTGAGACTAGCCAGGCAACATAATCATCATGTTTAGCATTAACTCAATACTGAGACCGCGATGAATAACTGCTTCTGCAATGTGACGTTATATCACCTCCTAAGCCAAAGTAAACATGCCGGTGCTGCATATTCTGCTAACTATACTGGCAAAAGGTGTAAAATATATCAAGTAAACAAATAAAAGCAGATCTGAAATACCTGCATGCTGTCCAAGTGGTTCTGTATAAGCATAAACACACACCCATACAGATGAAAAGAGACGTAGGAAAGAAATAAAGCACAATTACACATGTGATCACTCATCCACAGCTGGAAAACACTCATGAAATCGATCACAATCTTTTAGACACACACACACACGCGCGCACACACGCACACATATTTTCACTACGACATTAAGGTCAACTTGTTTAAAGGTTTATCCAGGTTAATGTGGGTTGTTTCTATCACTAATGCCTCATTGTGCATTTTAAAAGTTAATTCAATGTTGTGGTTATTTAAAAATTAAAAAAAAAAATAAAAAAAAATCCATGAGATTCTCCTAAGGTTTATGATTTTGAAGCAAAAGGGACCAAGCGCCAGGACTTCTCAGGAATTAGGTCATGAGGGCCACTCCATGGCGCTGAGCACACACAGGTTAACTTATCCCTGACAATCAAGCAGCAACCACAAAAACACACATTCAGTCCGTCCCGTTCCCCCGCCCCGCGATCCAGACGCTCACCTCTAACAGATGGACAGCGCCTTCATGTTCCTTTTTAGCCTCAACCTGAGCCTGGGAAACACAGTGCAGTTCACTCACATTACAGTTTATAGTGCAGTTTAGTTTCAGTTTAAAACACCAAGTGTGTAAGTATAGAAATAAAGAGACACCTTAAGAATCATTCATTGGTGCTGAGGGTGAAAATGGTTGAAAAAGAAAGCGCCATGTTCTGCCCAGAACGGGCTGCAACGCACACTTTTTAAAACTCTCATCTGACTTCTTCGATCATCAGAAACAATTTACACCGAAACAAAATCTACTGAAGATATGGCTTTTCTTACACCATTTTCACCGGTTTAGATGATTTTTATTTATCATAGTCGTGACTTGTGCAACATGCAACAGTTACAGACATGCACGAAACTTCATAAAATCAGCAAAGCATTTAAAAAAGAAAAAAAAAAAGCATCGAGCTCAAGAAAATTTTATATCTTTTTACTGTTTTTTTTTTTAAATCCTGTTTACACACTGATAACTCTTCTGACCGCTCTACCACCAGCTGAAGAGCAGAAATTGTCTCTGTAGTGACATTTGACATGGTCTGCTGTATAAGATTCACGAGCGCCGACCCTCTTCGCGCTGCCGACACCCACACAGGTCTCTGCACACTTAACAGGCGAGCTGAACTGGTGTGCAGAGGGTTTCAAGAGGGCTTCAGACAGAGTTTCATGCAATGGCTTTCTGCAACATCAGGAGGGTTTTGAACAACGTGGCCACTGGCCTTAACGTTGGTATGAGAACCCATCACCCATCTGTTTGAATCAGAGATGTCAAAATCACTCCTGGTTTCAAACTGTTTCACAGAAACCAGATTCATTTAGGGTTAAATTAAACTTTTTTCTCTTTGTTTTTTTCACAGGAATGGTTGTTTAAAACAAGAAAAGCGGCAGACAAAGGCTCCATGCTTAAAAACACTACTTTAAAGCAATTTAAAGGAATACTCCACCCAAAAAACGATTTGGCCTCATTTTCTACTCACCCTCATGCTGAGAAACACTCTGGAGCACTTTTTTGACGTTTCAAATGCAGTTGGAGATGTTTGGGGATTTTCGTTGTCAACAAACAGGGACCGACAGAGCCCGACAGAAAAAATGGTCCATAAAATCCACAAAACGTTCCCATTTTCCTTCATACTGCTCGTCAGCTGTAATCCAAGTGTCCTGAGTGCGTAACGTCCATAATTAATTCTTAACGAGGTCATTTAGTACATTTTAAGAGCCCAAACAGTGCGCTCTGTACAGCTCCATTGCATGTCTGCACGCGCACCCTGAACTACGGAAGCCGCGGCAGACCAAGCAACACGCTTGTGCCCTTTCAGCAGGACACCGAATTCAAAGCTTTAAAACAGTAGCCAATCACTTTTGTGATTGTCCACAGCTCGGTTACTCACAGCAGAATATATACAGCGGAACTTCTTCTTCTACGCTTGCAATTTAGAAAAGTAGTCGCTGAAAGCGCGCAAGCGTCTGGCTTGGTCTGCCGCGGCTTCCGTAGTTCAGGGTGCGCGCGCAGACATGCAATGGAGCTGTGTGAGAGCGCCCTGTTTGGGCTCTTAAAATGTACTAAATGACCTCGTTAAGAATTAATTATGGACGTTACGCGCTCAGGACACTTGGATTACAGTGGACGAGCAGTATGAAGGAAAATGGGAACGTTTTGTGGATTTTATGGACCATTTTTTCTGTCAGGCTCTGTCGGTCCCTGTTTGTTGACAACGAAAATCCCCAAACATCTCCAACTGCATTTGAAACGTCAAAAAAGTGCTCCAGAGTGTTTCTCAGCATGAGGGTGAGTAGAAAATGAGGCCAAATCGTTTTTTGGGTGGAGTATTCCTTTAAATTAATGTTTAAATCGCAATTTGTGGAAGTCACTATGTTCAAGAGGAGAGAAGAATGAAACTGCACTGACATGTAGTACAATATACATCATTTTCCTTACAGAAAACCAAAAACATCTGTTGAGAAAAAAAAAAAAACAACAAGCTCCAGAAGAATGCGAGAGCATATGTGGACTTTACAATTACATAAATCTACTTTGCGAGCAATTAATTTAGGAGAATAAAGAGCGCAGCCACTGTCTGAAGGACGATAAGACAGTAATGAGCTTCTGCTAATGAGAGAAGGAAGCTGAGAGCTCCTGCCTGTGAATGGCTGACTGTGAAGCTGGAAGGCTGCAGCAGCGGCAGCAGCGATGCCGGGGCTCGAGCGCACACTGCTCGGAGACGGCACTGGTGACAATTCCTATCACGTTCACGCTATCAGCAATCTCAGCCATTTCTGGGTTTGCTTTGACATTAAAGTCAGCTCCAGTGCACAGAAGAGGAAGCCCCAGCATCAAATAGCTGCGACCAGCATTTTTATTTATTTATTTTTATTTTTTCAAAGTAGGGCACCAAAAAAGTGCCATGTCTACTCTGGCTGTTAAGTGTGCGATTTGCTCACTTGTAACAAACAGGAGGAGTGCTCCAAAAAATGTTGAACACTCGGGGGTTTGGAGAGTGATAGACAGCCGAAGGGGGAAGGTTTCAGAGGACGCACTCAGGGAAAGAACAGATCAACAACGGAGAGCAATATGGCATCTTCTCGCCTTTCACGAGGCTTTGACCTTTGCTGCACTGCGCTTGTGTTCGACAAACGCCTCTTTGACACCTGCCAGAGTCCGGCCGAACAAGAAAGCCCAGCCCTCCGGTGCTGTGAGTGTTGTGCGACCAGAGGTCTCTTACCTTCTGAAGAAGGTCAATCTCCTGCTGCTTTGCATTGAGTACAGCCAAGGCCTGCTCATGCTCCAACTCTAGCTGCTGCCTCCTCTCCGCAGCCTCGCGCATATGCTGTCCACAAGGGGGTGTAGGGACGGCGAGCCGGAGGGGTAGATTGCGGAGTCGGGTGGAGCGGGGGGGGGAGCACAGAGAGGGCTGCTGTTAGTGGAACTAAAAATCAACGGCGCTGAGCCGACACAAAACACATCTCCAGCCTTCGACTCCACAAAGACATCAAAGGTGCTTCATGTGCAGACATACAGAGGCTTAGCGGCACGCTGACCTTCAAATCCTTAAAAACAAGAAGGACATAAACTCTGCTGCGCGAGGACACGTTTATGTCGAGTGATCCGCAGAGGAGATCAGATCTGATTGTGCACAGGGCTGCTTATGGATGAGGACTAGAGATGCCTTGCTGTGTGAACCAAAACAATGTTCAGAGCAGTCGGGTTTGCTGCCCCCTTTAGGTAACGCAACACCTGTTGCAAATCTGGGTTCAAGGGGATTGTTTAAAGAGCTGTCCTCAGCGATGTTGACTTTGCGTGATCAATAATGGGTTTTACGTTACATGAAAAGGGTGAGCAAACTCCGCAGCGTGCTCATGTGTCTGTGGTCATCCATAACAACGAAGGAAGCCGTACAGTACAAGGGACTGAATGTTAGGCTCTTCATAACACGGTGCGCCTGTGTCATCCAGTCACAGCACTGCTCCCACCATAACGTGTGAATAATAAGCGACACTCTCAGGTGAATCAAAGCAAATGACATTTCCATGCCAGTTACAGTTAATGTCTGGGCTCGGTAATGTCATCAAACTTGTGTGTGACATTATCATCATGAAGGGTGGCCTGGTCTCTGTGTCTTCTTCTGCCCCCGCCCGTCACCAGCAAGCCAAACTCTTTGTCCTGCCTCATGCATAAATTACATTCCACAGTGCGGTGGCCTTTTGGCCACGTGACCATTCGTACGTCTGGTAAGCAGCTCACAGATCGAGGGGGGGGGGGGGGGGGGGGGGGGATAAGCACAGCCGCTGAGGTGGACACAAAGCATTCAGAAAGGCACTGAACAGGGCTGCTCCCCCACGGATAGACATGGCAGTGATACCTTATAAATCTAGCAGGGGAAGAGGGGGTGGGGGTGGGAATAAGGAAGGAAAGGGGGGCAGATCAGGAAGGGGGGGGGGAGGCAGCGTGAAACAGGTAAGGAAAGAGGGCAGACTGCTCCAAGCTTCTACTGTTTCACAGATCCTGGTGAGCCCTCCCAACACGACACTGGAAGGCAACAGACACGTCGAGGACGTTAGACAGAGCAGCGGAACACGTCCAGATGGAGGCAGAGAAACACAGGTAGAGGGGTGGGTACTGGTAAAGGGCTGGGCTCCGTTAAAACACCTGAAGGATGAACTACCACCAAACAGCCTGAAGAGACAGGGAGCGAGCGTTCTTACCTTGAGCACCTGCTCTAGGTTCTCCAGTTTGCCTTGGAGCTGGTTCCTCTCCCACAGGGCTAAATCTCTCTCCTGCGTCACAGCACCAAGGGTCTCTTTGAGCTGGGCATACTCAGATTTCACCTGTGTCGACACAGAGAAGCAGGGAGCAGAACAACTCAAGGGTTACAAGGGTAAACGTACTTGTTTCCTCTCCTTTTCATAGTGGAATTAGAATTTTAAATGTTTTACATTTTCAAACAACCTCAGTTGGACATTCTACAAATTCACTCTTTTTGTTTTTTTTGACACAACGTAGTGTGTTCTTTGAAAAAAAAAAAAACAGAAGGTGTTAAATTCACAGTAGATGTGAACCATCTAATGAAAAAGACACTATCAGCCAGAATGTGTAACTTGTCCATTAATGCTTGCAAAAGAAACAAACACTCGACCCATGAATCAAGCCACTGCTGCAGACGTCAAACAAATGCCCCAGAACAAATACCTCAGCGGCCGTGTGGTTTCAAATCCATTAACTGGCGATAATAAACCCATTTCCAGAGCCGGCTGTTAAACGGTAAATGCAGTAATCTCAGACGGGTGTTTAGTGGAAAAAGCCAATGTAGCAAAATTAAACACTGATTCACACTGGAGAAGTGAAGATGGCAGAGAGGATGGCACTACCCCTAACCCTAACCCAAACCCAAACAACAACAAGAATAATAATAATAAATTATCTTCATAAAAATAGATGTATTTGTACATGTAAAAATCATACTGTGCTACTTTCCACCTCTGCTACTTTTAGCACTAGGTGTGTCAAAAAAACCTTCATATTATAAGGTGTCAGTGCTCCTGTAGATCTGTTTTATCTATTATATTGGTGTGACCTACGTCTTTCACGACGTACCTGTGACTTTTTCCTTTCAACGCGCATTAGAATGTCAGCAGTACTAATCAGCGTTCCTCCGCCGGTGTGAACCTGAACACTACTTTTCTATTGGGGTTTTTATGTTCTCACTCTGTGCGTGAACATTTTCTGGGTAATCCAACTTCCTTTAACTATCAAAATATTTTTATTCATCCACTCCGTCCTCCCATACTGCTCTAACCAACTTCAGGTGACTGGAGTTGCAGCTGGTATGAGTGTGGATGTCTGTTTGTGTGTGTTAGCTCAGCGAAGAACTGTTGATTTGTCCAAAGTGTGAAATACTTCCTGTGTTTAACTAATTTTGCGTCTCTTGATTGAGGGGGAAAAGGGCCGAGGGCCGTACTGAAGTCTGGTTGATTATTAAGATGAAACGGTGCCTCTTCACTGACAACATGATGGTAGAGCTGCAGCTCTGCATTGAACTGCAATTTGCAATAATATTTCTTGTCATAACTGATAATTTTCAGCATTAATCGAAAACATATTCCAACCATTAAAAAAACGGTATAATCTGTAAGAGTCTCAGCATGGGAGCAGTGATTAAAATCATTTCAAAATAATGACAGGGGGATTTTTTTAAATAGTCACTCGTGTTGTTTTTGACCAAAACTTGAAGAAATTACTGAATTTAAACCAAACTACCGGAAGTTGATTGAATGATATCCATGTTCTGCATCAGAAAGGTTTCTGCAACCCTTAGAAATAGCAGTGTTCCTCCCAAACCACTTCCACTGTTCCTAAACAGCTTCTTAAAGGCCACTAATCGGCAGTGAGATGCCTGGATCCTGCCACAGTAATGTGGTAAAAACCCCTTCCTCAGAGCAGCCATGAATGACTAATGATTCCTCAAGGAGGGTGTTTCAACAAACACCAGCAAAGCAAAACACAAACACAAACCCGCGAGTGTGTCTCCGAGCGGCCCGCCTCTGCACGGTAAAAACTATCCGCATGGCTGCCAGCGACTGTCAAAGCTAATGCAGACAGATCGAACAAAACTATATTGAATTCAGCATCAGCAGGTCAATAGTCTGTTACGGCGGGGGGGGGGAGGCGTTGCCCTTTGCGGCCCCTCCTAAGTTCATTCAAACAGCAAACGTCCGAACACAAGGAGCCGCAAGCCGGAGGCTAATATCCACACCGCCCTCATTTCCCTCGGAGCGGCGATGTTGAACTGTTATTAGGCCGAGAGCCCGCCAATGACCTGATAACACATCAATAACCAGCATCCCAACCCACTTCAACTCCGGCAGCAAATACCTGCCAGTCAGCCGCTCCAGGAAATTGGCTTGCTGTTCGTCTATCTTTGTTGATCTGCTTTGAATTTATGCTATCAGCTTTGAGGTCAAAAGGCTAAAAGTGGAGTGGGGGTGCTTTAAGCAGAAGAGGAGCTTCATTCCCGTTATCGATTTTGCTGAAAAATAGGTGAATCTATCTGGTCTAACGGGCCAATCTCCAAGCAGCGTTCATGTGCAGGGAGGCCAGATACCGAGAGTCAACTGGAAAGTTAGCAGGTGTTAAGCTGTACTGATGCCGAGCGGAGCTTCGCACCGGCTGTTTCTTTCTCCTCTCTTACCTTCTCATACTCGGATGCCTTGTGGCTGTTGTTGAACAACTGCAGATTCAAGTGCTTGTTGTCCTGCAGGAAATCTTGAAGCTCATTCTCCTATAGGCAGAAAGAAGGCAGAGAGAAAACAGTGTTCAGAACCAGAGGAGTCGCCGTTATTAGACGAGAGCCCAGCACTCCTACCAGCGTGTTGTTAGCAATAGCTGATGCATTATTCATCTGTGAAGCCTGCTAAAGGGTCTCCAGTATGCTCTAGAAAGCACAACTACAAGAAGCTGCCATTTCATCCACCACGCTGGAACAATAATAATGTCATGACGGCGGCTTTTATGTCACTATGCTAAACACAGATATGCGAGGAAACTGTGAAAATGCTCCACATTCCTGTGTATTGATGAGACTGTAACATCTATACATATACCACACGATCATACACACATGTAGACGCATACACACACAAAGTGCTTTTTCCTAACCAAGTGTGTCAAGCTGGGAGCGAGAGAGAGAAGAAAAAAAAAAACCCTCATTGCAGAGGAGGAAAACGTAATTACATTCAATCAACAGTCGTGAGGCGTACTGCAGATGCAATTTGCAGTGTCAACTGGAGAGTTCTCTGAGATGTGCAATTTATTGCGTCTCCAGCAGCATGTAGGCCAAGGGTTGTTCATGTCAGGAGAGCAGAAAGCTACTGGCTCATGCATGATACATACACAGTAAATACAGAGCTTCTTAATGGCCTGTGATAGTGCGCCTGCCTCTGCTCCCTTATGTTTTACTTATGAAGGATGTTCCAGAGGACAATTGGAGGATGAAGGAGGAAACACAAAAACAACATGGAATACATATGTTAACGGGAAAACAGGAGCAATTTGTGAAATAGGCATGTTATGAAAGCAACGATATTTTCCTGCTAAACGCTCATCGAGAATGAAGGAAGATTACAAAAAATATCGGATTTTCACATTTGCAATCTTAAAAATACACAAAAAAACAGCATAAATATTATATTACACACTTGGACTATATGTCCTGACAGCACCTATTACGTCTCACACTCGTCACTGTTGCCTAAACGTTAGTTGTCACTATAACTACGCAGACTAACGGCAGGAGAACACTCTAAAATGAACGCCGACTGAATGAATACAGAGCTGTCAAGGACAAGCAGCGCTAAGAAAACACTGGCCTGAAGAGAAAGAAGCCACATCTGAAGTTTCTCCATTCATTTCACTTGTGTCACAAAAATATTGGCGTTTCATACTGCATCAATTGTGCCTAGTCAATTTTAATGCTTCCCGTACAAGCAATAGAGTGCATCGGCATTCCTATTCATATCCATCGATCCTTCAATTCAGTGCTAACATGGACTGACTCAGCCTCCAGGTGTTCACGATGAAGGACAAACACCCAGTTAAAAAAGCAAAAAGGCCCGTATTTTGCTCAGCATATACTGGAAGAACAGCACAATGAAGTCATTTAGAAGAAACAAGCTTGTTGTTGATTTAAGCATTTCAACACGACTGCCATCCTCATCCGAAATCCTTTCTGCAACACCAACGTGATTTGCGCACACACAAATGTGCGATCCAAATGGTCTGAAACGTAGAGAATCAGCTGTGTCTTTGTTCTGTGCCGTTGACGTGTTAACGCTTTAAACAGATCAGTATACGTCATAATCCCCTGGCAAGACACATTTTTTATGGAAAGCCTGCGAGCCAGAGTTGGAAAAGAAATCCGTGCAGAAAAACCGTGTGGCCTGCACTGAGCTGCAGGCAGCGTTATTCAGCTGGAGACCAGGCTCAAATGAACAAACAGACTAAATGACACAGAAAATTATTATTACACATGCCAGTGGCAACCGAGAGAGTTGGTTTTATGAATGGTACACTATATAACTAATTGGGCCCGGGGCAGAGGACATGGGTAACTGGCGACTCCTACTTCAAACGCTGCGTTTTGTCCAGACACAGTCTGACTCAGCCTTGTGTATCACAGCGGCATGTTTAATTCTGACAGGCCTGACAGATGAATCAACTCTGCCATTTAACTCACAAGCAACGCAAACGTTGCACCCACTTAGTCTCTGTTCAGGAGAGTCTGTTGACTGATTTTCTGTCAGTGCACATGACAGCCGGCCGCCCGCCAACTTCCATTTTTTTTTTTTTCATAGCTAAAATCAAAACGTGCGTCATGTACTGGACACCTAATTTAGGAAACTGCTGTCATCAGAAAGATGCTAAAGACTGTGACCCGGGTGTCGAAATCCCGACTGTAACCGAACGAACAGCAGCCGCGATCATCCACACTGCTCACACACCGTGACGTTCAGTGTCTTTGCACTAAGACACTATGAGAAATTGACAAACGGAGATGAGGATGGAAACAAGCCATAGATGAATTCTGTTACCTCTTAAACAGTTTTGTCTGCTGCAAAACAGTTCAGCATATAACGCCGGTCTGAATCTGTATAATTGTCAGATCAAGTATGACACTTTAAAAGCACAGCTGTGACAGAGCATTTCATCTAAAACCGAGGATGGTGATTAGAACTTTTATACACTTTACACTTTTACAGCTTCAGCGGTCTCAAATCACCTCAAACCGTTAATCACGCTCACCCGTTTACTCACACACCAATGGTGGCAGCTGCTATGCAAGGTGTTCCATCTCAATTGACAGGAATATGAGATTTTCTTTTCTTGCCCAAGGACATTTCAAAATATAAACAGGGCGGGATGGAAGATCGAATCACGAGCCTTGGGACCGGAAGATGACCTCCTCCGCCAGGCAGTTTGCTCTTTTGCATTTAGTCAGGACTTTGTGACATTTCAGTAAAAAGCATAAGTAGACATTTGTGTTTATACGTAGCTAGCCAACAATCCATAAAAATATAATGTAACACACAGTGAAAAACAACAATCACCCATATTTAAGCTGAGATTGTGGCCTCAATCCAAGCCGAGTTTGGACTGCACCACACACCTGAATTCCGCATTGGATGTATAATAACACACTATAAAGATGAAACACAATGACAGAACGATTCCAAGGATTGGTGCGTATCTAAGTGTAAACTGTTGTTCAAAAAACACACACAGACACACACACTGCATTCCATATTGGGAGTAATTACAATGCATGCCATGTGTCAAAGCAGTGAGCGATGCCAATCACACCTTCAGCGGAGGGTGTTGTGTGTTTACAAACAGCTCACAATGAAAAGCAAGCTGACCACAGAGGCCACAGCGTCTCGCCCCGGATACTCAGATACATTTCAGCGCTCAGCCGCACAGACCGTTGCTTTGGACTTGTTGCGTTTGCCTTCTGTCTGCCTCGGTATTGATCCTCGATTAGCACGGATACATATTTGAGCAACGCTGGCACAGCCACTGCTCATCGCCATGGTAACAGCTTTTGGATGCTAGCAGAGGTCTGTAGTTGCACACCCGACACACAGGAAGGTGGAGGTGCCAGATGGCGGTGACAGTATTTACTGTCAGTCACGCACTCAGTGGGATGACGTGTTCACATACACGAGAGCTGAACTCACGATGAGGCATTGATAAAATCTGGAATCTTAATGCTGGACGAGAAAAATCGACGTACATGAGCTGTCAGTTTAGATGGAAATCAACACTAATAAACAAAAACAGGTGCGGGGATATAAACAGCTACACCTCATTCTGCATGTGAAGTCTGTATTTTAAGCAGAGGAGGACAGGACTGAGACGGGAAAAACAAATGACAGAGAGAGAGGTAAGTCAGTTTAGACCAAACAGGGAGTGACACTGCTGCCAACTCGCCGTCTCCTCACGGCGGCCTTGGTCGGTCCTGTCTGTGTTTGCGCCCCTGTTCTTGAGGCTCGGTGCAGGAGGAGATAAGAGCTGTGCTGCGGTCTGTGGAGACCAGCCTGCCATTTCTGCCCGCCATGTGGGGACAGTTTGTCCTCTGGGCGAGCTTCCCTCGGACTCGGCGGGCCGACAATGGTCGAGGAGGGAAGTGGTGCTAGGGCAGGGGACGAAAGAGCAGAGCGGGAAGGAAAACAGTCCTAATGGAGTGTTTATTTTGGGGAGGTATCCACACACAAAAAGCAGCTCATCTGAGGAGAAGGGCTCAGGGGCACGAGGGAATGAATTCAAATAGTCTGGGACCAAACATTTCCATTTAAATTACTGCTGAATCCCTACTGCTCCTACCTTTCATAGGCAAAATCTCATTTCAGGCCATCTGCACTGCTCTGCACATACGTCTGTGTTAAACATGTATAATTTTTATGGAGTGCTAAAGCTTAGTTTTAATGAAGATGATTTTATGTCAATCCCATATTGTTTCTCCAGCTGCCAAGCCCACAGACTGTAAGCCTCATATAAAAATATGCATTTATGCATTCTTTGAAATTCAAGTGAGCTTAACTAATATGAAAACACGCTGCTCCATATCCCATCGTTAGGATGCCACTTCACCGACGGAGCAGCCAGATTCCTCCTTTGCTCTCGGAGTGAACTTTAACTGAAGTCGTACGGAGCTCTCCATCCCGGGGCGCTGAGGTATGAAGTGATTAGTCACTGTGCTTGATGGGACGAGTACAACTGTCAGAGTGAAGCTCTCAGACCACAGCCATGAACGCGCCCCCTCTCTGCGAGAGAGGTCGATCCGGATCGCTCCTCTTGTCTTACAGACAGCGCTTATTCCACTGAAGTACAAACAATACACAAGTTCCCACACAGCGGAGGGAAAGTAGTTCATCACGGTCCACTAAGGCAGGACCGAGGGGTTTCTGCAGAACTTTTAAAAGGGCCTTATCTTGAACTTGAAACTGTCCAAGTCTGCAGTGCAAGTTCAATTAAACTGAGTTCCTTTTCTTTTATTTTTAAACGGTGGGGATTACAACATCGCCACCGTGCTTTACGTTGGTTAGCCTTGTGTTTGTCGTGGCCCTGCAGCATCCTTAACTTCAACAGGATCAGCAGATCAATTCGACCTTTCCGCATCCATGTGTCAACTTTTCTTTAAGACAGACACTAAACTCTCAAGTGAATGGGGAGATGTCAGTGAGCCTGCAGCCATTTCAAAATGTTGTGGGTTCAATCAAAACACAAACATTTGTGTCTGATAAATCAGATCTAACAACCCTGTGCCAAAAAGTCAATGAGCACCCAAAAACACAATGATGGAATTACATTTCTGAGTATGAGTTGTGATGTATTTTGCAGTAAACCTGGCTTCATCACTAAACCCTCCACTCTCCTACACCTGTAAACACAGCAGCAGCCTGTCAGCCATACACATTCAGACATTTGGTCTGCACCGCTTCGATCATCAGCACCGCATCAACATAAACACACTGCATACCGCTGATCCTTCCCAAACACAAACTGGATAATAACCACTCATCATAAGCAAGCAGAGCTAACATGGGACTAATATAAAGCCTTTATTCAAATAACCTGCAGCGAAAATGCCAAAACGTGACATGTGAAGCGTTTTTCTTCCCAGCAGGACCCTGATAATTTCTTCTTTTCCTTTTCTTTACCTTTTGTCCTGAGTGAGAGCTACTCCAGCGGGCAGAATGACATTTCTGGGCCATTGTGAGAAACTGTCCTTCAAGAAACACCAAATACTGAGTGAAAATGCAGGAGAGTTGTGTAACAGATCTCTGACCTTTAACCATGGTGAGCAGACACACACAGCGCTGAGTACTTAGAATCACAGAAATGTTGTGTGGAGCTTCATGGACTGTTGTGTGCACAAAGGAAACCAATACTGGCACAGCCTGAGGAAAGCACTTACAGTATGCAATATGTTTACGAACAGCACTGTACACAGTAGTAGCTCTATTAGTGCAAGACGACTTTTTAAAAAAATCATTAGTACAACGGACTCTCCCTGATTCTAAAAAAAAGAAAAAAACCTAAATGCAAATAAAACTCAACCCCAAGATATTGAAGCCTGCGATTAATTGCTCTAATTTAGTTAATTTTCATTCGCAGCCTGAGAACCAAAGCTATCACTGCCTCTACTCAGGGGACGCTTGTGTGTGTGTGTGTGTGATGATCGCTGGCGAGGCTCTCGGGTACAAATCAATTTTAGCCTCCGTCCTTTTATTCGGAGACCGGGGTGTATTTTTGGAGCACTTACCAAAGTCTGACATGTTTGATTCTTTTTCTTCACCTCTGCCTCGAGTGCTTCACACTCCTTCCTTCTGGTGCTGAGCTCGGTCTCCTGGGGAGAGGGGGAAAAAAGCAAAAGGACGACTGCTATGATTTGCCAGGAACAGAAGCTTCCTGAGAGGAGCCAGTGAAACAAGGAGTAGCCGTTTATGTGTATGTGTAAGCATGTGTGCAACAGAGCAATTTCTGGGTTTTCTACCAGATATTACTGAGTCTTTCTTTTTCTGGGGAAACACACAGGAGCCAGGAGTGCTTTAAATTGAAAGGTGCAAATGCAAAGGGCGGATGGTGGAGTCTTTTACAAATAACACGACCAAACAGATCAAACAAAAATCTGTTTGCGTGTCCACATTTGGTGAGCGAACAAGGGCGCATCTGCAGACATGCAATGCCAAGGCACAGCAACGCCAGGGAATTCAAAATGGCCAGCGAGTACACACGGAACCAAACCAGCTTAAAAATCTGACTTAAAACATGAGCTTTATGTGTGGTTGAAGATGGAATAAATGCATTTAACAATTTTGTAAAGTCTTAAGGACACACCAAGTAACATTTTTGAGTTTAAATGGACGATCACAAGGTGATTTGACCATAATTTGCAACTTCCAATAATGTTAAGAAGCTAATCTATAAAAAACACATTTTAAAATTTATTTGAATCTGTTAATCACAGAGAGTCAAACCTTCTACTTTTCCAGTGAATTTGTTGATTTCAAACAGGCAGTTTGAGATAAAAATATTACTTATTGACAAACTGACCAGTCTAAAAAATGTTTGATTACTTCTGTGTTATTTACAGGTGTCTACATGTTTATTTAGCTTTTTTCTAATCTTATTTTAAACCATATTTTGGAGAAAAAAAAACAAATATCAATTCGGAACATGAAGCAGAATGAGCCGGATACAACAAGTTCACTGTCCTTCCTATTGAGCAGCAAGAGCCAAAGCATGACTAAAAGTCTACCACAGTCGTTATGGAGGGTGACTCGCTCGGTCTATCACTGCTGCTCAGAGAACTGTCTCCTCAGCGAGGCCAGACAGAGAGAAATGGGAGCTACCCATCAAAGCTGCCTCTGTGTCCAGTCCTGCTGTGGCGACGTCTCATTTTTCTGTGACTCCTCTCTAATGTGGGTGTCACATTAGCCTGGGCGCATTGCACGGAGAAAGGAGTGCACATAAACAGGGAACACAACAGAGGTATTCATTTATTTATATATTGTATTTGTATCGCAGTAGGAAAATTACAACGGTGTTGGATTGCCAACTGGATCTTCCTTACTATCAGTGTGCAAGGAACATCCTTGCAATGGACCGGAGTGAAAGTGCAGCTGGATATTCTAAGATTAGCGTATAGAATTAAACAGGATTTTATCTGTGTCAGTGTGTGCTCCCAGTGCGTGCACGTGCACACACAATCGTTGGCAGCATCGCACCACATGTCCCAGAGCAGGACTAAAATAAGCATCGTCGGCGGAGCCACTAGAAACCCGCAGTACACCGTGCGCGCGTCGCGTGTTAGAAAGCATGAATGTGCACTTCATCACAGCCGCGCTCGCTGCCGGGGCTCGACTTTGAACGTATACACGCCGCCGTGCATTCAAACAGAAGACGCTACTGTTGTTACATGTGCTGGCTTGTCTCTTGACCTGCAGCAAGTGTTGAAAGTATTTAATAAGACAGTGACCAATAAGGTCAGTGAGCGGGATAAGCGGAAGGAGAGGGAACAAGTTTTGCCCTGATTGTGATCTTTAACCTCGTGGCATTTCACTCTGGGCGAGTGACAGTTGGTTTGATTAAATCTTTAGCTCCCTATCGCTGGTGATTCACTGCGACTCTGTGGACTGTGTGCATTTGCTCCAACATCTCTACATCTAATAAGGACTCTCACACAAACCGAAAGATGTGAAGCAGGAATATGAAAACGTCATGATTAGATTAGAAACGAGGACAAAGATTTCAGATAAAAATGAGGTTATGATTTGAAATTAAATCTGATGTATGAAATCAGTTTGATGTCCCAAGTTTATAAACTTCGGTTGATGAATGAATGAATCAATCAATCAATCAATGACTTCTATGGTGATTGTTCTATAAAATTCTACAAGTTAAAGATGAACACGCAGTTAAAATTGCAAGGAAAGGAAAAGAAAGTTCAAGCTGAGATTACATCTTTACTAAAGATAGAACTGCTAAAATACAAAAAGCTGGGCTGTGCAAATATTTGTACTTTCATTCAATCATTCGAAGAGAGATTTTTTTTTGTTTTCACTCTCTGCTTCAAATTGGGAAAACACTGGTGATTTACCGCTGAAAGGAACAGAAAGCACTTCATTTGCATGTTCAGCTGGGACTTATTAGCCACCGCCGGTGTTTGTTGCTGAAGTTTCTTAGAATTTCAAACATCTAAACGCCACAGTCACTTCAGTGGCCTTCATAAAAAAAAAAGTAGCGAGATTAAAACATAAAACAGCAGAGAATAGATTTTGTATGTTCAAAAAAAAGTAGACACACATTCATGATATGTATGACCACGTAGACTCTTAAACGATTTCCTGGTGTGATTCACACAGAGCCTCCGCAGACAGCTTGCCATCTCCCATGTGGGCTGGTATCTAATGTGTACAGTTTTCAGAACCAGACGGCTACGACGCTGCGCTAACTTGCACGATGAATATTTCACACGCACTTACAGACACATCCATGCGCACACACACAAACACACACAGACACACACACAGCTTTCGGGCTTGCTGAGGCCCATTTGTTTGGAGCACATTTGCCAATGTTCAATTAAAAATCCCTCTGATAAAAGATTCAAATGGCTGCCATTGTGAGTAATGAGCTCCTGTATAAGTGAAGAGGCGTTTACTGCTCAGCAGATGAAGATAGATGAGAAGGACCGTACCCTTAGGCTGTGTCTAGCATTTGTGCCTCTGTGGCACTAATGCAAATACACGCATGAGAGAGGTAGAGAGGGGCCTCCACAGCTATCTATCCCCCTGTGTCCCAGTGTCTCCCCCCTGCTGCAAACAGGAGAGATTATTTTCAACAAATTGGGATCACGGGAACCGTTTAAACTTTGTTTGAAATGAAGATAAGATGCAGAAATGATGTGCTGGCATGGAACTCTGAACTTTGAAGTGAACTCTTTAACGGTTTCTGGAAAAACAAGCCAGTTGACGGACGATTAGGAAATCATGATACTAATCATCCATCTTCATTTCTGATTTCTTAAACATATTTCCTTCTTTTATAAGCTTTTTTCACTCAACATGTTTGAAAAAAAAAATCCTTAAAGGACTTTCTGTTGTGGCATTATCTTGAAGACCGTTCTTTTCACCATTGCATCAGATAAAACTAATCAATAGCATACAATTCTACAAATTAAAATGCTCAATTAACATCTAACACATATGGTTTCCACCGTTTCCAAACCTTTCCTGTGTACATTTTTATAGCAGCGCTAACTGGATGGCTACAGTGAAACAATACTGATGACAGATGTTTCATGTGACTAACTTTTCTGACAAATTTTCATTCAGACAAGTCAAAGGGAAAAGGAAGACACCCAGAAAACATTCAGAATGCTGCATGGCTTCTTCAGGCTCCACGTATTCCATTAACTTTCTGAAGCCTTTACCTTCAACACAGTTAAATGAAAGCATATCTTGAAGGTCAATGTCGCTGAATTACTTTCCCACCCAGACCGGATAAACTCGCCTGAGCTCGGCTGCATCGCCAGCAGCAGCAGCCTTCATTTTCTGCAGGTTAATATCCAAACACTTGAATTAAATGTGGTAACACATTGCTCTAATGGAGTGATTGTATGCCTTTTTTTTTTCTCTGACACAACACGATGCCTTGTTTCAATTTGCTTGATTGTGCTGACCTGCTGCTGTGGTTTTGCAAGGAACATCTACTGTAAGACTGCAGTCCCCTCGAGCACTCCCGTGGAGAGGGGGATTGTTGTCTGACAGACCCCATAGTGGCAGGAGGCTACATGACAGCTGGCAAAATTGGTGACCTGTCCAGGGTGAACACTACCTTCAAGCATAGTAAGCCAGCACTGGCTAAAGCCTTTTGAGGCCTTAAGATGGATAATGCAGTATAGAAGATAAATGGTTGGATCAAACCTCTCACTTTTCAGTATTGTGCCTCCATCAACGTCTCTATGCCATTTTTAATGATTGCAATAAAATTTTACAATCGCATTTATGTTCAGCTGAAAACAATTTCTATGAAGTATACTAGTAATTGTGAGCTTTAAACATTTTTCGTTAAACCTCTGAAGGGATGGTAATCTCTGTTGAAGTTGGAGTTTTGGCTAGCAAATGTTAAATTACGATGGGAAACACCTTGATGTTCCATTTGCATGGTGTATCGCGAGTATGTTAGCATGCTGCTGCTAGCGTTTAGCTGAGAGAGCTGCAAAGAGCCCGGAAGCCCCAGGGCACAGTGTTTCAGCACCATGGAGAGTTCTCCTCAGACTTACAGCACTTTCCACCTCTGATATTTCTGTTAGCGCTCGCTCTGAGCTCACCGCACAGAAACATCCAGATGAAATCAGACTCGCATGCTACAGCATTACTGCTGCAATGACTAATTAGCACAGGAGGCTTTCCCTATCCTACTCTCAGTGTTCCTCTGATCTTTAGGAGGGAGAGCTCTGTGAATAATCTCTAGTGAGCAGGGGTAACCTCATTACTTGCTCCCTTCTTCTTCTTCCTCTCTTTGTTGTGTTAAATATGCATGATGGATAATGATGGATGTTGTAATAATCCAGCTGATGGCAGTGCAAAAAAGCTGCTGAATTTCGTTACCAGAGGGCAACAGTATGCAAACAGCAGATATCTTATGGAGATATTGGAAATACTCAGCCATGCAGGCTTGCTTGGGGATGGATTTAAAACAGACTATTTTAGGTTAGCTTCACCTCTCTAATTATAACTGAGGGTGAAATTATAATCCTCTGAAGATCACAAGCATACAGCAGTTTACGACTCGGCTAAACCACGGGATGAAAAAAAAAAATGATGGCCACGGCAAACAGAAGATGATTGACTTTGGATTGAAAGCTTTAAGACAAATTTGACCACACAGGATCAGGATATTTATTTTGTGCATAGGAAATGTGGTGAAAACAAATATCACATTAAGACAAAGTCAAGATACACCAACGCAAAACGCAGCTAGCGAGGGGGAAAAAAGAAGGAACAACAGATGCATCCAGCTCTCCGTATCAGGAAAAAAAAAAGAAAAAGGAAGAAGCTGAAGCTCGTTAAACCAGCTACAACTCTACCGATCAGGCTCCTACTCAGGAAAAAAATGGAAACAAAACTGCAGGGAAAACACCACACACACACACACTATATATATAGTCCAGCGACACAGTTCTGGTTGGAGGTTTGTTTGTCTTATCTAGCAGGGCTGCAGCCAAAGGAGACACACATTAAAGAGACAGTGTGAATAATAGCAGAGCAGAGCGTCAGGGTCTTTAAGAGAGGATTCCCCCCTGTTAGCCTGCACCCAAGCATCAGCTCCGCTAAACATCATGTGCTATATGACGACACTGCACATGCTGCTAGCCCAGACACACAACAATGCAGCCCCACACGGCCACACAGCGAGCCCTTGTGATTTCAAATCATTTGAAATGGCAGAGTAAGTTACATAACCCCCACAGCTTAAGTCTGTGTGCGCAGGCACAGATGCTTGGACTCCACTAATACAGTACTCGTCTGCCGCTTGCAATTGTGTATGTTTGTGTTTATGCGTGTGTGCGTGTGTGTGTGTGTGTGTGTGTGTGTGTATGTGTGCATGTACACAGGAAAATGCAGACTGACTGCTGAATCACAGATTTACAAGAAAAACAAGTGTAACTCCCAAAGGTCAACAAGTACAGCTGAAACACACACACACACACACACACACACACACACACACACACACACACACACACAAGAGACAAAAGAAATCACAAGCAGACAAGAGAGGAAGGGGGGGAGTGAGGTGACAAAAACAGTGACAATTACTTAACGTATGATGATGGGAGAGATACATAAAGGCAGTGAACCTGGATGGGAATGCAAATGGAAAAAAAAAAAAGGAAATGTGGGTAAGATGAAAAATGGGATGGAGACAGGATTTATCGTCTAAGCTCCTCAGCTCTGCGGCATTCTGTCCCCGGTATAACACCTCAGCAAGGCATCAACTATCATAGGCGCATTTAACACCGTGCAGCAGGGGTGAACAGAATACCCCAGTGTGTATTCCACATTTGTATGTTTCCTCATATGCTCTGTTTTCCAGCGTGGGACATAAGCTTCTATGTGCAGCACAATCCAAAACCCGGCTAAGACGGTCACAAGTGTCCGACCTCGCTGGGCCACCAACCACCACGCGACCCGCCTGCTGGTGTTTGACATCAGAAAGGCAAAACAAAAGAGAAATTACATTTCTGAACAGAGGAGAGATGACTAAATAATGAAAAACGGAAGAAAAGGGAGCATTCTACTTCTATCACACAGCAATACAATGAAAGGATTGGTGATATGAGTGGAACAAAAAGGATAAACCAAGAGCTCTAATAAAATGCAGGGCTAATTTGAACTAGCAAGCTCAGTGTGTATGAGAGGCCCCAGAGAGAGGTCTGTAAATCTGATAATCTCACTGCATGAACACAAAGATGTCAGACGAGACTTTTACCTTAATGGAAACTAAACAATGACTCATGCAGCCACAACAGACTCCTACGTAGATAAAGGAAGGTGCTCTGCGGCGCTGTGATATCTTTTCATTTCTCCGTGACAATGCTGGACTCAACAATTCACCGATATATGGAGAGAAAATAGTGTATTACCAAAGAGTAAACAGGTTTTATTTTCACGTTTTGGCAGCTGAAAACATTTTGCTGACTAAAAGGCCACTGAGAACATCTGATGATTACTGCTGCAAACGAGCAATTGCTAGGGAGCCCAGAGCTGTTGCCCACTCAGACACTAAAGCTTACTCATCCCCAGCTGGATTTGCTGGCCGGATTTCTACAGGGTGCCATTTAGTTCACATGGTAACCTTCATCTCTTGCAGTCAACGCCTTTTAACAACAGACAGTTCTTGTAAACAGGCATCTTTTATTGTGACTTGTCTAGAGAGACAATGGGCTGACACATCCACCGCACAGCACAACCCACTCAGTAATACGTGCGTGCAAGGAGTTATCCTCATTACCTCGCTGATATCTTAATCAGTTTTACTCGGTATTTTTTAAATGTTGTACATTGCACAGAGTTACAAAGGCTGGACGAGATGCAGGGACTCATGTCCTAATCCCATTGGACGCAAACATCCAAACATTGCTTGAGGTTTTTATGTTTCACTCATCCTCTACAATGACTCATAAATTGAATTTAAAGATCTCAAATAAGACAAATCTGTAGTCTTCAGAAAGATTTATTGTTATTGTAATTCTTCAGAAACTTGTCTTTCTTTTTAAGTATTTTTCTTTTCAGACAAAGCAGACTCGCGGATATAAACATCTCCAACTAAACCAAACATATTTTTCCTTCTTGGTTTCTTCCCGAACTAAAACCTGCTGGTAACGGACTATTTCTTCTGATTCATTTTAGTAGGATGGACAGCGCATGCTGTGGCTTCCTGTAGGGATTTGTACATCAAAGTAAAAACAGCACAGCAAGAATTTCATCAAAAAAGAAAAAAAAAAGAGTTGATTCGTAGCAAACTGTTGAGAGAGTACAGTTTGCTTGCACTCATTACGCCTACTCAATCCACAAACGTAAACAAGCCTGTCAGAAGCCAAACGTCTCCATTTTATAGTATGTTGGGAACAGTTTTTATATTTTCAATCAAACTCCATAGACTGATCACTTTATCTGGGTTAAACAATACAATACTGTACAAAACAAGACAAAAAAATCATGCGCTTGAGGGTAACTGGTGACTCTAAAATGCTCTGAGGTGTAAATATGTGTAGCCGTCTCTGTGTTTTTACCCTGTAATGGCCCTCAACCAGAATCAACTGGAATTAACAATGTCTCACCTCCCACTGCTGGACAAAGCTGACCGGGGGATGGATGAGTGGATGAATGAATGGTGGGATGATTGGATGGATGAATTAACCTCATTGTGTTTGAAGTGCGTATTGCTGAGTGTCAGATCTGCTCAGAACTGAAAACACAGGAGTGAATGCTCGCTGCACAAAGACGGGAAGTGTCTGAGTGCAGAGTTCGGCGGTCCGCTTCATCCTGTGAGTTAATTACAGCTCCAGAGATTGTGAAACAAACTGTGCAGAGGTATTTCTGTGTTTTTCTTTTAGTTTTAGATATCCTGCCTTAGAGACCAGCAGCATCTCAAACCCACTGTAAAGACATCTAAACCTCACTGTTCCTCTTGTCTTGTAAACGGCACATCAGAGTGACTCCAAGCCTACAACTCGCAATAGCAGAAGATGCACTACATTACTATAACTTGTGCAAAAGCCTCAGCTCCGCATGTGTTCACTCCCATTTTTCCCTCGTACAGATGCTGCTTTGAAAACAGAGCAGCAATAAAACAAGAACGAGTAACCATGTTTTATCAAATAACACTGAAAGACATAGTTTCATTGGAGCAGTTTCATCCATTTCCTTGATAAGCGTGTGTGCAAAAAGGTAACTAACTCTAAGACCTGAACAACGGTGTCACGACTTGCTCCGTCACATTCGAGTAGCCAGTAGACGTGCAGGCAGATTAGCTGCTGAGATGATGGACTGTTCTCTGAGTGGTCCAGACAGAGTGTTCAACCCTCAGGAGGCAGTGTCAACATGAAACTGAGCAGGGGAGCAAACACAGCGCTACAAATGAACCATGAATCAACCCACACTAATGCTATGCAACTGCAAACGCAGGAAATCAAGGTATTTGCAGGACTTAGCTTCTCACATTAACTACAGCAGAGGCTTCGATTTACTCTCTTGACTGCGAGGCAAACACAGATGGAAAACTGAGAGCACAATTAGATTGAGGATTAAATCACAAAATAGTATTTTGCTTCACTTCACATCAAACCACTTTATATTCTCTGTGTACAGGGAAAAAAAAATTCTCCATCTTTCAGTCAAACAGACCATGTTGAATGCTTTCAAAGTGTGTAGCTGTAATATTATGAATTATTACTGATTTAGACTGCATTCTTATTAAAAAGTATTTATGAATTCAAACGACAGAAGAAAGAAATTTGATCAGAAACAAAGCAGACCTGATGTGTTCTGTAATGTTGCCCTGCATGTAATTGCCTTGGACATGTCGTATTACTTGTACCATTTCTCATCCATAAAACTGTAATTTAACCCAACAGTTTAGCGTGGAGCACAAGACAAGCTCAAAATAATTAAAAAGGAAAAAAAAAAAAAAAGAGGCAATTATCTTTTCCTTCATGCTGCCATGACTTTGTCAGAACCACTCAGTCCTTTTTCCAGGGGGAGATGTGCCCTCACATCTGCGTCCCTCTCAGTCAGGAGCCAACACAGAAAGAGAATCTCACAAACCTGCCATGATCAAATTAATTCACATCGAACCAGGCTGCCTGTTTGTCTGCACACTTGGGCCCCAACCAGATAAGCTGATTATAACACAAAATATTACATGCTGTCCTATTTGTTCTGATCCAGTGTTATCCTGATGTCCCTGGTAATACACAATCACTGACCTATGAAATGTCAAGGTAGTCTAAGTCTCTATATATTTATATATATGTATAGCAGTGTGGCAAACAAGACAAAGACCAATAGGCCAGCTTATCACGGCAGTCCACCTGAATGATATTGAAATGACGGAGGAATCGCAGCTCTTTAACCCTCTGGATTACCACCGGGAGCTCTGAAGTATTAGAATGCAATAACAGTTCGGTGTTCAGTGTTGAGGCATTGCGATTCAAAGCTTTAGTGCTTCAGACAGTGAATTACACTCCGCACAGGCGTGGACAGCACGTCCACTGTCTTCAACTGGTCTCAGTGCTAGAATCAACTGAATTTAAGCGTAAATTCTTAAATGCTAATTCGACGCATGCTTCCGCTAATTTACCCATCTTCCCGCCCCACACGGCAAAGGCTCGGGCTGCCATGGGCAAAGGGGCTGTCACCAGCTGAGGAGACTCATCTCCCACTTTGATCCGGTGCCAGAGTCACAGACATATGCTGCTCCATCCTGCAGGGAGGAGCGACGCTGGATGCCGAGAACAGCTCTCCAATGCCTTTTCATTCATTAACCACGTTTCAACAGCTGGCGACCAATTAGTTTGTTCTCCAAAATCACAAAACCAATACAATGAGTGCAGCTTAACTTTTATATCCTTTGTCAAAAGAAAACAAACTTAGTGTTGGCAAAACACAGTTTTTACAATGCTGCCATTAAGCAGTGAAGAGCTGGCACGCCCGCTCCGTGACTGGTTTCCGTTTAAATCAGTGGGATCTGCAGATCCGAAGCTTTTTCTAACAGCACCGAGCTTTAAACATCCCTCCCTCAGCCCAGTCATCAGTGTTTGCCAATAGCTGCTGTCAGTCTGGACCCACGGCCGTGTCCATTAATGGCTCTTTAATGCTGAAGAAAGGGGAAAATGGAGAGGAATAAAGCAGTACGTGGCAAGGTGGAGAGGATCATTTGCTTGTAGACACACGAATTAGAGAGACTGCCTGTCTGTGAATTGATTATAGCGAGGTGTCAGACTTTCCGTCTTGGCCTCAGCAAAACCAGACAGACTGAGATGTGAGGAGTTTTCACATTAGGTTCTGAATGAGGCGACGCCGTGTCCAGTAATGGGAGACAGGTGGTGCCCAGGAGGAGATAAAGAGTGAGGTTCTCACCCCGCAGGAGTCTGGCACAATCGCATCGGAAACAGACGCTTTTGCCTCCCATCTGGGGGACGATCTCTCACCATTGCCGCCAATTCAGGGGACACGCAATTACTGGTCAAACCTGAGCGACGAACAGAGGTCCTGCTGCGTGCAGCATTCAAACGCCAGATCAAACAAGTGGTCTGATAAAGAAAATAAAGGCCAGCCTTCAATCCACAACAGATCTCTCCAGCTTTAATATTGTCATTGTGTTTGTGGCACAATTTGTAAATTATAGTGTCGCGACACAAAGCAGATGGAGGTGGAGAAAGAGGTTAATAAACAGACTGGAGATCAGGCTCACAGAGTAACAAGGCCATCAAGGACATTCTGAAGAACAAGCTGATTAACTGAGCATCACACGATCATGCACTTCATATTTTCTAAAAGAGTCCGTCGTCACGCCGCTGTGTGAAGCTGGACCAAGAACTAACAGCAGCGTGCTAACGTTGATCCACTTTTCAGTAACTATAAACTTTAGCCTAATCGGATTAGTGCACGTGTGTTTCCCACATTAGCACTCTGTGACTCAGCACTTTGAAAAGTCTGTCAGGATACAAACACTTTAGTAGAAATAGAGGACGCTTCAATCAACTGCAATAATGGTGCAATATATGACAAAAAAAAAAGATAAACTGAAAAATCTTATTAAAATAGCTTTTAAATAAATACTTTATTTCTTTGAATATCATATATAAAATATTTCTTGATAATAGCATTCAAAATGATTGTGTAATGATGGTGTAAATAATGAACCAAGTGCAGTTATGTTAGGACTGTAACTGCAGTCTCAGACAAGGCGTGTGTTGTTTTTATTTATACCAAAAACTTTCTACAGTATTGATTACACCACATCAAAAGGGGGAAAAAGAAGTGGAAATATTAAGGATCCTGCAGTATTTATTGATCGAACATCCAAACAAATCACACTGAGAGAAATGATTGATGAAAACTACTTTGTAGGAAAAGATAATAGTTTTTTCCATTCAGACGGTTCCATTGTGTTAAGAGGATGTGGACCATTTGCTTCTCAGATGTCAGTTTTCACTGCTTATACTTACAAAATATTGAAAGAGAAAGTGAGAGAGACAACTTCATAATGAAGCTGAATTTCTCTGAAATAAGGAGGAGCTTCCTCACTGCTCTGTCATGACTAGACTGAAGGTTTCTCAGGGTGAAAGCGCCTCGAGCTGTGAAAGACTGGAAATAAGTTTCTCTCAAAAGCAAGATAATCCTGTACCCACAAACCAAACACTTGGTCCATTTTGCATTTCTCATGGATTTTGCAGCCAACATAGCTTCTGTTATGCACGCGGAGGAAGAAATGGGCTTTAATTTAGTTGCGAGCTCAACACATGGACGTCATTTACACCTCGCACAAGCGGATTCCCACACCAGACATAAACATGTTTTTTTTTTTTTTTTTTTTTGCAGTTCATCTTGTGGTGACGCGAATGCTTACACCAGTGTTTTTTTAATGTCATTTAGCCCTATTGAGCTATTTCATGGGCTGTTAACAGAACTCGGCGGAGCTTCCTGATGACCCATTGAATTAAATCAGTTGTGCTTCAGCAGGTATCCAATCAAAATATGTCGAGTTTTAGCTCTCCGGGAAGAGCCAAGAAAATATGAATGGAAATGCAAGAGAGAAAGCACACGCAAATGTCCACCTACACTCACTGACACCGTGTTCACACACACACACACACACACACACACACACACACACACACACACACACACACACACACACACACACACATACACTAGATGAGAACTGATGAGAAGGCATCCCTGCTGAGGCTCAATTGAAGACAAATTACTTATTCTTTCATCAGAGAGAGCTATGTAGCTTTGAGGTAAAAGAGGCCTGCAAATCTGAATCAATTTTATTTTTTGCCCTGTGGCTCCACAAAAAGGAGATTCTGTGATCACACAACTTTGCAGGCCAACTAACTTTAGTAGGAGCTGGGATCTCAACAAAGAACAAGAAGAAAGAAAGACAGGTGTTTTTTTTTTTTTTTCTTTTTGTCAGACTGAATTGGCTTCAGGACTAATATAAAGGCTGGACCAACAACATCACAGAAAACAAGCCAGTCAGTGGAGCAGGAGTGACAGAGCCCGGCATTAGCATATAAACAAGAACCTGGAGTAGATGGCGGCGGCTGCTGTACAAGGCTCAATTGTCAATATGTTGGCTGGTCCTCATCCAGGGATCAGAGAGGGGCTGTCAGGACTTTGATTTCTTCACACAGGGGAGACTATAAACAGCAGAAAAACAACACTTCACTCTGTCAATCACTGGACTCTCCATTTCTATCACCATAAACTCCAATTCCAGTATTTGGCAGGACTAAAAAGGAGCTCCAATTATTTATTTATTTATTTATTTTTGTGCGTGTGTGTGTGTGTGTGTGTGTGTGTGTTGGCAAAACTGGACTCAGAAATGCCCACAACAGACAAGTGGGCAGAAAACAGACAGAGAGTAGTCAAATGTTTTACTGCCATAATAACCACCGTGTTTTCCCAAGCCTAATTCACTCCGCTGCACTGCGCTTTTATTGCGAGTGAAGTTAATTACAGGCGTTATTGTTCCTTTCTGTATTCAACAAATAGCTAAAGAACTCAACTGGATTCACCTCTGGTCAGGCTGGAGACCGTATTTTCATGATTCCTCCAACAAAATGTTGCATCTTTGTGTGTGTGTGTGCGTGTGTGTGTGTGTGTGTGTGTGTGCACACGATTCTAGGAAACTGCATGACTGTTAAAGCCATTAATTTCTGCCTCTTATCAGCAGGTGCTGGGCGATGCTGGTTTAAAGGAATCATTAGCCTGGATCAGTTTACTTTAAACACCTTCCACGTTCCCTCACGCAGAAAAATGAGAGCTTCAGGAAGGTATTTTCCACCAGTTTTTAAGGTTTACATCTCCTTTGGTTTGATAGGCTCCTCAAAACTCATTAGATGCATTCAGTGTGCAGAGACAGAAAAAGCTATATAGTACGCTTTGGGTTACCCAATCATGGTCTTTCCACTGAGAACACTTAAGCAAATGCTGCACTGCTTTCAGTAGTTACCATGGCATTTGTGCTGGCAAGGCAAAACTTTTGACTTGGTGCAGCTCTGCTGAAGGTCTTCAGGGTACACACATGTGTAGAGTTCAATGAACACTTGAAAATGAAGCAAAAGAAGGAATAAAGCGGACTGTGTGTGTGTGAGAGTTTATATGTAATAGAGAGCAGAAGAAGGTCAATATAAATCCTATGCTATCTTCAGTGGTTCAATTAATAGTCTACATCACATTCCCTATCTTTACTGGGCTCATTCTACACATTTAAAAGAAGTTCAGATGAGAGATAAGATGCTTTCTATACACCGGATGGATTTCAACGAAACAAACTTGATTTTAAGCTGCGAATGTAGTCTTCTCTCATCAAATCCTATGATGTGGGTTCTCTTATTTGCAATAAATTACAGAAGAGGTGACTTAGTAGGGACTTTCTATTCTAGTTCAACTCTCACTATTGAAGAAACATTTTTGCAGAGATTTCTTTTATACATATATTTTAAACTGGCAGCCTTTTGTTCCATTTTACATGCTATTTATTACTGTATTCACTACAACATCCATCCATCCGTCCATCTACACCTTTTTTGTTAAATGGTGGGAGGAAACCTTCACACGCAAACACAAGGAAAACATGCAATTTCGCCACAGAAAGGCCCCCACCTGGACTTGAAAAGGGGATATGACCAGTGTGAGACAAGAACTTGCCACTACGCCGCCGTGCAGCCGAGCTACAACCAGCAGACAAGTCACATGAAAACCGTGAGAACCTGCTTGGTTGAATTCACAGCTTGAAAGTGAAAACCAGAAGACAGTAAGCCTAGAACGGTGTGAAAATGTCACAAACTGCCTCTATGCAGCTCCAAAGCTCACTACTTATCACATATCGTATTAAATCGGAAGCTTTAACTGAGCAGGTCTAAAGAAAATATCAAATATTTAGTCGTCTTCTGGATCATCTGCAAATCACCTTATTACCGTTTCAACCTGTACGAAAAAAATTTGGTAGAGGAATTGTTATAAATTATGCATGACGGCTAGAGTTGCCAACCGTTCCTTGAAAAACGGAATCGTTCCGTATTTGGGTGTAAAAGTGGGCGTTCCGTATTGAGATGAAAAGGAACGCACTTTGTTCCGTATTTTTGTGAGAGTCAAAACGTGAGCAATGGAACATGCGCTTTTCTTTGAAAACTTACGGTAAATTGTTCACCGGCTCTCTGACGTTCTGTGGCCAATAAGCTGACAAACATGGCTTGACAACACATCTCATTGGTCAAAAAAAGACCGTTCCTCGGAGGCTACGGCAGCTCATTGGCCAATAGTCAGTTTGGTCACAGAGCGCACGGGAAGAAGTAAATCAAAACATTAAAGCAGCGCAGCATGGCTTCCAGAGACATGTAAGTTTGTGCCGTTTACATATCGGATATATCATGTTTAGTTCATTGATGTGTGTCTGCTGCTGCAGACTGTGGAGTGTTTTCAGTTTAGAAACGGAACCTTGTTGGTTTTTCTGTTCAGAAGGTTTTTCAGTTTTGATTTTGCACTTTTTAAATTGAAAATAAAATAAAAATAACTTGTTAAAATCCAGAAGAGACAGCAGCTGTTTGATGTTATTTTGCACATTTAGCAATAAATATAGAATAGAATAGGAATAGAAGACTTCATTAATCTCACAGTGGAGACATTTGCAGGTGTATCGGCTCATAGAACCCACAGCAGGGTGCAAAAGTAATGAATGGTGCAATAATTAACAAGTTACAGTGAAAATCACACTAGGATTGATAATAGAAGCTAAAGACAATGAAGATTTAACTGTATGTACAACCTGAATCTTAAAAATGTAACAGGATATATACGTATATATGTATATATATATGTATATATATACAATATATACAATACAATATGCAATATATGATGCAGTATATACCTATACAGTATGATATAATATGTACAATATGCTTTAGCAGAGTGAATGGATGATAAAGTGTCGCTGAATTTCTTAAAGGGGGGGTGCAGGATATTATAATGTCCAGGATTATTGCTCATATTCTACACAGTAGAACTGTACAGTCTGACAGCGGTGGGGATGAGAGACCTGTGGTAGCTCCTTCCTGCTCTGAGGGTCTCAGTCGCCGCTGAAGGAGCTGCTGAGCTGCTCTACCGTCCGGTGCAGCGGCTGAGAGCTGCTGTCCATGATGATGATACTTGAATGATAACTGTCTCACTGTAGGCCTCAAATACAAACAGATCAAACTGATCATGAGTTATTGCAGTCTTGCTACTGTAGGTGTGATGCAGTAGCCTAATGTGTTTTTATAGTCTGTAATAGGTATAACTGTGGCAAAATGCTGTTAGATATGTTAGATATATTGACCCCCCAAAAACCCAGTTTCTTTCAGCTGCCCGCAAGAGGTGTTCCTTATTTCAATCTCTGGGAGTTGGCAACCCTAATGACGGCACGTGGCAGGCAAAAAGTTCATGCAGCCTCGCTCTCTGTGTCTACGAAGAAGTCTGATTTTTCTGGAAGGGGAAAAAAAAAAAAAAACCACAACCCTTTATTTCGCATTAAGATGAGGCATAGCACAGAGGAAGCCCACTGACAACAAAGGACAGATCATCCTCTCTTCTTCCGCTGACCCCTGCTGACCTGCCTTCACACTTCCCTGCACCGACAGAGGGAAAAATGCTGCATAAAAGTCCCAATTCGCCACTTCAACTGAATCCCTTAGACACCCAGTGCATGATATTTTTACGCAAGCAAATCAGAGCACCACACGCTCTCCTTTACCTTGAAAAAAAAAAAAAAAAAATCACAAAGCTTCATGGAAACAGAGAGGTAAAAACAGAGAAAGGAAGGATGAGAGGGAGAGTGATTGGTAGCTGGCCGCCATTCTGGCCCGGTGGCCCCGCAGGCTCATGCACACGGTTGCGTAATGGTTCTGCATGCGATGTGAAGCACAGTAAACAGGACTTCAGCACATGTAGCTAAAGAGACCACTCAAGCCTTCTGGGGAAGGGGAGTTATTTCAGTGAACACATACATACAACAGGATGAGACAGCCATGTTTTGACACAGCACGCTAAAAATAGCACGTTCTTAATAAAAAAAAAAAAGAAAAAGAAAAAACAGCGGCATGCAAATCCAGACTGGCACAAGAGGGAGAGAGATAAAACATTTCTTTCAGAGACAGTCCTGAGAGCTGAACTAGAGGGCATGGTAAACAGGACAAGAGTGACCTGTTTCAGGATAAACTGCTCCGAATCTGCTTGCATCTTCTCTGGATCTGTGATCCCACCTGACACTTGAGCGTTGCACAAGGCCACGTTCCCGTCCAGCAAACGAACTGAATCAATTAAAAATCAGCATGAGCAACTTTTGCAGTTGCGTTGCGTAATTCTCAGCCCGTGGGGGCCGTGCGTTCGGAAATGGCGGCAGACAGGCCTGTTGTGTTTTCCTGCTACACATATATGCCCATTAATCACGCTCAGTCTCTTTGCTCTCTTTCTATTTCCAGGGAAGAAGGAGCCCGAGGGCGGCTGACCCACGGCGCCGCGGCACGTGCACGCTGGACTTCAGCATCACTGCAAATGTCACACAATGTTAGCGCGCACACTGGAGGCCAGCCTACGGTGAGAGGAGCACGAGGACAACCTATAAATGGGACCCCTTCGCCCAGCTCCTGATGCAAAGTTTGCAGATTTTTGGTTCGAAAAATTAATCTGATTTGTCGAAAAATTACTCTTCTTTTTTCTTTTCTTTTCTTTTTTTGTTTTTTGAATGCCATAAAATGAAAGCATTTGACTGATGCGGATCTACTCCTCAAGCCGGGTGGTTGCAGACAAAAATAAGTTGGCAAAATAAATGCACTCAAGGGTTTAGCAGCGCACAAAACCAGCTGCATTTTCACTCTGCTGGAAAACACTGGGGAATACTGATGAGTACAGTATAGGTATTTTTGTAAACAGACAGACCCGGCAGATGAACAGATGAGCGGGTTTTTTTGTGCGTTAGAGCGTCTTAAAAGAACACATCTCTCTCTCTCTCTCTCTCTCTCTCTCTCTCTCTCTCTCTCTCTCTCTCTCTCCCCTCTCTCTCTCTCTCTGTGTTGGGTGCATGAGAGGAGATTTCTGCAGGGCGTGTTGGAGTGTGAGTCATCATCATTGCAGAGAGAAAAAGAGGGGAGAGGCATTCTTTAAGTCGAAGACAGTGCTTATGGCAGCAATGCAGCAAGGAAACACCACACGCCCTGCCCTCTGCTGGGGTTAAAATCCACAAATACCAAACAGCCACAGGTAAAAGGCTCCCGAGACAGTTTATTCGTGGACACACGAGGGAGGACAGGCTAACCTGGGACGCATCAACAGTGAAACCTATTGAATGATGAGAGTATCTTACACTGCCGGGTGGAGCCAAAGCCTAAACGTCTGAATAATAAAGAGTGACTTTCCATCGTGATCAGGTTACTGTAATCAAGAAGGTCCAGAAAGTACCAGTGTAGTTCACTAGGCCTGAGATGCTGAAACTAAATTTGACTACACATTTGCAAGAAAACCTTTGGTGTGGAAATTGATGTTCACGGTCCATTTTACCTTGATGAGAATCTGCAAACTAATTTTTTATTTTTTATTTTTGTACATATTGAGGTCGTTTAGACTGCCGTGTCATTTTCTCTTGTGTCACTTGTCACCGGCTGTAGCTCACAGCAGCAGTCAGACTGTGAGGTAATGTGAGGTTGCAATCAGGGAGTTTGTGAGACTGTCAGAAGATTATCTCAGACTGTCTGTGGATACACAGTCTGGACAATGGCCTTCTGAGAACCTGTGTCACTTTCCAACGTAAGACCGCGTAAGACTGTGAGCTTTAATTAAAGTTACTGTGACAATCACTTATCTTTCATCTGAGATGGACAAAATCACACAGTGTGTGGCCGCCTTGAGATTATAAAAAACATTTCTCATTTTCAAAAAAAAGCCTGCTATTCATAGCTTACTCTAATGCTAAAATGATTTAAGGAAATTCCATAATTATGACTGAAACTCTTCAATAACTGCAGAGGTGCACAGAAGTGTCTGATGCCGGCGGTCTTACCTTCTCCCACACAGAGACGGTACAAGCCTTAAAAACAAGCTCCCTCATATCCAAACCGCTTACAGGGAATCAGTGACTTCGGTCTTTCTGAGATCGGTTCGGGCTGTCGAGATGATGGCGAGTGAGACGGACTTCTCTTCACAGCGTTCTGAAACAACAGCAAAACTCCGCAACCCGATCCTGAAGTTCAGCCCAAGTCCATGCTGCTATCCAACCCTGCTGATTAAATTACTGCGCGCAGGCCGAGCTGCAGCTGCCCAATAACGCACCATCACAGACCGATAAGCAGAGTGTTTGACACAGTAATATTATATCAACTAAAGGCCAGCTAACAAATACACATGGGGGAGAAAACAATGTTTATATAGCAGAGATAAAAATAACAATCTCCTGCTAATAAAGGATCCTTTAATCTCCTGGAAACTTGGCTTTTCTGCTCCTCCTCCTCTCTCTGAGAATACTAGTTAAATATTTAGTCTTTGCAATGGGCTCAATGCCATATTTTGCTCTGAAATGCCTTGATGTTTGCAAAATACTGTTAGACGAAGCCCTGGGAGCATAAAAGTGACTTTCTGCAACCTATTTTTGGTTGGCGATACAATGTAAAATCTTGTGGATGTTTATATTCACGTTCATTTCTGCTGAAATCTCCAAAGTCACAGAACGTTTGCGAGAAGGTTGTCATTCCACAGCCAAGTTATTTGTTACCTATGATGCCAGCTGATGAAAAAACAAATAAGAAAAAAAAAAAAAAGAAAAAGAGAACATGAACAAGCAAGGATAGCGGCGCAAATGACCCAGAAAGCAACCTTTTCTATGTGAATTTATTGGCCACAAAGTTATGTCAGTAGTGTGACTCAGTTGAGTCGGCTTGTCAGGATCACTTGGCCATCACACTTTTCCCAAACAGCCTACTACAGTGAGAGCAAACCCTCCGAGAGGACAGCAAGAGGCCAAAATCTCAACAGCGAGATCAGAGAGAAGAGAAGAAAAGAGTTGACGCGCTAAACAAAATGCTCTGATGAATGAGGATTCAAGACAGAGACAAAGGAGCAATTCACAGGAGCAAGAGGGGGTTATAGTGGGATATAATAACAACACTCCAGACACGGCTCACTGAGACTCGTCTGACATGGAGAGCGGCCGCCTTATCAGTCAGCTCCTCCGTCAATAACCAGAAACGCTGGTGGCCATTCTTGGCCTTTAGTATCACCCCAGCACCAATTTAATTAAAGGGCACTCGACTGAGCACAGTCACACACTTCCTGATGATTTACAATTACACAAATATTTCCAAACAGGACCAGTAACATTTACAGTATTTGTAGGCTGGACATATTTAAATGTCAGTGTATTCTACCAAAACCAAATGACTGGATATTAATGCTGGTCGACTGATAGCAGCACATATTATATGGTTTGATTCACTCTACAGAGTTCTTCTACTACTATTATATATAATGTACATGTCAAGTCGTCCACCATTATCCCCATCGAAAAGCACAGCAAACAAAGCAACATTATAATAACTATAATATTCATCAATTATTGTAAAATATTTAATGTGATTTCAATAAATATCTCTCATGTCACGATAAGAAAACCCCTTGTTCGAGTCCTGGTGCAGGATCTTTCTCTGGCTCTTTCCCTCAGTCCAAAAACATGCATTTGAGATTGACCTGTCAGCACATAGAGGGCCTGTAAGTGTGATCGTGAGTGCTTGTGACTGTCTCTGTGTTTGTCTTGTGATGGAGTGGAAGCCTGTCCAGGATGTAACCTGTCTTCAGCTGGGCTCGGCTCCCGCACCCAGTGACCCCGACTCGCATAAAAGCTGTGCAGGAGATGGATGGACACATAAACCACGCATAAAAAAATGTAAAAAAATAAAGAAATAAATGAATAATGAGAAAGTGAAGGAAGGACACTTGCATGAGGAAAAAAGCATTTTACAAGTGATTGATAAGAGACTGTGTGAGGGTTGTTCCAAAGTCAAGGAGCTCTCGTGGCAAAATTACGTTCACATCCTGAGACCGTGAGTTGGATAAAGAGTTACAGCATTTAAACAAGGAAAACACCAAAACACCAAAACAGCACTGAAAGCCTTGTCTTATATATTCATGCTCAGTTCATCTCGTCTTCTGGAATATGCCCGATATAAGTGAAGTTCATTTACCAGCGTCAACATCACAAACGATGAATATCGTCAGAGCAGCAGCTGATGAAAGACTTCAAATGTGTTTGGACGTACCCAATGGAGGGAAATGATTATCCTGGCTAAGGAAAAAATGTAAATGATTTAGTAAACACACAAAGAGGACTGTAGGTTAAACGAAGAGACAAGCTGTCTCTGTGTTTGGGTCTGAACTGTCCTTTTAAACTGCTCAGTAACTTGACGGAGCAGCTTGGGGATTTCAATAACAGGCATTGTAATTAGCCACCACATAATAGAAATGACCTTATTAAGCAGCTGCTGGGTCACAGGCAGATTTAGGTTACCAAAACACATGTGCTACCAATTACTCCTATAAATCAAACGCTCTTCCTTTTTTACTTTATCTTGGATTTTTTTCCTTTATCTCAGCTGGCACATGAGCATACAAACACACAGATACACAAAGTCAGATCTTTCTTTAGGAGAGCCAGTATCAATATTTATGCACTGCCAGAGCCCATAAATACCAGCGGCCAATCCAAAAATCAATGCACGCCTGCTACATATTTTAATCTCCCTATGAAGGTCACATTACTTTGACAACGCCTGAGAGGGCAAAACGCTCAGCTCCTGCTCTGGTTTCCCAGCCGCTCACAGTTCACCGAGACACACATTGTATCAAGGAGTGTAAAAACATGCAGCAGGCCGCTGTGCGACAGTCGCAGCATCAGAAAAAAGCCACGTTTTGAGGATTTAGCCTTGTGTAACTGGTGTACATTATAGATGAGGCAGAGGAGAAGGGGAGTGTTCCGTAGAGCACTATCAGTTACCAGAAGGCCAATCTGAATCTCCTTCATCAGAATGAACCTCCACCTCGGAGCCATGGGGCCGACGCGGTAACAACCTCAGGCTTGACTGCAGGCGGCTGTAAACTCTGGCACAACACTCAGACAGAGGAGCAACACCCCGAGTGACACAAAAAAATGACTGTGCTCTCATTACTTAAACTGAGGGGCTGCCAAAGTTATTCCTGTCATCATATGAATTTGTCGCTTTGCTAACAGAGCTTATGAAAGTTAGATGAACATTTTACGATCTTGTTAAAACCGGTTACATTATTAAAAGGGCACATTCATCCTGCGAGGCGAGAAAGAGAGCCTGTACCAGATTGAAAATTTAATAAGCTCAATGCAGTGGCCGGAGATTGAGAAAACTTGGCAGAGATTTAGCTTTGAAATCCTGAATATGGGCATGAGATGATTTAGCCTCATTGTATCATGCATGCACTCAAGCGGGTCAAAAGACAGGGGATTCTGCAAACCTGTGATAAAACCATTAACCAGCTTAACTTCACACACTTCCTCCGGCTTTTAATCTGTAATATGAAGCAGTGTTTCTGCAGCTATTTTGATTGTGGCCTCTATTAGTTCACCATCGTAACACATTATCAGATCTCAGTATATTTTCATTGTGTCGGCTTTATTCAATATTACAATACAGTTTATATCAGATCTGTCTATTCTTTGCAACAATAGTGACGTTTCCTTCCTTTCGTTGAACCCACGGGTTACGGAGGGAAAAACAGAGGGCAGTGTGGCGCTAAGACCTGTGGCTCTCATGACAACCAGGCAGTGGATGAAGGTGGCTGGTGTCAACGGACTCACGAACACCCGACCCTGGAGGAGACTGGAAAGGACTCTCTTCCTCTGCCGTCCGCGATAAGACTGCGATACACGCTATCTCAGCATCATAAGTGTACTCTTTATCCAGTCAGGTAAAAACCTAACCACTGACTACGTACACTGCTGCAGAGGGAGGCTTGTGAGAGCGGGTTTGCGACTGTCTCAGAGCGTCGTGAGTTCACTGGTGCCGTACGTCCTGCCAGCTCCACGCAAGCCTGTTCCAGCAGAGAGCGGCGCTTTTCAACAGCAATGCCATCACGCAGTTTATATTCAAGGCCTCTTTCAGAGGAAAAGAGACACATCTAATCATCATGAATGACGAGAATATTTTCTATTGTATTAATTAGTTTTCCAAAATCAAAAAAATAGCAGCAATTATTCGGACTACAAACTATAATTCAAAAATGCTTTTTGCTGTATAATTAGCACAACTGGCTGAATCACATTTAAGGTATGATGACTGCTACTTTTACAAAACCATCAGGAGCAAAGTCTGATGAAGTGATTATTGAGTGAAAAAGGTCACGTATTAGAATCGATGGGTAATTCTTTGATGGTGTCAGGAGATATCATATCAACAAGAATGAAAAAGAGATAATAAGCAGATGTTTGTATAATTGGAGAGACAGAGCGCACAAAAAAAAAAAATCCAAATGCCTGCGAGCCACATTTGACACTGAAATATCTCAACACACAGTCTCAGCCTCAGTTTGGGAGGCAAAAAAAAATAGAAACACAAGACTGAACGTGGGAAGTCAGATTTCTTCTTGGCTATTCGGTTTAATATGTTGGCATTTCATAAGGAAGCAACCAGCTTTTATCAGGCAAGTGACCATATGCGGTAACATCCGTGTTTCTTTCAAACAAATAATGATATTGATGATCATCAAAATGCATGGTTAAATATTTGTGCTCAGATATAATTGGTGCAGCGTGTGTCTCTGGGATTTTCTACTGCAATTCTGTTTTATATTCCTCCTAACAACAGTGCCACTGTTGTTAGGAGGAATATTTTTCCTGCAGTCACTGCAGCTGCTTCACGGGTAACAAAACATGAATTTACTACAATTTTCTAACATAATGCATCTGATGAAGTCACATTTAGGTTGTTATTTTTTTGCAAATCATGCATTGTTGTGGTATAACAGTACTCAATAATATATGGACAAAATAAAAAAAAATTGATCAGCTTTCAATCATTTCTAATGACTGAATTTAAAGCTACTTCAAAAATAAAAATGTGTTACCCTACAAAGACAGAAAGTGGATTAATCTTCAATCGCTGAGTTGAAAATAGGAAGTTGTTGTTAGCCACAGTATTAAATCAAGAAGCAATCATTTGTACACTTGTCTGGCTTTATTCTACAATGCTCAACAAAAAAGGCAAAAAAGAAAAAAAAATGTGTTTTATATTTCTCTTCATCAAAAATACATCTCAAAATGAGTTTGCATTGTGAATGATTAATGCATATTGAACTGTTGCTTTTATCTTAAACGACTGTGATGGCGACGTGACAATTGCAAGTCGTTCTCGTGTTTAAATGGTCTAATCCCCGAACGTGCAAAATATTCTCCTTTACTGGGCTTGAAATGTTCCTTGGTGTTTTTTTATTAATGCTCAATATGTCTCCAGATATCCGGGCCAGTTGCTGCAGCCAGAGCCAGAGCATGCACATATATTTACTGCGCATTAAGTGTGTCCTGTAGTGGAATTAACATGCTAATGTGCCTTCTCTTATCATGTTGGCCCACTGGCAGATGCTGACATAACTTGAGTTGGCACACTTAGTGAAATATGAAATCTACTTCAACTTATGTAACACATGCATGCCATGTTCATGCCACAACCGCTCTTTATCAAGCAAAACGGCAAGATTTATTGCAGTTAAACTTGGATGGGTGGCTCTTTGTGAGAAACACTGACGGCAGGTAAAATCAGGGCAATTTTGACCCATTTCATTCTGACAGCCGCATATTTATTGATCTATCACATAAGTGAAAGTTGATATCGGGTGCTAGTGATGTCCAGCCGGTTATCTTTTGTTAAAACGTGGGCTGATATTTCAGTAGTGAACACAGCGGCATCAAGGAGAAACCTGGATGACCCTTGCGCATCAGTAAACCTGTGACAACTAGCCAGTCCACTGGAGAAGAAAAAAGCAGGCTGCTGAGTGAAGAGAGTGTGCAGCCAAAGCAGCATGCAGTCCTGGGTCAGCCAGCAGCATCTGAGCGTTAATAAGGGGAGTAATTGAATTAGAGGATCAGTGGAGGCCTGTAGTGTGGGCGCCACACGGATCTAATTTCATTACAAGTGATGTAAACACAAGGTTGGCCCCCAGCACAGGGGCCTCCCACATCAATACATGCACAAACATACAAAATGCTGATGAACACAGGTAAATAATTAAAGCCCAGTTGTACTTAACATGTAACATCCTGTTCTACGATAGAGTCGGGGTTTCAGTTGGCGTTCTTGCTGATTCCGGTCTCTTCCAGAACAACATTTTTGTTCTTGCTGCGATAAGCACAATTAGCTGATACCTTGAGGATTTCTGAGATGTCAGAATGGAAGGTGAGGATGTTGATGGAGAAGTGCAAGATCAACTGACTTCAATAAATACTTTTAATTTTGCTTGTTTAAATGATAAATTGATTTTCATGTAGACATACATACACATCATTGACGTCTGCCGGCCTGCACAGACACACAGAGATCGGTATCGAATTACCAACCTGCACCACCTGAGCCACAGTTGGAATTCCATGAGCATCCGTTCTATTTATTCCAGCAAGGTCACATCTACGCGATGCCTTTTTCCGATCGCCATCCCAATTTGCGTAAGCCTGATAAATTCCTTGACCATCAAGCTTTGCATGGCTCGAGTAAACCCGTATGCCTGACGGCGGACCGGCTCGCAGTCATGAATAGTTATGAGGGCAGGAGTTAACCAGGAGGAAACTGTTCACATCCCAATAAGCCGTGGCCCTTTTCATCTCAGCTGTGACTAGAAGACAGTCTCAGAGGCGGATCGCTGCTTGGTATGCAAGAGCTGCATTTAAAGCACAGTAATAAAATGGACTGATATAGAGGCAGAAACACTTTTTTTTTCTTTTTGGCCAAGGTACTGAAAGAATTGCATTGCTCGAACTCCTCGCTGACACATTACAGCATCAGGCAGTAAGTCAGTAAATTTTCTCTATTTTAAACAGCACATCTGTTCATGCAACTCACATCTATCAAATGTTCAGGACTGAGAAATGCTCGCCCAGACCGGGCTTTGATGGATGCGCAGGTTTTATTTTTTGACACCCAGGAAAGCCTGCCAATTACCTCAAAAGTTTACCCCGGCAACAGAGCAGGAGCGAGGCCGGGACGAGGCCGACAGAGCAGACAGACATCCCACCTCTTGGGACGTTTCAGAAGCCTTTTCAAAGCAATTTGAAGCAAACCTGGAACTTTTTTTTTTTTTTACTACTTTGATTTAGAAGAGTTAAAAGATAAAAAAAACCCTGAGTTTTTAGTTTAGTTGAACACATTCTCTTTTCTGTGATGTTTTCAGATGCAGCTTTCCATCGTCTGGTGGGACGTGTCAGCGACAAGTTCACAGTTTAGTCGAAAACTGAGTTAACAGGCACATGTTTTCCATTACAAAAATTATTAATATTAGATAACCAGAGGCTACAGTTACACTGAAAAAAAATGAAAGCAAGAAAACAGTTTTTTGTTATGCTTTTAATCTCTTGAAAACAGCTGCGAAAAAATGTAAAATCTCTCACATTTTCCAAACAGATCCAGGTGCCTGGTTCGAAATATATTAAAGTTTAAAGTATTGTACTGCAGGTCATATCTAACTGTATTCAGCCAATAACAAAAGTCATTTTGTTGCATAACGTTTCGAGGAATGTCTCTGCCAAAAGTGTAGATGCATTATTTATAGGCGGGAGAGTGACTGAGGAAGTGTTTCTTGCTTCTGAAGCAAAATTCATCCTCAGATCCTCCCCAGTCAAAGACTATGAAGACTTAAAACAAAAGAAAACATTTTGTTAATGTCAACTTCTGCAGAATCGCAACTGTAAGGCAGCGTCTGTGAAATCCCCTCTTCAGCATAAATCTGCAAACTTAAAAGAGGACAAGCAACACAGCTGAAAAGGGTTGCCTTTTTAGGCAACTCTCTGGGGGAAAGTTAAATAAAAAGTCCTTTTTATGAGACTTGTTCACAAAGAGACTCACTGACAGTGGAAGATGGGATAAAGTAATGGCCTTAGACGGCTGAGTATCCCGGAAAGGTAGCTTCACCAGGGTGCATCTGCGGTTTGTTGATTGCATCTCCATCATAAGATAACAGAGCTGCCGGCTAATGGAGCCTGCTGAAGAAGTGCCTCATGCTCTGTCAGTTTTTCATTATCACTTCACTTAGTCTTACATGGGACCATGCAACAATGGTAATTACCGATGCTATGGCAATCTTTCAGGATTCATAATCGGCTCCTTTTCCACTCCAGGGAACTCGCAACACCGCCTTCAATCCACCCACAACCTCCAACGATACCCCCTGTTCCTCCCAATCCATTTCTTAGTTGACAGAGCCGTGCGAAGCGCCAACTAATGACAGGACGGGATGCATGTTAACTTGAGAGGCACTTGTTTCCCAGCAACCACCACAGGTAGAGAGAGGTAAGAGCTTTCATGTGGCCGAACCTCTCTCAAGGATGTTATAATTATCGGATGATGAGTCAGCCCACCATGGATGTCTAGTGTAAACCGTGCGTTTTCAGTTTAATATATCAAGAAATGTATTCAAATGTACAATTAAAAAAAAAGAAAAAAAGATGGGATTGTTCACGTCTGGTTGCTCAAT
Source organism: Salarias fasciatus (assembly GCF_902148845.1). NCBI lineage: Eukaryota > Metazoa > Chordata > Actinopteri > Blenniiformes > Blenniidae > Salarias > Salarias fasciatus. Next base: position 6,365,015 of record NC_043756.1, on the reverse strand, counting down.
AATTCTGCCGCACGTGACCCAAATGGCATGCGAGCCCTCAAGAAATGTTGACAAGCTAATTATCAAGTAGCCCTGTCACAAGCAGGCGGGGAGTTTAAAAATAAAGTTCACACCACACTCATTATGTAAAGTATCGCAGTCAGCAGCGCTAACCTCGCGCCCCTATAGACCACAGCTGGCGGACTCAAACACAACAGGGTTTGAGGGCTGTGAAAGGCATGCGAGGGTTTCAGATCCCGTCTCTGCTCAGTGTGTCCAAACCAAAACCAAGAAACACGACCGCAAAAAAATTCTGACAGCAGTTTTGTTTCTCATGATGCCGCTACTGCCAATGATTTTTTTTGTTTTTTGTTTTTTTTTTTTAAACCTAGTCATATCACAAGGAAATATCAGTCACATTGTTCACCAGCACGCAGGCAAAAAGCTGTTAATAACAAAGCTGCAGTTTATGGCTCAGCTAAAAGATGTCACCCATAACATCGCCCTCTGTGAAAACAACAGTCTGGTAAGTGCTGAGGATACACAGGAGAGAAGCCAGCAGCCCCATGTGCATGTGCATGTACACGCACGCACACACACACACACACACACACACACACACACACACACACACACACACACACACACACACACAGGCCTATTCTCTTTGCGCAAGCGCCACACTGAGGTCTAATCGATGGGGCTCATTCATATTGAACCACAGACGTCAGGGGAAGCCGGGGGAATTACAAACAGCCTCCACTGTGAGATCTCAGCCTGAAGAAAGCCCGAGGAAGACGAAGCCTGCTGTTTACCGTCCACAGCTTTTTTAAGCAACATGGATACCGGGTCTCATCGCTCCATGAGACATCACACCGAGGTACAACAGACTGTTGAATAATAATACAGCATTTACATGTTAAATGTGATTAAATAACAAGGTGGCCTCAGTAGATTAGTCTCAATACACTGTGGTGACAGAAGAAAGGCCTCCAGCAGACACGTGATACACAAATCTGCAACAATGAGCTATATACTGTGTATAGACTTACATAGACTATCTTTTTCTTCATCCTCACATGAGTGTGGATTGTGATCATGATCCACATCAGGAAGCATATTGCATGAGTCTTCCTTGTTAAATTGTCAATATTTCTCCACAGGAGCATGTGTCCGTTTCAGCTTCGCAGTTTTTTTCTTCAGCACTTCCAATTTTACTTCCTGTCAAAATCACATTTTGTTTTGTTTCATCATCTCTGTGCTCCGCTCCACCACAATCGGAGTCTAGACTCTGGGAAGTCCCTGTTCTGTACAAACATCCTCTCAGTCTCACTGCTGTTCTGCTTTTCATACAAACACTTTAAACTAAACTCTCTCCTTCAATTCTAATTCAAGTTATTTTAAGTATATATTCTGTTGTTACTGAATTTACTTGATTTTTAGCGCAGACGGCATTCGGCAGTTCAAATGATGAATCTTACAATGAGAAGACAGACTCAACCCCTCAAGTTAAATTCCAAGTTGTCCATTAAATTCCTGTATCGCTGGTCAACTTGTGGGACAGGGATGGTGACAGTGAGCGGGCCTGCCTCTTCCCTGGCATCAGCGGTCATGAAACACCAAGAAAACTGCCCCGGTTGACCTCAATTAGCCCCAGTGATGAGTCTAAATGAGCACGGGCTGAAGTGAGCGCGGCTCGTTTCAGAACTGAACCAACAACTGGAGGAAAAATAACTCATGGTTCACAAGTTCATAATCCAAACGTGAAAGCCAGAAAATGCTGACAGCAAATGCCTGGACAGCGCTCTTCAAATGCCCTTAATGGCCCATGCCAAATCCAGCATCAACAAGCCATTATCTCCCTTTCGCGCGGAGAACTCACCAGTAACTTCTGCTTCAGCCTTTGGTGGTTCAGGGTGTCTGCGCTGAGGCGGAGAGCTCTGCTGTTGTCCTCTACAAGACAAAAACTGTCCAAACGGTGGAGGGGCAAAACTTCATTTCTCAGCTGTGGGGCAGAAGAAGAACACAAAGCATTTTAGAGACACTTTTTTTTATTTAATAAAACATGAATATATACACAGTTTTATGTTAAAGGACAGTGTTACAGTAGAATTACTGATCAAAACAGCAATTTTTTTTTCAAGTTTGACAGTTCTGGTTTGCCAATTGTTTGCAAATAACCTTCCATCACGGCTCCATCCCACTGGTGATAAAAATCTGCTAGCACTCCATCCATACGTGTAGGTGAGTGGCCACTCAGAGCCTGCAGGAGGTCTGAGTGGGAAAACAGCTAACAGCTACGCTCACGCAGTGCAAAACACAAAGTGTTCTCCTCCATTGATCTTCACAGACTCAGCTCCTCGACAATAGAAGGAATCAGAAACAGAAACAGGTTTATTGCCAAGTACAGTAGCCTATATGAAGAATTTGTTTTGGTGGAGGTGCAAATATAAACAGAAAAAAAGGCACAAGCATAAAATATTAATAGAAGGAATTAAGAGACAAACAACACAACAACAACAACTATAACAATAAATATGGCGGGGATGTACAGAATTAACATAATTTACAAAAATTCCAGATTACAAACGTCAAACGTATTTACAGTGATGTTTATGAGGCTGAAGATTGTCCATAGTGCGTCGGTTATGAAGTCACTTCTGCACCCTCTGCTCTGCAACATACTTTGAATGATTGTTTTACCTCAACTTTCATCGCATTTCAGAAAGGTGACTGCAGTGGTCAAACTGTATTCTGATCAAAAATACCCCAAAAAATACAAATAAATCCATGATATAGTGGCAAGTTCCTCGTGAGTTGTGTTTGGTGATCGGTGCACGTCTCAAAGTATGGTGTACTGGTAACTGAATAGATTACTAGTTGACCAGTTGTTTCACACATCTGTTTATTTCAATTTATAAATTCCGCAAACAGTCAAGCAGCCTCTAAATCAAATTAATTAAGGAAAAGCAATACTTGAGCTCTCATTCAACCAAATACTTACAAACCCACAAAAGTATAAGATGCCAACAAGGTAAAATAACATCCTCCCTCCATGTTCAACCACTTAGCCAGCGACGCTGATAGCACTACCTAAACTGCTTGTTATTGCCAAGCTCGTGGAGCTGGCTGGAAATAATAATTCCCCCTATTAAATTATTCATGGGTCCAGTCAGGTGGAACCAGATGCTGCCATTGTGCCATAGAGGGAGAGCTGTAACTCGACTCAGGCGTGGAGGGGCCGTCGCTGCACGCAGGTGAAGACTTCATGGAACGAGCACGGTCGCAAATGAAATGTAAAACAAAACACAGGATGTCCCCCGCCCGGACCCCGTCCACGTGACTTTTTCCTGCAAACTGTCCAGAAAGGGGACAATGGTTCAGTCGGCCGGTCCACATGGGGATGAAGCCCGAGGCGGGGCTCGCAGCTCATCTCCCTGTGTTGGTGTGGCTTTGTGCCCCACCCTGACATTTCGTGGCCATGGCCAGGAGATGACCTTTTTGGTCCACGCCATGCTTTAGTGCTGAATACTAATGCCTCGGTGTCGTGTGCCCGCCACTCATGGGAACGAGCGGGGCTATTTTTAGCCACATGTCCCCAGCTGCACATCATCCAACCCGGGGCCAATGGGCAATTAGTGTTTGTTTCTCGTGGCAGAAGGCACTGCTGGAACCTCCGTAACGCAAACAGACATCTGGACATGGGCACTCTCTGTCCTGCCCCGCACCCCCACCTCGAGGCACAGCTCGTGCCGGCCGTGCAGTCCCTTCGTCCACTTCAACTTCTGTAGGTGCTCGGTAGCTCCTCTCTTTAATCTGCTGCCGTTCACATGCCGGCTTGAACAAAGGAGAAATAATATGCTGGTAAACTCTGAGCTGCAGACCCTCTGATAAGTGCAGACAAAAAGCTTGCTCATCAAAGCAGCCATTAGCTGTATTCAACTTGATATTGTTTACGAGAATACCTAATGGGGCTATTTATAGAGCTGCAATTATTTTCAACGCTCTACAATTTTTGCAGCCTACCCATCTTGTTCAGTCCAAGAGCAAAAAACGCTTACCATGCCATGGAAATTTTATAAGTACAAAGCTCGTGCTTCTTTTGAAAGGCTCCAGTAATTAATAAAACAGTTTAAATTCACTTTTTGACAGCTAAAAGCATCATTTTTAGATGTTTTTGACTACAGCTTTTGAGCCGTACAGCTGAAAAATGGACTAAATTATTAGTCTCTTTCACCACAGGCGAAGCATCAATCAGCGTTTCTTTACACGTGATAATTTTTAGACGCTTCATGTTTTCATCTCTACATTAAGACATTTTTAATTAGGGATAATCCATCTCTGATTATTAAGCTAACGTCAAGCACTGTGCACAAAGTCATGCTGCACCGTGACCGAGGACCGTCGCTGTGTCGTACAGTATATGATGATACATTTGGCTGCGCAGGTATAATGAGCCAGTTCAGGAGTCTGCATGTCATGACGACCTCTTTAATTCATTTTAGTCGAGGCAAAGCTAATTCAATCCGCCTTATTACGACGTCTTCATGCAATTATCTTCATGCCCCCGTTCAATGATGGGCCAGCGTGGAGGCAGCGGATTGGACAGCAAGTTTACTAATCCCCCAGGGAGACATAACGGACAAACATGAGGAATACTCTTCCTTAAATTTAGCCAAGATAAATCACCACAACCTCAAAAAAAAAAAAAAAAAAAAAAAAAAAAAAATACTGTGATGTCAAACCTACTACGCAGTTGAGCTTTTCTTGTAATCTGCTGTGAAATTCTACTTGATCGGGACATTAGAATCAATTACATCCCCACATAAACACAAAGCATTAAGACTGGAGTACATTAGCATCCCATTAGTCATTCTGAACATTTAAAGTGGTGGAAACAGCAAGCAGGCCTTGAACTGATTGGCACGATGCGTCTGTATCATTGCCTGCCAATAATATGTAATGAAAGAATGCGTAATTAACTTTCAACATGGCGAACAATGCATGGAGTAGAAAAACTGCATAAAAACCTGCAAATTGGACAGAATGTTCACGTGCACTATAAATCAGATCAGTGTTTGCATGACTTCAAATAAAACAAATAAAATCGAAAGGTCACGTTCACATAAGTCCATAACATTAAACTCAATATTGTGCTTCTCAAAGATGATCTGAAAGCTGAATAGACAAAAAAAAAGACAAAGTAAGCAAAACCTGGAAGCAGCACGACAGAGGCAGAGATGGAGACTGAGATTGAACCTGGAGAGATAAGCTTTTTTATTACAAAGCAAATCCCGACAAATAATCATCACTGCCCGTGGATTTTGGAAAGATCCACATAATCATCCCCAGCTCCTGCCCTCGAAACAGTCTACCTTTCACAACAAATCCAAACAGCCCTTCACCTCGCTGAGCTCACCACAAGCACTTGAATAAACGTGTTTAATACACAAACCTAATTCCAGTTTGGGGCATTGCCTCAAGCTTTCGTTAAAGCAGGATAAAGTCATTTGCATTTCCTTCAAAAACATAATTTCAACATAATCATGCATGTCAGAAGTTGAACGCTTGACATTTTACCATTTTGTTTAAATATTATCACAATTTTAACAGCAACATGATTTAAACTAGTTGGATTAGAGGCAACAAAATGCTCGAAAAGCAGATGATTCTAGTAAAAACAGCCCAATATTTTCAAACAACTTAGGCAGCTGGTAATGGGTCCGTAACCAAAGCGGGCACAAAGTAGGACTGGGCTCTTAACTAAAGATTAAAAAAGACAAAAAAAAAAGACAATTTTTGAGTTGGGAAGTTTTTCTTGTAGTTTGTTGATAAAAAGCAGATGCCTTTATAAATGCACAGAATGCCACAGCGCAGGAGGCGAGTGACAAAGATCGCTTTCTCAGTAAACGCCTCACGGAGATTGACTTTTATCGTTCCGCACAAGGCAAAACGTTTGCTCTGTAAGTGTGTGACCGCAGTGCTCCTTGTAGTCATGGAAACACGACCATCCACCCTGTTGAGGCTGCGTTCAGTCTCGAGAGAAAAGTCAGGGTGAAAGCATCCGAAAAAAAAGGAATGAAGAGTTTTGATAGAGCGTGCTGTGGAATGTTTTCACACGAAGGTTATTGTTGCTCTCGGCGTTATTTAATGTGTAGAATATTTAATGCACCATTCAAAAGGGTGCTTTTTACTTGTTAAATCCAACTTATTTCAAAGTCAGGAGACTTGAAGGTCTTTCATCTGTTTGCATTCACAGTTTCGCGAATTTAAAACCAACTTTTATGCTCTTAGTATTTTATGGATTTCTTTTTTAATTTCCTGGCGAAGGGCTTACTGCAATGTGTTTGAGATCTACTTCAGATCTGTGAGAAAAATCATAATTATTTTTCCTAAATTTCCCTGTAGTCATATAAAGATTGCATTTCATAGCTCGAGATTCTCTGAGATGTAAAATTCAGCATAGTTTCACCAAATTGCAAAAATCTATGTCCAATAGTTGTGGAACAACTTCAGACGAATTGCAAAAAAATTTGAATATACAATTATCTGAAGTACTTCTAATCAAATTATTCAAAAAAAATCTGGAGAAGTTTCACTGAAAAAGGAACAAGGACAAACTTCAGTGAAATGTTTTGCATTTTCAAGCCTTCAGGCAGCTCAGCAATTACAGCAGAACAACTCAAAACTGTAGCAACACTCCAAGAAATAGACAAAGCCTGTGGACACAATTCATGTTCTGTCCTCAAAGGCACATCAAAGTTGTGCAGAGCGAAAAATAAGTCATATTTGTTTGTATTGTATTTGCGATAGTGTAGAATGATCTCCCTTGCAAAAGAGAAATTAATCTTTCAGGGACTCCTGCTGCAGCAAAGGAGAAAAACCGTGGTCAGATTAATGAAAATATGAAGACAAACAAGATCAGCTTTGTGATACAATGGTGTGGCCTTTGGCATGTTTTTTTTTTAAAAACTATTCTGTCACATAAAGTCGAATTACAAATATAGCATCACCCTTACAAAAAAAAAAAAACAAAACAAAAACAAATACAACGAGATGATATCTTACGGCGTTACACCCAAGAAGTGGTTCCTGTCTGAGTGGACGGCCCTGATCAACTCCGGGAATAATCAATTATGAATGTATCCAGATTCCTGAGGCGATAACAGGCGACTCTCTGTGACCTCCGGCGATGTCAGCCGCCACGACAGCAGTCGCTGAAACTGCCGACACGATGACAGCTGGCACAACATACCGACTTACAATGCACTTAAGCTCCGTGAGCGATGGAGTAACACAATCACGTGCTGCATGTAAACACACACACACACACACACACACACACACACACACACACACACACACACACACACACACACAGATGTAGAGGGACACAACACTCAGATACAACTCATTTTACACAGATGTAAAAACATATGCAAGTGACACGACACAAATAAAACGAACATGTGTCTGGGGCAGATATGCTCAGGAAGATTATAATAAAGCACAAAACAGCTGCATAAATCCAGCATCATGAGGAAATACCCTCAGGACGCACGAGAAACACATGCCTGCTTTGTCATGCAAGCAGCCGTCCAACGATCAGAGCGAGTGGTGTGGTCACCGACAATGATAATGCACTTTCACTCTGCTGTCACAGAGTCTCCGGGAGCCATCTTTACAGAGATTTCCCAGTGAAGATGGTGTTATGTAACAGCAGCCGTGGACCCTGCTGTTCATATCACTAATGCCTCACACTGTGGCAGGGTCACGTGCCTTATCCAGGCCACATCCAGGCGCCAGCAGCAGCAGTGTTCCAGCTGTTACTACAGTCTAGCTTCAGTCACTCAGGACCACGCTGAGCCATGCTCCTCCCGTACGGCTCCGTCCTCCACCGCTCAGCACCTCGCCCCGCTCCTCTCCACCGTTTCTCCCATGTCAGCACGGGGAGCACAACAGCGCCGTCAACCAGGATTGATTTCAGCTATCTGCCAAATTCGATACTTCAGCCAGTATTACTGAACAACAAAAAAGAAAGCTTTTATTATGTCTAACTGCCTGGCGGTTGGCAGATTTTTTTTTTCAAATTTTCATTTGCACCGTGTTCGCATTAAAAGGAATTGTATTTTGTTCTGTCGGTGAGCCGTCATCGTAAAGCCCGGCATAATAAATGATTCCACCACCAAAGAGAGTTGATTTACTCAGTAATTAGAGGAAACAAATATGTGCAGATATCATTACCAGCATTTGCCAAAAGATTTGGGAGGGATTGGCATCGACAATTGTGGCAAAACAAACAAACAAAAAAAAAAAAAACCACAACCAATGACCAGTAGGAGTAGTTGTTTAATTTTACTCCACAGCTCTTTCTAAGTCATTCACTTCTTACAGTTTCTTATTTAACCAGGTTTGCAAAAACATTTTATTTTGTTATTAAAAAAAAATAAATAAATAATCAAACCTCAGTCACTGAAAATGAAAAATAGCAATGCTATGGTTAAAAAAAAATAATAAATCCAGCATCGTAAAACATATTTCATCATGTGAATAATACCCACAGTGTAGGCACAACAGATATATCTAGCAGGATTTTAACTGGGTAGCTTTTCACACAACAAACAGGACTCTCAAGAAAAGTACAAATACATTGTTTGCCCTTAAAATGCTGCCTATTCTGTCTACATCCGAGGTGCTGGTCATGATACCAGCATCGCGGCACAAAGTCCAAGAAAGATCAACACAGAAAGAATTTTGGTTCAAGATTGTGCAGATATACTTGACAGCAAGCACTCAGTCACACTTACAAGCAAATTAAATATCTTGTGGCGATCAGACAACAGTGCATTATCACCCACAATCCCACAATCGACCATTTCAGCATGCTTTCGCTCCGTGGTTTGGTTGTACAAATAACACCGTTCAAAAGTGAATTACACAACATACCACACTGCTATTAAACAAACAACAAGACCTTCTACTCACTGCTTCAGCAACTTTCTGTTCTTCACCAACCTTTACATTTATATACCAAGTCAAAGTTTTTGCACAATCAAGCAGCATTCAGCAGGAAATGAAACATATTTCTATAAAGAGGCAGCAGTGGGAGTGGTTTTGGTATTTGGCATTTGACAATAATTACTTAGTCAAATCAACTTATCCTGATGGATGACATTTGTTAACTGAAAAAAAAATCAGTGAAGCAGTCTGAATGTTATCTATCCATCCATTAATTCATTCCTTGATATTGCGTCATCCACCTCAGGGTCGCGGGAGCCGATCCCAGCTGGCTGAGGGCAAAGGCAGGGGACACTTTAGACATGTCACCTGTCTATCACAGGGCAAACACAGAGAGACAGCCAGTCTCTCGCTCTCTCACTCACACACACTCAAACCTACCGCAATCAATCCAAAACTCATCTTTTTGGACAGCTGAAGGAAACCGGAGTCCCCAGCGAGAACATGCAAACCCTAACCCTAACCCCAACCCTCGGCCCTGAAGCCCGATGCGGACTCAGACTATAGCCTTCTTGTTATGGGATGAGAGCGCAAACCACCACAACACAGTGTGGCCCAGTTTGACTGACATGCTCGGTAAATATTGGACAGAACTGTGTCATAGCAAATTTATTCCGTCCATCCATCATCTTTTATATCAGCATTAAACAGATTACTGTGAAGGGGAGCTGGAGCTAATTCCAGCCAACAAGGGGAAAGCGACTGGATGCTACCTGAGCAGCGTGTAAGTCTGTCACAGGGCTGGCATGGGGAGACACTCCAACAGTCTCACACACACATATATACAATTCAAACTCTTCAGTTAACAACAGAGGCTTGTTTTTGGATTATGAGAAACCGTCAGACACACACTCCCCACAGAAAGGCTCGAATCTGGCAGCAAACCTGACTCTTCTCTGTGAGTTGATAGTGCTAACCACTTCAACACAGCCCATGTTTTAAAATCATAAGGAACCCCGCCCCCCCCCCTAAAAAAGCTTCTTTTTTTTTCACACCATTTTTTAAAGTTCTGGTTTGCTCGCGTCTCCTCAGGCTGCAGGAGTGAATGTCAAGTAGTTCTCATTTTCTATTTCAATGCAGCCAAGAATCTAAATGACTAAACTCACACTGCCATCTATTTTGGCACTGATCCAGGGCTGGGTTTTAAAAATGTTTATCAGTATTGCTACTCTCTCAATGACACCCCTGCATCCCCCCCCCCCCCCCCCCCCGGATCCTTCCTCTGCTATCTAGCATCGCCCTGCCACCTCCTCTTTTGCAATCAACTCTCTGTGGAGCAAACAAATTTGGGTTAGAAATATGAATGCGTGTCTCCTGTGCATAGTGAAGATAAAAGTCGCCCGCTGGCAACTCAGGGATAACCAGCGAAATGATGAATGGCCGTGCCTGCTTGTCAAGGTGGGCAGGAGGAGCTAAAGTATGAATGGGAGTTTGGCGTCAGAGTGTTCTCTCATGTGTGAGCCCAGACTGACAGTCCTAATTATGGAAGCTCTTCAAATGATTGACCTTGGGAGTCAGCAGAGACAGCCTTACCTGGGCGTATACACACACGCATAGATGCACACACAACATATTTTTTTCCCCATAGTAAAAAATAAATAAATAAAAAAATCGCTGTCCATTAATCCTGCTGCTACCTGCTCTCACGACTGCCACCTATAGGACTGTGTGTCAATGGAAACTGAGCTCTGAAGCCTTTGGCACAATATCTAAAAAAAAAACACTTAAATCCAACACATGGTGTCATGCACACACCCACAAAAGGTCACCTTTCAGTTAGTGGGGAAAAAAACACAACAATCATAGCATGTCAGCTGTTAGCATGTCAACTGTGATCACAGTCTATCATGTTAAACACCACCAGTGGATAATCTGTTTGATTAAAATCCACTTCGAGCAAATTCATCAGATTCACAACATCGGTCCTCATCAATTAGCCTCTGTGTCTCCAGCTGACTGACGGTGCAGCGTACGCCTTTCCTCAACCTAAAACTAATGCTCCTCCCCAGCATGTACAATGTACAGAACATATGATCTGACAGTCATGACAGTGACAGCCGGAACCAACGTCAATCCCCAAAATCATGTTAAATCACGCACACACTATGAACAAGGTCTTGCCACTACATTTTAGCTGAAGTGTTCTTCAAACACCCGATAGGATGTTTCCTTCTTCTTTATTTTTTTACATCATGACAAGAGACTGAAACAACATAAAAATATGTCACAGAATCCTTACTGCATGCAAATGATGTCTAATGTCCTCTAGCTCTTCTCTCGCTGTCAGAGCTGCACTCCTGTGTCAAAACATGAAGATGCATCTGTGAAGAAATGCTTGCAAGGGTAAAGGGCTGCGAGAGTGAGGCAGGCAGCTGAGTGCATTTCAATTTCCTTTGCCGCTACGACTGGGAAGACACTAAGACATGTTGTGATCATCCTTATCCCTCTAGCAGCAGCAGCAGCAGCAGCAGCAGCAGCAGCAGCACCGGAGAGGACCTGCAGCAGAGTCGGTTCAACAATCCCCAGCTCAGAAAAACACACACGCCTTGACAGCAGACGGCAGACGGTACACTACCTTAGCAGAAAGGAGCGATGGAATGGCAGGTGTTTCCTGTTGTTTCAGTTTAAGAGAAAAGCAACCGGCAGCAGGCAGGCAGGACCTGGACGATGGTTATGGCAGCTATGTAGCATAAAATGGTTCATCAGTGCTCGGCAGAAAGAGGCACAGCTAGGCAGCGCAAAGAGAGAGAGAGAGAGAGAGAGAGAGAGAGAGAGAGAGGGACAGAGAGAGAGAGGAGGAGAGAGAGCGACAGAAAGAGAGAGAGGGAGAGAGGGATGGCTAGCGAGCATCATTCAGCTCACACTATCGTGGCTGTGCAGCAGAGCACACACATCAACACGCCCCCTTTCCCTCTCGCTCGCTCTCTCTCTCTCTCTCTCTCTCTCTCACTCTCTCTTTCTCACACACACACACACACACACACACACACAAACACACACACACGCTTAGTCACACAGACACAAGCACGCAGGAGTGCAGAGGCAGTGCAGTGCGCAGCAGCACCGAGCAGCGCTCCCTCTCCAGGATGTCTTTGGTCCTCTTTAATCAGAACTGGTCAGTCTCTGTTCTATTCGCAGCAGTCACACACAATCCTGTCAGTCTGCACTCCCAGCAACGCACTCCATCCTTCTGCCGGCTCACCTCACCACCACTGATGAGCAGCCATGATTGAGACTGGCAAGGTCATGCGAGGTGCTACGTTATCCCCCTCAGATTATGCTCCTTGTTTTGTTGCAGTACCTCTCAGCTATTTTTGTTTTTTTCTGACTGGCTTTTACTTTCTTCGGCAAGCTGACACAGGGACTCTGCCGTGCCTCGTCACGGGTCATTATGCCACAGAGGCTCAGCTTGACAAGCCCTCACTCACTGAACAGTGGAGCAGACCAATCAGCTATCACAAACAGCAGAAACTCCGTTACTATCCAATCACAGATCAGGAAATCAAGTGCAGAAGGGTATTAAAGGGGATTATTTGGGCCATCCTGGGTTTTTTTTTTTTTTTTTTCCCCACTACAGGGAAATGTGGAAGAGAGCTGCACAGCGTGTGCAATGTGGCTGCCCTCTGTGGCCGACAGCGGCGGTGCCGCTCAGCTGTGGGAAAAGGAAAAAGAGGAGGAGCAGGGCCCAAAACAGATATGCTTTCCTCAGCCTGGATGCCTAGCAACCACAGCAGCTCTTTACCTCTGTTTCAAGCCTTCCCTCCCCCCTTCCCTCCAGCGGGACCCTTTCTGCAATCCCAACTGAGAGCTTACAGTGCACAGCAGCTGTTAAAGACTCAAGGCAAAGGGAATTCACACATGACTGCTGTCAAACGCTCCCGTCCATGTCCTCTACCTGCTGTGTAAACACTAATTGCGGAGGTGCTGAACTCTGACAGCGGGCAGAAGGTGATGTTTTCACGATCACTGGCTCCGGGCAGCATCGCTAAAGCATTCATCCTCTCATCTCCTGGGCCTGATTTGTTCAGGTTAGGATTGCACTTTGGCTGCAATATACTTCACTGTGTTATGATTTCAGTTTATTCCCTGATAGCTCTTTGTTAAAAAAAAAATTATAATAACAAATGCACCTCGATAATAACAGTAAACAATTGATTGTGCAACTGTAACAAGTGTTTCATATGAACACAGGTTAGGAGTGTTCAAGGGAAAACCGTTTTTACCATCATTGCCAAACTATACACCAAAGAAGAAATCATGTTTTTTTTTTAAGATCATTTCTTATTTTTGGTTAAGAAGAACCTCTCCCCAACAGAGAGAACAGTTTTAATACATTGACAGTGTTCTCAAGAACTACATCCAGTGATCTATTAGTATGTTTTCTATTATCAGTTGAACAATACCTCAGCTCCCTTTGAAACGTTGATCCTAATCAGCTTAAAGAAGTTATTTTCTGTGGCAAAAGCTTGATTAATATTCTTTAAAATAAAAGTAAAAGACAATTAGCTGGTACTTCTACACAATCATTTGTGAAGAAGTACCAGCCAATTATTTTTTCATCAAAATCAAAGTTATACTAATCTTGAAATGTGTATTAGATGTAGCATTTACTGTAACTTTCTATTTGTATTTTCATAGCTTTATTTAATTTTTACTGTAAGCTCTGCTCATTTTTATTAGTTTCTTTTTTAATGCTCAAAATAAGTTACTTTTCAAAAAAAAAAATTTCTTGGTATTTTCCATAAATTCAGATTCAACATTCCAAATTGTCTGAAAAATGTATGGAAGACATGAAGTCACCAGAAGAATACTGATAAATAACAGATAAATAATCAAATAAAAACCAAATGAAACAATGCAGAGAAAAGAGCTCTGAGAACAAAATCATTTGTGACACAATCCACTCTCAATGATATTTTTATTCTAGCTGACAAATGTTCTTTCAGTTCTATTTTTAGTTTTTTCATTAGCATTCACCAACTATACTCATCTTGATTGGAACTAGTCGATTATAATCCTCATTTTAAGCCATAATAATGCCGTCTGTGTTCTCAGAGCAGGGTTGTCAATTTTAATGAAAACGTCTGGTAAAAAAAACAGTGAAATGTCCAAAAGACTTCCCCTATAGCTGCATTATGCATATTTTTTAACCTCACCCTGACAACGTAGCTGATCTAGTTTGTTATTGACGAGGCGGCTCACTTTCATGGCAACATCACCAACGTCTCAGGTCATATCTCAGTGTTTTGTTATGTCCATTACTCTTACAAAGTTTGCTTGAAAAAAAAAACAAAAAACATTGTTTTCCTGCTCGGTGGTTTGGTGTGCCAGATTGGAGTATCTTGATTTGGCCCACAGGCCTTATGTTTGACTCTCCTGTTCTAAAGACGAATGCATTCTGCCTCAAGAACACCTGATTATGCTGACTTTCTGGTTTATGTTTCATGTTCCTGTGTCTACCCTGAAGATTTTCCAGCCACCCCACACTTTGAAAAGAGCCAATACTTCAGGTGTAAAAATCAATCTCAAATGAGAAAAGAAAAGAAAAGAAACACCATGAAATTATTAGCCATCGGTGACAAACTGCAAATTAAAATATCTGGGATCAGGGGTCGACTTCAGTCGTGCGGACAGAGCACCAACGCTGCTGCACGTCTTGTGTTAGTTTATTTCATTCTCTAAATAATGAGTCAGCGGGACGTCTGCCTACCTCTGAACGTTAACGGGAACCAAACCTGTGCAGACAGCTGTCAAAGGACGTCAGAAGGCAGAACAGGAGCTCCAGGCCTGCCTCAACCAAGCTGACTGAGACGGGGTTGGAGGTGTGAACAACTGTTTTGACATCCCCTTTAGTGAAGGCTTTCGGATATTAACAGCAACAAAAAACTGTGCTGTACAAAGAAATAATAATAATTAAAAAAAAAAAAACAACAACAACAAGGGACTAGACCCTTGATTATTGATGCAGTCAGACGATATTTACAGAGGAAAACATTTAATTAGGATAACTGGTGAGTTAGAGGACAGAGTAGAGGGCAGGTGTGTTTCCCTCCACGTTTCAAAGGGCGCCGTAATTTACAGTCCGGGTTGTTAAAGACCAGTAGCATTGACTTCAATTGTGCTGAAATTGCTTGGCCAGCAGGTTTTGCTCTGCCTCCTGCTGTTTGCCTGCACACTCTGCTGTCTACAAGCCTCCACTGAGCACTTCTGCACCTCCTTCACCTACGACTTATCATTATCCAAATAACAGCTATTTGTGATCAAGGCAAATCTTGTGGAATTTTACACATTTAGCTCTCAGTGGACTGTATCGTAAGAGGTTTTTGACAGGCAATGAGATTTCCTCTGCAGGTGGCACAAAGAGTTTTTCATTCTCGTTTCTTATTATCAATACCTGGAAGTGACTGCCCCCACAGCGAACATTTGATCAGCCAAGCAGGTCAGTTTAGTGATGTAACTCACGTCTTACCGCATTGCTCTTCTGGGATTATTTCATTTTGCATCCTTCACCTGTTCAATGCAGAAATCAACTTTGCATCGTCTCACTTCTGCATCGTTCACTTGTGTAACTCCATCTGAGTTTGAAAAAGATAATTAGCAAGCGTGTTGCATATCAAAGTACCTCTAGTAGTAGTAGAAATACTTCCAGTCGCTCAATACCACAATCTTTAGATTTGGAAAAAGTATCAATGCTACTTGACCTTTCAGCTTCAATTTCATTTGAGCATCGCTGTTTCAATCTGAGCTCATATTACATGAACAATGTTCGTTGCCACTTTTAAAATTGTTCAATAAATAAGATGGAAAGTCCAAAGATACAAAAATAAATAGTTTCTGGAGATGTATAGCCAGATGAGCTCTACTTTGCAGGATGGTGAAAGTGTTGTTGAAAATGTTGTTTATTTTGAGCTTTATTTACTGAAATGCACATTACATAATAGTGTGTTGGGTAATCTTTTTTTTATAAATGAGCAAATGCCACTTACAGTAGCTACAGTATTTTAGCATATTTTTTGTTTTGTATATATACAAATATCAAAGGAAAACACACTCATCGAGCAGTGCATATGGTTGAATGTATTAATAGTGAGCCTGGGTGGCAGTGAAGGGTCCTGGCTGAAGTTTGCAGGCAGAGGTCAGATTATGGCTGCAGGCATGCATGAGTGCTGAGCCTGCCAGTGCTCACACTCTGTTAAATCCCACAATTTTTTTTTTAATCAAAATGTGAAAAAAACATTATAACAAGCTCACCTTATCTTGGCTTCTTGTCCGGTTGTTCTTCTTTGCTGTGGCTAGTCTTTGTCTCTGGTTCCACACTACTTCCCTTTGAGACTGTCTCAGGAGTTTCTCCACTTTGCAAGTCTTCTGACAACCCATTGTCCCCTGGCACAGAAAAAAAAAAAAAAAAAAAAAAAAACAGATATCAAGTTAAGTCATGCACCAGTCACATCCCATCTCAGTGATAGATGTGATGTTAGCTACAAGCAGTAACCTACCATGACAGAACAGTTTGCATGCTTCCCCAAATGCCAGTCATGGTCAGCAGTGCCGGGTGATGTCATAACTCCAGCATGTTCAGATTATGAATATCTGTATTCAGCAGAGTTACATAATAATGGATGTTGGATTATTGTCAGTGCACACAGAAAAGAGAAAAACAGCACAGCTGCCACAGGAAAAAAAAACATTAAAATACAAAAGCCTGTATAACTGCATTTAAGTGAATTAAAAACTGGAGAACACTGCTTCCGATTCATCTTCACAGGTTAAATTTGTGTTTCCTGAATTATATTCTGTTAGTGGCATCACAGGAATACAGTAGGCAAAGGTGAAGCTTAAAACAAGGTTTAATTTTGGATTTTTAAAGCCATACATTTTACAACTGCAGGGTTTGAACAAATGGAGCATTTATTTGCCAAATTGGAGTAAATCTATAAAGTGAAGTGAAGACTTTTTTAAACAACTCTCAGATTTGTTGATAAATTTTTTTTTTGAGCCCAACCACAAAAAAACCAGAGTAAAGTTTTTGCACCTTTTCTGATCACCAATCCATCTCCACAATTTGAAAAAAACATACAAACATTTAATGCACACTGTTAAAAGAAATTTTAAAAAAAAAAACTTACTCAGGATTATCAACCCAAAGTACAATCACTGGTGGACTACAAAAGTCTCTGAGGATTGAAATCTAAATGAAAAGCAGATTCCAGAAAGGAACTGTCATTTCCTATTTTACAGCACACTGGGAATATCTGTAGTAAGATTTAATCACTTTTAGCCATACAGCTGAAAAATATTACTCCAGATTAGATGTTTGTTTTTTTTTTTTTTGCACAAAAATTTCAAACAGATTAAAACTATGCCGTAGTACCCAATGGCCATAAAAACAAATTCATATTATTCAAATTTCCCTTTGCTCATCTCAAACCTAGAAGTTAATGAAGTTGTTGAAATTAAACTAGCAAAGTATAATGTGTCAATAATTACTTCTTTAACCATGTATGATTTGATTTGATTTGATCTGTTTTGATTTTGAGTTTATAATGAAAAAAAGTATTTCAGTGTTTCTGCCCATTTGTTCAAAATAATTTCTTACTTTAAACCTGTCAGGGTTTCAGTATTACATTGCAATACTGAGTTATAACACAACAACTATAGCACCACGGAAGTGGATAAAAATTAGGTGACACAAATGGAACCTCGAATTTTATGTTATGTCAGCAGAAGTGCATATTTTTTCCATCTTATTAATGTTTGCTTCAAATCTGGTAATTATACATATCGAAAGGTCTCCCACTGTGAGTGCTCACTTTATTTCCACAGTGAAATACACTCTTTTTTAGAACCTAACATAATTGGGGTGTATAATGATAAAGCTAAAGTATTGTTTGTGGTCAGTGGGAGTAAGCTAGCTGAATTGACTTTGTCATAATGTAAAGTGAGTGAACATTGCTTCTGGGCCCACTTTTTAAAATTGTTTTAATTAAATATTGTTTTTTTTTCCCTTTCACTGTCTTTGGAGCAGTGACAATGGAATAGTTAAACTAAATTAAATTTAATTTACTTACGTGTCATTAAATTCCCCCAATAGACTGGTCAGCAGAACAGGCTTGGGTTCCGGTTCGGGGGACAATATTTTCTGACGGAACCAAACAATTGACAGCAAAGCACATACATGACGTTTTGATTTTTTTCTGAAAGATGAACAATATTGCTGAATTTCGAAAACACATTAAGGGGCATCGAGCAGCAATGTTTTACTTACAGTTCATGAAACTGTCCCTCAATCCCGACAGTCCTTCAGAAAATATTGTCGTAAGGAAACAAAACCTGTTCTCCACTTCCGTTGTGATTTTTTATTTATTTATTTATTTATTGTGTTGTGGCATTTTGTTGTTGTGTTATGATTTTTGGTGTTCATTTCAAGTACATAAATATGAGCACCAGGATCTCATAACTGTTTTTTTTTTTTTTTTTTTATCCTTATTCTTACCCTGTTCATGTTTCCATGTGTCCTTGGGCTAGACCGAACCCCATGCATAACAGCAGTCAGTGTGTGAATGTGTGTGTGTGTGTGTATGGTAGAATACAACTACCAGAGCAAAGCACTTTGTGGTGTCCAGTCAAGATTCATGGCCAGACAGAAAAGACACCACTTGATCCTTTTAAAATGTTTGACAGTTTTAGAATGTTATAGAATGTTTGACCGTTTTAGAATGACAGTTTCAAAATGTGTGACAGTTTTAGAATGTATCTCAAAAGTGGGTTGGATGGCATCTGGCACACAAGGGCTTCAACCACCACATTACAGAACAATTCTGAAGAAATGTAAGGAACCCATATTATTTGCTTTTTTTTTTTTTTTTTTTTTAATACAGTAACAAGTGTCTACATTAGAGGTCTTTTGTAATCACTGGTTAATGTAACAGAATAAATAACTAACATCTTTCTTCAACCTTTAATTAAACAGTTAATGGAAAAAAAATTAATTTAGTGAACATAAAGCACTTCATCGAGCTAATTACACAATGAAAATTGGTCATATTATCTGGGCCATGGACTTTGTGCACTTACCAAACAAAGCAGCTATTAAAATGAGTGCAAATTTTAGAACCATTGTCAAAGGGGCCCCACAGAATTAGTTGTCAACCAATTATAACAGAACTCTCTGAAAGACTCTGGGAATTGCCAGAAGGCAGCTGCAGAGTTTTTACCTCTGAATTTCTCTCCATCTATTTGTAGCAAAACATTTCAAGACACACAAAGGCTGTCAGTACTCGAAATACAGAAATATTAAATGGACTTTCTGTGTGTGTGTGTGTGTGTGTGTGTGTGTGTGTGTGTGTGTGTGTGTGTGTGTGTGGGGGGGGGGGGGGGGGGGGGGGGTCCAATAATCTTGCCTTTTAAACGTAGGTTGGTTTCAGCTGTCATTCTTCGTGAGTTGTTTCTGTTCATCATTTGGTTCTTCAAGTAGTTTTTTTTTTCTTTTTTTTGTTCTTCCCCACTTTTTGTAAATTGCTTGATTTGTCATTACATTGAAGTTACTGATAAAAATCTAACAAATCATCTTGTTAGTTGTCCTTTACTTTCATCCATAAAAAAATACAATTTTGTCTTTAACTTGTTAAAGAAGATCCTCTCTGCCCTGTGATGATCATAATCAGTGTTTAGAATTATATTAAAGACGGTGCTTCAAAATAATTTTTTGATATGAACTTCAGCCCCTAAAATTTCAAATATAACTAATTTATTGATTTAAGTTGTAATGCCACTAAATTAAAAGCTTCCATTTCATATTTGACATCATGTCCCTTTATCACTGCATTGCTCCAAATTATACCAGATCATGTTTTCTAAGCAGCTATTGCCGTCCAAATAAGCCATGGGATCCCAATTTAATCATGGCTCTTCATATCCCTCGATGTGACATTTTGCTCAGTGACATGAAAACGTGCTCATGTTACAGATTTTAGGGACATTCACTGGCATTCAACCTAAGTGCACCTCTGAAGTTTCCTTTGATCTAATTCAAAGGCAGAAGGAAGTTCCCCTCCAGGGATCCTCTTCCACTTTCTTCACTAATCTTGTTTGCTTGATTACACGGAAGTCAAGCGCTTTGTGCAAAGTGCTCATTAGGTCTGGAGTAAACAGCATCCTCTATTTCTTTCTGTTTGCGTCCAAAGTGGACCTGCAATTGGTAAAAGTACAGAGAAAGTGCCTTTTACTCTGGCCGCCCAGTTTAGAGGGAGATAATTTAAGATATCTGGGGTCATCCTGCTGTTTTTAACCCGGAAATAAATAGAATAACAAAAATATATATATATAAATAAATAAGCATTCTGCAGATTGCTCAATCTTTACTTTTAATTACCTGAAATAAATATTCTTCTTCAATACAGAAGGCATAAATCACAAACAAGACTAAACTGGACTGTGTGCTCTTGAAACAGTCATCCAAGAGTCCTACAAGACTGCATGACTTTTTTCACTACTTGTATTTCAGTCATCACACACAATGGTTGTAATAAATAAATATAACAGCCTTTACAAATATAATAAGGTAAGCAAACATATTAAATTATAAAGAGACACTTTTAGGATTGCTAAATGGGAAACTCTATTTGAGAGGGAAAACATTTTTACTTACTGAAACTAGTACAAAAAAACTTCACTGATACATAAAAACACATTCATGTGAGTGTGTGTTTCTGCTTATAAAGAACTCCTGAGCTGTTGTACTTTTACATTCAGTTCTCATGAATTTCACAAAATAATCAAAAATGTGAAGCTTACATGGAGCATACACTTGAAAATGTAAACAAAAATATATACTTACTGCCCCATTTCTTTACTATTAATGTAATAGTTTGACTTTGAACAAAAACAACAACAACACTTGTTTACCTTGTTTCTGTGTTACGTTCGAAAGCTCGGATCCTCTCGTTTTCTGTGCTAAATGCCTGGCAACAGTGAGCGGTAAAAACTGCCCACAGCATGCAGACTTCTCTTCTAAATCTCACAAAGAAAGCAAATACATTCCCAAAAAAATGTCAAACTATTCCTTTGAATTCATCAGAAGAAGATGAAGTCCAAAGTAGAAAAAAAAAAGTGGTAGCAATGCAGTATACGTGGGTATAAAAATCTGCTGTGAGTCCGGCCTCTTCAGCTTGCTGCACAGAACATTGAGCCATGAGGGCTGAAGTTACTTGTGCAAAGTGCATCGCACATCTATTCAAGACATCCCCCTGTGTAACGCAGAAGAATAGAGAGGAGCGGCCTTTTTGTAAAGCTGGTAGAAGCTTCATCACAGCAAGAGTAGCTGGCGGCGCTGAGGTTGTGAACCATGAAATCCATTACTCAAACACTCCGACTATTATGATGAGTAAAAGCAGAAGACCTCCACACATGGCAAAGAGCAGAAGTTTCTGTGAAAACAATGAAAAAAAAAGATCAGGAAAATGAAGAGAGAGACTGATTCTCTAAAAGGGGCTGTAAAGTAAGTCTGTAAATCATTTTTAGTGTGAATACATAGATGGATTGAGTAGAGAAGATGAGTGAATGTTAAACGATGGTGTGGAAGATGTTACCTCAGAGAGGGTCTCATACGGGGGGTTTGGTTAGTCCAACAGACAGGCCAACAATCAGTGCAATGACAGCGAGCAGGATGAGCAGAGCAAAGGCAATGATAATGTATTTCTGTCAAGTTAAGAACAATCTGTTATTTCAACGTAAAGATAAAGGACAGATTTTGAACAGTTTTATTGGTTCCTCATAAAAGTTTCTCAACTATTACTGGATTATTAATTATTATTCCTGGGATGTGTTTTAATATCAAAACAAGAATATGTTTCTGTTTCTATGAATAAAGAATATTTTAACAAAAAAAAACATTGTGATCTGTTTTTACGAACAAATCAAACTTCTTCATGTAGCAATAAAGTATGAATATAAAACATTTCCATTGTCTTAGTGGGTAACGCACAATTAAAGATTGCTACTGGAAACGGACATTTTCTATCATTTTAATGTCTGCATATGTAACAGCTTTTATTAGAAGGGACTACATACCCGGCGGGACTTCTTCTGGTACCTCACTGCTTTTTTGGTCTCTTCCTTGGCTCGACAGATGTATTCAGCTGCATTAGAGACATTCTTCTCAATGTTGTCCACCATCTCCCCCTGTGAATATATACATGTAAATGATCTGACTCATTCAGCTTGAATTCCAGATTTGGCATTTTCTCCTACAGATACGCTTCTGAGTTGTGGTCTACAAGAAATAATGAGGCATCACCACATGGTAGCAGATTTAATTTTGCTACATTCATGATGGTTTCCATAACCATTGAGACTATGTACAGCTCTAGATCACCATTTCAGCAGGAGACTCCAGTCCAGTGCAAACAGCGGGCGTGTTCGCTGAGCAGGCCAACCTCTGGATTTATAAGAACTTTATTCATTTTATTAAAGATACAATTAAAATGGTTGTTTTGGAACCAAATATCTATGAAGCTGAAACACAAGGCACATGGTGAAAAGGCTAGAAACTTTGATGTATTCCTAGACTCTGACTGAACCGAACAGACAGATGACACTATGACAAAATACACCTTCATATCACCTGTTGATTATTTTAAAAACAGTTGGTTTGAAGGAAACCACTTCAAACTGTTTCAATAGACTGGAAAACCGCAATGTTGTCTTTACTGGTGTTAAGTATGCAGAAGCTCCTTTTACTTTTTATGCACTGAATATTTGGAACAAAATAGCACAAACCTGTCTAAAAAAAGGCCATTCAGGAAAACAGTCATTTGTTACAGTAACAGGCTGCACTGGATTGTTAACTCATCTGTATTTTTTAATTTGTCTGCATCTATTGCTGTTCTGTATAAATAAAGTCGCCCTGCTTTGTCTTGCCTTACCTGTGTTTCAACTAGCATCGCCATGTCCATGAACATTGCATGGAGCTCTCTGATGCTCGTCTCCAAGCGAATGATGTCCTGGTGCCGTGACTCGATCTCATTTAAGGCCTGACGCGTGATCTGGGAATCGGAAATGATCTGGAAAAGATAAAAATCAACAAAGTGTTGTTGACACACCATTCTCAGGTGATAAGCTGTGGAAAAACAAGACCCCACCCCATATGATTCACTTCTCCACCACAAGATGGCAGCAACAGCCTTTTACCCACAACAACAACAATGCAAAAAAAAAATGAAGTGATGTAAAGAAAACTCACGTCGGATGTGAAGATGGAAGGGTTTCCACTTTCTAGCATGTCCTCTAGTTCTTCATTGGTGGTGACTCTTCCAGCTGAAAGAATCACAATTAAAGAAAGTCCATGACTACATTTGGTTAAGCAATAGTGTTTTTTTTTTTTTTTTTTTGTATTACATGTTGATTGAGAACCAATGAAATTGGTGATGATGAAGAAAATATGGATTAAAGGGTTACACTTGTTTTTATGAATGCATGCTAATTCACATGTCATCGAGCCCTAAAGTTGAAGCAATCTAAAATTAAAATCAAAATTCAGGCACCTTTCCAACAAAAATAAGCACAGGTGTATTGCATGCGTCAAACACAATTTTTATTTCTTGACTTAAAATTTCTGTTTGACCTCAGATGGAGCAAGGTCATGTTTGGCTGGCAGCTCACACAAAGACCGGAGCCGACGGACACAGAACTCAGCCGTCATTCGTTTCATCGTGAATAAATCTAAAAAAAAAAAATCCTCTGGGAGAAAACCTTTTTTTTTTTTTTTGCTTGATACAAATATCTTTGGCCACAGTGGTGTAGTGGTTAGTGCTCTCGCCTCACAGCACTGATTCCAGTCAAGTGGAAGCCTTCCTTTGAGAAGTTTGCATCCTCTTATTGTGTGTGAGGGAGGATTTTCTTTGGGTGCTCCAGTTTCCTCCCACACTGACTTTGTGACTTGAAATTGCTTGCAGCTCTGAATGTGTGTGACTGTCTGTCTCTTTATGTTTGTCCTGAGAAGGACGGGGAACATTTCTGGGTTGACCTCTGCCTTCACTCATATTCAGGCGGGTGGATCAAGTATCTCCCCATTTACTAAACACACAATAGCCTTGCTTATTGTGTACTAGTTTGTGGTTAATAATGCTACAATGCAGTGTAAATAACCATGCCGGTAAACCCTGGAAGAGGGGTACTGACGATGCTGTATTGTCACTGTGCTTTCTCATGTAACAGATTTAGGCCAGCGGTGTCAAATCATGTAGCTCTGACCCTGTCTCACCCTTCCTTATTGTAATCAGGCTTTCTGTGGGGCTTTATGAGAATAAATTCACTCGTCTCTGAGCACCCGCCACATCCAGGATGGTGAACTTCCAGGAACACCGTTTGTCAAAAAAACCCACAACAAGCTGAATATGCTTGACTAAATTCCAATTTAGAAATCCTGAGTAAAATGTTTTCAATTAGAAATAGATCATCTCTTCATTTTACATACTTTAATTCAGTTTAACAGACTGATTCGGGGATTAGACAGTAAATAGTCATCCAGTGGACTGGAAAAGGTGATTTACTGCTTAAATATATTCCAGTGGTTTTAAGATTCATCATCTCATCAGAGCTGCTTGTTTGGCACTTGTCTAATCTCCAGAATATTTACTATGTTCTTACTGTCACTGCTGCATGCAAACCAATAAAAACACAACCGACGCACAACTGACAGGGCGGCATTGTGAGTGTTGCACTGAAGGCAAAAATGTAAATTA
Organism: Salarias fasciatus; assembly: GCF_902148845.1. Taxonomy (NCBI): domain Eukaryota; kingdom Metazoa; phylum Chordata; class Actinopteri; order Blenniiformes; family Blenniidae; genus Salarias; species Salarias fasciatus. The sequence goes on along the minus strand of NC_043756.1, from coordinate 6,340,278 downwards.
CAAGTGTCTGAGCTCACGCCTGGTACGATAAATTCAGTATACTGTTGTGGGTATAATCCCAGGGTGATATATTTGTCTGGCTGTGTTGTAAAGCTGCTTTGTAGAAAGTAAAGGAGCCTCGTTGTGGTTCTATTGATTGTGCTCACAAAAAAAAAAGAAAAGCGTCTCTCTTGTTCACCTGGGGGACGCTGCTATAAACACAAGGCTAACTTCCCCTGAGTGAAGAGACAGATGTATGGCATGCTTTAAAGAAACAGGATCTAATATAAAGAGCTGATAATGTTTCAGTCAGAGCTCATGTAAGACACGGTGACAGACACTGTTTTAGTACGTTCCCTTCAGAACTCCATGTTTGAACAGCATTGAAATCTATTCTGGGGATTAACTCTAAATCTCAGTGCAACAGTTGTTTGAACGGACTCTTGGTTCGATGCTTAATTATAGTCTCATCCCGCTGAAGCTGGCGGCACAGGAACAGTTAGCGAAGGCCTATAAACAGAACTCCTCCTGCTGAGCGGGCCTCTCCCTGGAGAAGCGGCTCGGCGTGCAGGTGCTTACTGAATGTCACACACACCTTCTGCCACGACTGCTCCCCGAAGAGACAGACCAGAGCAAAAACACACCGACGGAACCACACGTCAACAGACCCGGAGCGGAGGACGCTTATCACCTCCGAGTTATGGGTCTTAACGGTGCGGGTGTGTGACGGCGCACGCCGGGCGCCGGTGCGGTCACGTCAAAGACAGATGAACTAGTGTTACACAGGCCGCCGGGCCCTCGGCCCGTTTCCGGGGCAACGCAAACACAGCGAGGCGTCTCCAGTATCAGGCGCTCCCGTCTGCAGCGTGGAGAACTGGAGCCGCTCATTAATGCCCGCCGCAGGGACTGTGGAAGTCAGTCCTATTTTTCTGCCTTTTGCTATTGTCTCTCGCTACTCACACTGTGTGTCGAGTGATACAACACTCCCGAGTCTGAAAAGCGGGAAATATCAAGCCAATCGAAAAAGAACTGACCAGAAATTGCAAGAAATCAAACACGAATGTTAACGTACCGTCAACTCATTTGTTTGTGTGCAGAATAGTGGATGATTTTCAAACATGATAAATCCAACAGTGACTAAAGTGCAGATTCTCTGAGCATATCTTTCACCTCCTGATGATTTAGTACCAAACTACTCCTTTTCATTTTATCATATTCTGGACAATAAAATCTTTTGTTTTAAAGGGATCAGTTGGGATTTTCTATAGAAACAGACCTGAAAGAAACCCTGCCCTGCTCCCGGTCTCTGTTTATCAACCGATTCGCTGGTCTCCAGAGAAGAAAAGAGGAAGCTGATGTGGTCTGTTTCCTGCATTCGGTCCTCACACCGCGTCTGATTTTTATTTGCCCATTTTTCATATTAGATAAAACCTCAAATCCACTGATGTGACTAGACAAAACAGACTCCATGTTGATTATTTTTTTCAAATTCTTAAAAACTACGAAGAGGCAGCACATAATCTCAAGGTTTCCACAAGTCTGAGGGGTCGTTTATTCCTCACTTACTAATCTCCAGCTGTCTCTGGATCCTTCCTTTGCTCCTTTCTCGAAAGAACACTTGCGTCTCGTTGTACTGGGTCATGACCTCCACGAGCTTCCTGGACAACACGGTGTGCTGAGGACACAAGTGAAAACACAAGGACACGGGGCGTGATGAATCGTAAGCTTTCCATACTGGCTCAAACAGTCTGGATGGACGGTCAGAGGAAGATGTAGAGGAAGCATTTGTTTTACGCTTTTTATAGTGAATCAAAAGAGAGGAAACGTCAAGATCTTGTAAAATCATTGATGTGGAACGAAGATGTTAATGGGATTATTTTCATTGTGGAAAACTGCAGTCTGATTGTTGCAGTCTGATTGATCCCAGGCAGGACTGATCCGAGCTGAATATGGATGAATGCAGAATAACTTTCGGATGTGCCGTCACTATATCGCAGACAGACACAAACATTTTTTGAGTCACCAATTAACCTGAAATGCGTGTTACTGGACTGTGGGAGAGAACACATACCCATATGCATGCACAGGGAGAACATGCAGTTTATTAGCTGAAACTTCTGGTCTGTGTTTGTGTGTTTGTGTGTGTGTGTGTGTGTGTGTGTATTTCATGTTCGCTGACCTGTGTTTTCTGTATCCTGAAGTCCACAGAGGACCTGTTGGCAGCGTCATCTTTGGGCATGCTCTGCTCCATGGCTTCAGAGGTGAACAGTCATGACGAGAACGTGAGACACGACACACACACACACACACACACACACACACACACACTCGATGAGAGACGCAGACGGGAAGCGTGACAAAGAACGTTACATTTTGACAGCTTACTTTTTAACTTGGTTCGCACAACATTGACGTTGCCTTTGATATCGTTTGTCAGCGAGCGCAGTTGATCTTTTGTTCCTTCACAGACACAAAACAAAACAAACACACACATCAGACTGGTTTCGTTCACGACAGTGAAAATGTCCTGTGATTTATCACTGTGGGTCCGTCTCTTGTAAATATTGGATTGACTCTGATTTCATTGGGTTACTTGGCAACAAATCTGAGGCAACACTGCAGATGTAATAAAAAGCTTCCCCTGGTGACCACTTTAACGTCACGGATATTGAAACAGTGGAATCAGTTCCGTCAAACACAATGATGACGGTGTAGCACTGTAAACCGAAGCCTCTTCGCTCCCACACACACACACACAGGAAGGAAAGAAACTCACAATCAGACACAACAACGCAACTTTTTCTAGGAAATTATTCCAACTCTTTGAACGGTCTAAAAATATCAGGAGAAAGTTTACATTATATCTGTCTGTTAGCATAATGAAGTCCATCATGACTTCCTCACAGGACACGTTAGACAGCTGACAGAAAGTACAATAGTACGAGGTTTTGGGTCATAATGGTGAACTGTTTTCCTTCACAGGTTTCCGGTCGGACTGCCTTTCATTTACAATAAAAGGAGGGAAATGAAACAAAGGAAATGAGACATCTGTTGCATGTTCGGCCCTGAAAGTTTGAACTCTGTTCAAACTGTTGTAAAAACATGAAATCTCAAATGTCTAATAAAACATAAAGAGGTGTGAACTAAATTAAACTTACTGTCGTCTGTATTGGGCGCAGACAGGATCATACTGTGGATCTTCTTCACCTCGTTCACTTGGTAGGAGATTTTATCAATGAGTCCCCTGACTTCTTCCACCTGAACAACACAAAGAAAATAATTCAGATCACCCAGCCAACGAGTCATTATCTACTTTCTCTGGTAATGTTTGGATAATGGTGATTTCATGCACAATTTCACCAGGTATAATTGAAATAATTTATCATAACTTAAAAAAAAGTGCATTAATAAAATAACATCCGTCAAGGTTCTCATGAAGCCTTATAGTAGATAATATTGGTCATAATCTGGTCCTCTGTTAATGAGTTTTGTGGTTCTCACAATGATGAAAGTTGAGATCAGGATGTGAAGATCATGATACTCACCCTCCTGAAGAAACTCTCCATGAAGCCATCTCTGTCCACTGCCACTACAACATCCTCCTCTGCTTGTACATTACCCTGCGTGGATGGAAAAAAAAACAACAAATAAAAACATGTGTGAGTGACTTTCTGTGGTGTTTTACCTGGAGACGTCCATCCAAGAAAAGACTCTTACAGCAGTCAGCTCTGCCAGCCGGTCCTTCATCACACCGATCAGCTCGTCCTGGTCTGGTAATTCTAGAAAAGAGTCATTCTACAAGTCTCCATGTGTGGAAACATCAGTCCACGATACGCAGGGCGCAGCGCCAAACGGCCACAAAGACATCAACGGCGGCACGAATATTGAGGGTAAAAGTTGCAAAAACTTTCAAATTTCGGTCTGGAATTAAAAAAGAATAAGAAAAAAAAGTTGCACCTCGGCGAAATGAATCCAGGATTGGGAGCCTGTCGTCCACTTAGTCGATATTTCTCACTGCACGAGCGATAAGGAAGGAACTGATGATTTACTACACCTCTTCTTCCCAGGGATACGCCTCCTCCTCTCTCACTCCCTCACTCTCTCCTGGTCTCACTTTCTCCCTCCCTCTCTCACCCCCCGATCTCACCCAAAGCACCGCGTGAAGATCAGCCGCGATCAATTTAATCTAACAGCACTCACTGTGAAATAAATAAAGTAAACTAAACAATATATTCCAGATATGCGGTGGATTATAACGTATAAAGGTTAAAGAACATGCTCTGATAGTCCTAAAAGTACAATATTGAAAAGGTACGTATTTTTTTTAGTTTTCTGAAGCAGAAAATCACTTTATTCATTAATATATTTATTTATTTATAGTAAGGCAGCAAGGAAATAACGCCACGTGATAGTAATACGAGCGCCTTCAATAAATAAAAGATCAGCACAAGATGAGCACCACTGAACTGAAACTCACCTGACCGCACGGTGGCGCTCTTTACCTGGATATGAAACCGCGCCATGTCCCTGAGCACTCCCTCACCTCTGCATTTCATCCACGATGAAGTATTTAATCTTTTTTCATCTTATGAATCAAGAGAAAGTCAAACTCTCATCTGACAGACTCAGATATCCAGATTTCCCCTCGACTGACTCAAACACATAAAAAAAACTTCTCATTTAATTTCGACAACCCTATTTTAGTGTTTTGAATATGAAAAGTTTTCATAAAGTACATTTCTGCAAGAGAAATGGTGTTGGAGTGGAGCAGAGCATAACAAAATAGAGGAGTGTCACATTTCTTCCTATGGAGTCTGGGGAGTTTTCCTGTAATTTAAACCCAAAATTCAAGCCAATCATAAGACCACATGTCTGCACGTTCATCACGTATTTGTGCTAGATTCGTCCCAACTTTTGTGCGTGTCTGTGCGGTGTGCGTGTGTGCTCGGCTCCCACTGCGCAAAATCCTGATCTAATTCATTCCCCGCGCAATCTCCAATTACGCACCAGTAATGCCTTTTACGCACAAGTTCGACGCCCCTCCTCAGAAGATCCAAAACATGACATCACGTTTTGCAATTCCCACGTTCAGTCCAACAAACCAATACGCCTCCTCGGAGCTTCTCCTTGCATTTTCCAGATGCAGGCACTGAAACTCAAAGGGACAACTGCTACTTCGATGTGAAAAGACAGACCTCGGATTACAGACTTCTGCCTGGACGCTGGATCTTCACATTTCATCATGACTGAAGAACTTCATACGTCTTTTTATCTCCTCCTCCTCCTCCAACTGTAAATTGAACCCATTGTTTCAGCAGGCTGTCCTTATTGTTATTTAGTCTTTTTCTTTCTTTCTTTTTTTTTTTCAAACCTTGGACGCATGGACTGATCACAAGTTTTATCCTCTTGGAATAATGAGTGACTCTTCTTGGACTCTTTTTCATGCTGGGAATTAAGCTGCTTTACAAAAAAGACACTGCATCTGGTACATTTCACAGAAGCTATGGAAATTTGTTTGCGTTTTCACCTTTTTACAGCTTTTGTCTCCTTTATTAAGGTAAGCTGATGAAAACGCCTCCCATCCTCTTTATTTATTAACGTTTCCCCACATGGAGCTCTTTTATTAAAAAAAAAAAAAATGCCTGCATTTCTTTGCAGGTATATGCTCAAGAGGTGCAACCTGTCAAGCATCCAGGTAGTAAGAATGTTTTGTGTTTTTTTTTTTTTTTATTTCCATAATAAGCAGTTATTTGTTGCGTCAGAGTCAGGCAATGAAATTTCGCCTACTTACTTCTTTTACAGATTTTGCCATTAAGCAAAATTCCCTGCCGCATATGCAACATTTAGACATTGTTTATTCTATTTGGCACCGTTGTAAACAGTCGCTTAATGAATGGAGTGCCAGAAAAATCCATAAACACACGTTGTATGAGTCCCTTTCTGGATGTGTGTTTACGCGTCAACTCTCCGTCCAGGCCTGCAGGTGTTGGCCACCGCTTCGCACTATTGGCCGCTCGATGCCGTGGACGGGATCCATGAACTGTGGGACCAAATTGGAAACAGACCAGGTTATGTTAACGGGAGTAACATAAGTATGTGCATATGGGAACGATTCCTATATACGTATGGGAATTTATCACTATACAGTAGTTTCAGTGCGCTCATTTCCAGCCAGGCTTTATAAAAGTGCAGCTAAGTTTGTATATAGTATGTCTTAAAAAATGAATTATATATTACTAAAATAAGGAACTGTATTTTTGCTTGATTATTTCTTTGTTGTGCCATTGCTTCTACTGGAAGGCCTGATTTCTCTTTCTAATGGTGCCACATTTTGTGAGGAACTTTCATGAGATGAGCAGCATCTTTTCCCCATGGGAAAAAAGAAAAACAGCTAAATCTCTTTGCTAAATAAACAAAACACATTTTACAGACTTAACAGTTTATCAAATCAACAAACAACGGCCTGACACCTCTTCCTTGTGGTAGTCAGCCTGCTCACACACTGCTGTGGAATGAATCCCATTTGGTTGTGTTGGTCACTCCTTCATGAGCAGAACACCCAAACCGATCCCACAAGTGTTCACTGGGAATGAGATCAGGGCTGCTGGTCCTTCCTTTCCACTCCCAGCAGTCTCTAATCCCCACTCTGGAGAGTGTTGCCATCTTGGAGTTTTGTCCAGACTGTGAAGATATGATTACTGTTTGCAAATCAGAGATCTTGAGGTCCCAAAAGCTGATAGAAAAAAAAAATCCAAGGAAAACCTATTCTGGCATTGGGAGAGAAGATTTAGCAAGTTTTGCATGTTCCTCATAATGTGGTGTCATTTGAAATGGAAATTAATTGGTTTCCTTTGTTTTTCATGCATAGTTTAGTGCCATTTAAGTTAGAGCTGATAAAACTGTGATACATTTTTAAAGTTCGATTTGTGACAAGTATGTCTTTTAAATACATTTTTTGCAATAATGTTGTCAGTGCATGGTTTAAAGGAAGGTGTGATCAGAGTTGTCGAGGGATCGGGTATAGACCTGAGCATGATGTGTGGAGTCTTTCTGCCACTGTGCACACAGCTCAGCATCTCTCTGTCTCATACCTGTGCCGCACGTCCCTCCCATGTTTCCCTGCTCTCACTGTTCTCTTGTGTCTCCTCTTTTGCGTCTGTATTGATGTGAATCACTGTGTTGTTGTTTTTTTTTGTTGTTGTTCTTTTGTTGTCGTCAGCTCTCAGAATCCACAACCACACTGTGCTCCCCTCTTCCCATAACTCTTCCTATGTGTATACCAATGACTCTGCATACACTAACATTTCTGCAACAGTAGGTGAGCATCCACCACTTTCTCTTTCTTCTTCTTCACCACCCAATTTCATGTATGCATCACCCACCGCCGTGTGTATTCCTCTGTCTCCACATCACTGAGCTGAGCATTGCACTCTGTTCTTCATGTCCAGTTTTCTGCCCCTGCGGCTCAGCATAAGGAAGTCATGAGACTTTAATGAAGTTTAACTGTTATTCATTGTTAGTCAGAAAAGAAACTGTAGTATTGTGTTTTTATTGCTCCATTACAGACAAAAAAAAAGTGCTATAAAAATAACATATTCATGAGTTGCTAAACAATGAAAATATCCCCACCACTAAGCCAAAATACACTGCTCTCATTTTTTTCAAGCACATCTAAGTGGGTGATTTGTGCTGTGTCTCAGACATCGTTGAAGGGATGGTCAACAAAGGGATCTATCTGGATGGAGATAATGGCGGCACCTTTCTCCACTTTGGAAACTACCAGAACACGTGTATCAGCGACCCTACTTTGTGTGGTCCAGAGGGTGAGTGTGCTTCACTGTGTGCATAAAATCCAAACTTTCCCCAGATTGTTCCTGCCTTTTAGCATCAGTTCGATTTTTCATTATCTTCTAGGAATTACCTTCTCCTTTTTTTGGAAAAACCACGAGGAAGAGTCCCGTTTTGCTGTTTCCTCCGGAGGGAAAGTTATCTCTAACGGTTTCTCAGTCTACGCTAATCCCTTCGTTGGATTTGTGGAGTTTTACACTCGAGGCAACAACCACAGATGGAAGGCCAACATCAGAGTTCCAGGTACTGTGGAATGGATGCGTTTTCCTTTTTTTGCTTTGATTTAGATACCATAAATGGTGAGTTATGAATTAGCATTTATTGTTTGGTTAACCGAAACCAGATGTGGCCACAGATAATTGATTTGGCACTATGAGGATGAACCTCAGTAACTTTTTGCTGTAGCTGAAAGACTTGGAGGAGATGTGGTCATTTCCCGTGTCAAATCCAATAATGTCTGGTGATTAGTGAATATCAAATTAAAAGAAATGTGAACTGCGGTCAAAGTCAAAGTGTGAGCAATAGTTGGACTCCATTTCTGTAAATGAAGTTAGTTTTTTAATGAGTTGAAATGATTTGGTAAAATGTTTTCACAAAATGGAATAACTTGACTTGAAATTTTTACCATCGTCCAATTATTTTTGACTTTCTCAGGGTTTTCTTCACAGTCGTATTAACCAAATTTAGTTTGTCGTGATCACTCACAGAGGATCAAACGTCATCTGTTTCACATGCAGTGTGACATTTCAAAAGTTCAGGACTGAATGTCAAAGTCTCCCACTTTCAAATGCGCCCAAGCTTTGTTTGAGGTCGAACCTCGAGCTGCAGTGTGTCCGATTGTGCCATTGTGAATGAGGGCTGACCATATTACAGTGCAAAGAGAAATATTTCTCCACGATGAAGATGATAAGGTGGTTATAAAGCATGTTTTTTATGTTAGTCGTGATGAATGAGATGTGGTTAGCTTGGTTTACTACTCTGGCAGACATGCTTTCAGGCTGGAAATGAACTCTCTTTAGTGGTTTCTCTGTAGTTCATTCAGTTCTTTGCTCTTTGTATCATGAAATAAATGGAAAAACTACAATTGCGGAGTAATTTGCACTTTTGCCTCGGGGAAAAACATCTGCTTCCAGGTTTGGCCTCTTTCAGGTGTAGTTTGCATGTTCTCCCTGTGTCTCTGTGGGTTTTGTTTGGATATTCCCGGTATTGTTGATGAATAGAAAGACAGTTGAGTTGACATTGTAGTGAAGTGATGAGAACATTTGCCTTACTGTTCCAGACCTCTCTCTTCTCTGATTAGTCTACATGTTCTCCCTGAGCCTGCGTGGGTTGGCTTATTCCCACTGTTGAAACAAATGCATTCTTGGTTAAGCGATAACTGCAAAACGCTCACATATGTTTAAAAAACTGTGAATTTCATTTGGTTTTACATACAGTCAGTAATAGTTCCTAAGAGCAACAAGTTAGACTAATGTGGTGATCATGGTATGTTAAAACATGGTAAAATGTTAAAACTGCAACCATCCTGCATGTTTTTAAAGGCCTCCTGTTCCATTACACTTAAATCCATATAATTTGTTGTCTCCAAACTCTGCATGTTGCAAGCCAGACCATGAGCATCTCTTCACAGTCTAGTATATTAAGGCGGAGAGTCAGTCATAAACATGCAAGGCATTGGCACATCGGCACCAGAATTCAATGCCTCTTTAGTAAACGAACCCTTGAAACATTAGTGTATTACATTCGCACCATCACCAGCCTGTTTATGTTCAGCCTCAGAGAGTGTGCTCTGCTATTTACATTCCACATCAATCCTTATAAATATGTCATTTATTTTGTTCTTTTGTGTCCCTGTTGTCCTCTATCAGGCCCATTCTGGACACACATTCTCTTTACGTGGACTCGAAGCGATGGTCTTAAGGTCTATATCAATGGGACTTTCACTGCTGGTGACTCTGAGGGCAGCGTCTCAGAGAACTACGGCGATCCCCATCCTGACCTGGTCATCGGGACTGGCAACAGCAGGAAATATGGCCACTACGTGACCGGGGCCTTTGATGAGTTTGTGATCTGGGAAAGGGCCCTCTCACCTGAGCAGATCTCACTCTACTACAATGCCGCTATAGGTAAGTCATCAAGCTCTATTGGACGGGACTTCCTGTCCTTCGAGGACGCGGCACAACAATTAAAGTGCTCCCTCCCCTCGAACTCTGTACTGAGGAAACAGGGGTTAAAAAGCAATTTCCGCCTTTATCTTTTCAACGTTCCACCCACAGCATTCATGCATAACGACCAGATATTAACAATACAAATAAACTCTGCCTCTCTGTTAAATGCCTCTTCTTGCACTAAATGTTTTCATGACTTTACACCATATAAGTGCCACGTCTCACATAGTTCTGCCTTATAAGTATTTATACGTGTGCAGGGGCCTGTTGAGTCGCAAGGGGCAGATCATTTTGATTTAATGTGACAACACGTGAGGACAAAACCCCCAGACTCTTGTCTGTTTTTGTTCTGTTTACCTCCTTTGGTCAGTGGCGTGCCATAAATGGACACAGACTTGACATTTATGAGAATTTCTAAATACTAGCGACTCCTGCAGGATGATCCACGACTGGGACTTCTGTCACAGTTTGAAAATTGGTCAAAACACGATGAAATCCACTTTATAGGTTGCAAGATTACAAACATTGAATCCTACTGACTACTGTGTTAAAGGATGACTGTCTCCAACTGATCCTTCGACGGGCCGTTTGCACAAAGCCTTGATTTCTCCAACATAGTTATTACCAAAAGGAATATATTCAACAGACCATTACTAGACGCAAAGAGGCTTACTGTTATGGTTACAGAAAAATATTTTTTCTTGGACCACTTGTATTAAATGCTACATTGCACCAAAGACGAACAGGAATGACTCGGCCGATACCTCTAATAAACATCCATATAAGGCTCTTTTCTGATAGCTAGTCAATGCTGTTTCTAATAAATAGACGGCAAAGACATAAAAAGGCCACAAGCTCCAGACGGAAGCTCATGGCAATGTGTTATGCGGTTGATTATCCTGGTTTTGTGGCGTTTGCAATCCATCTCATTTCATGACTGGGCATTGCAGCCAAGCTGTAACATTTATGGTGATAAAATCCAGCAACCTGCCCTGGCCAGGCTCAGCGACTGTCCCAAAAACAAAGAGGCAATTACGGCATTTTATACAGGTCAACAGTGTAGTTTCTATTTTGATCCCATGTGGTTTGGATTTTTTTGTAGGCCAGGCAATGATCCCGCTCACAACACCCAGCGTGTCGAAAGAAGTCCTTTCCACTGCACCGACGACCGTAAGTGTATGCCTTTTACTCTTCCTTCTTGCCCTTTCCAGGGAGGAAAAAAAAGCACAACACATGTGAACTACTCGGGATTTCCTCACAAATACACCATGCACATGGTAACTGTAGAAGAGATTACAGCGATGTTTCAAGCCAACAAAAGCACAGAAGACATCATGAAATTGAGCTGAAGACCATTTTTCTCAAATCCGCTCTAACAGTTCATTACTTATTGAGGCATTGTTTCCTTTTGATGATGAATGGAAAAGGCATTAGGAACACATGTGAGAGGACTCAACCTTTGGAGGTAGAGGAACAGACGATAGTGGAGACAGACGCTCAAAACGGTTCCCTGTTGGGTACCGGACTGAATAGGAGCTACACTGAATCATTTGTCCGAGGAGGATTCTCTGAGTCAGTCCGGGAAAAACTTAAGTATGTTTGAGCCAGGTACTCCTTTGGAAACTGCCCCCCAATTGTTAAAACAAAACTGTGGTGTTGTGTCCTTCCAGACAGCCACGGAAGTAAGTTTCCCCGTCAGCGATCTCGTGGAGGTCCAGAGCTCCCAGGATCCCAAGTCCATACCAGTGCTGGGCTTCCTGAAGGCGCTGCCCAACAAGACCATTCCTCATAACACCGCCAACAACCTCACACAGGTCCCGGAACACAGCACACATGTTGCTGCTGCTGCAAAACACAGACAGTTCACACACGGACACAATGTCCACCCGTCTTCATATGATGCAACCGTTCCATGATGTGTGTTTTTATTCCGCCCAGGCTTTTCTCAAAAGTGTGGAAGAAGTGCTTTCCTCTCCAGGATTGCCCGAGGTAAATGAGTTCACACTGCCGTTGAACAGCGTCCAAATATGACATAGCACAACATATGACATTTTGTGATTACCTAAATCCAGTGCACTTTGGGGATCTACGAGTTTCAGATTTTTTGATGTGGCATAAATGTTTTGGCCCAAATGGACTCAGTAACTGTAACTGGCAGGATGGAGCCCAATACAAAGTTAAACAGCTCTTCTCCTGGCAGATCACATGCCCCACAACACAAACGTGCATGAGCACTGGTCACTTCCTTTAGTGTCCACTCATCCAACTCTCTGCGCTCCCATATACAAACACAAGTGTGTGGTTTCAACACAGTGTGCTAAGAAGAGGCACAATTGTTTTTGTGGAAACAAGCTGAAACAGATGTTCACATCAAACTTGGACACGACACTGTCTCCTGTGTGGTAAGGCTTATTAGGCTGTGAGGTTTTGCATGGAATATAATGTAACACAGATTCAGCCTGTGGTTTCTTGTTGCCAGTTTTTCACACTTAACCTAATATGACTTAACGGCATTGCAAATTGTAGTTGATATAGTCTGAATATTTTACACATTATAAATGCAAAGTGCTATTGTGTCATTTTTTAGATTGTTTTTTTTCCTGCTGTAAATTAAATACTAAATTGCATTATTGAATTATATTTATTTTAAGTTGATATATCTATAAAGTACGGGATTTCACTCTTACTCTCTTTGATATTTGTAATATTCATAACTCCGCCAGTTCTTAGCTTTATTAAGCTACCATAATGATGCAACCAAAAATAAAGTTTTTAGCTAAATCGAATTGTTTTTCAGATTTCCTACGCACATTTCTCTCAGGCAAGATGTGCTTGTATTGATTTAGAGTGAATGATAGCAATATTTATATATCGTTTAAATACCATCAGTGTAGACAGAGTTAGAAAAAGGGTTCACTTGTGAAGGAGATGAGACCTCAAAACAGAATTAACATGAACTGAGAATGACATTTAAGGTAAGACAGGTAGAGGAAAAGATAAAATACAGGCAGATTAACTGGAAAGGAAGCAAAGGGGTTAACAACCGCTTGATACCAGATGTAGACAGTGCAAGAGAAAAATGGAAAAGAGCTGGAACAATCAGGGGTGGGGTTAATCAAGATGAGGAAGCAGGACAAGTACCATGTGAGGAGCTGATATACAGTTTGATTCTGATCAAAGCGACAATAGTTCGCAAATACCAAAACACAATGATGGAGATGAAATGCTGGACCACATTCATCCTAAACCTTTTTCCCTGTATATAAATCCAGCAGGAACAATGGATCAATACTTAGATCCATTGATTGTGTGTTTTCATGTTTTGTTTTGTTTTTTGACGGTCCTGGTGGCGTACGTGGACGACATTCGCGCAGGTTGACAGTGTCATTCTTGCATGCTGCTGTCACGGCGGTTGTCCCGCCCGATTCATTGGAGTGTGACACTGTGCAGTCAGACTTGCTGTCGTACCCAAGTTTATGAAATCCACTTCGCACAGTGTAGTAGCTAATAAACTTATAAGACTCCTAAACTCGCGCAGTGTGTCACACACCCGGGGATTTGGAGAATAAGACACAGGACAGCCACAGACTGAACAAAGAGGAGAACGAGACAAATAACATAACAATGAAAGAGGAAGGAACACTTGGGACTAGGAAAACCGCGATCATCAATTTGGGAATCAGGATTAAACATAAAAAAGGACATTGTTGACACCAGGCAGTCTTGACACCAGCAAGAAGAACTCAGGTCTCAATGGAACCCAGAGAATGAGAAATGAGCTTGTATCACTGGTGAACTAGTTGTGACCTTTGTACTGCTGTGTCTTTGTTGAGCAGCAGTCCACTCCTGTGGTCAGCGGCCTGATTGAGACGGTGGACAGAGTGATGGATCATATGGTGACTAACCTGGAGCCCAGCCCGAACTCACACATCTCCCTGGGTGGAACGTCTTTGGTTGCAGGTCAGTCCAGCGTCGGCTCGCCGTTCCGACGTTCCCACATCGGTTGTTTTTATGATTCATGAGTCAAAATGCAAGTGAACTGAGAGGCAGATCGCTCTTCCTCTCACGGGTCTTCATTTGCATGATATTTTGTTTGCCACTGAGCTTGTTTGAGTCCCGCTCCCCGGAGCCTCCCGATGTCTTTGATACGCCCACGGCTGAGCTGACCGGGGGTGATTCTTGCCTTTTGGTTTGTTTTTGTTAACAGCTCTCACCTTTTAAAAACCTCTGTCTCCCACAGATTACTCTCTGATGAAATTCCCACAAAACTACAACCTGCAGCATTACCGCTTCCCCACAGAGGGCAAGAACTACATCTCCGTGCCTGGGGAGGCCTTCGCCATGCAATGTGAGGGCAAACACTGGGAATTTCACACGTTCGCTCGCTAAAACAAAGAGGTTATCTGGTGTCACGAGTCTCTGCTTGGAAAGTAGCAGCTTTGTGATTACTGTGCATTGTTCGTTCACCGCTGCAGCCAAGGCAAACTCTCCAGCTGTGCGGCTGTTGTTATGGGCCAGTGATTTACTACGAGAAGATTTAAGACGACTAACGTAGCGCTCAGTGCAGGACAGGAGTGCCATGAGCTTTTGTGCGGCTTTATGGCATGCCGTAGAAATCCAGCTATGACTTTAATGTTGGCACTTACCCTTTTATTCAAAACAGAAAGAATGAGAGAGAGAGCACTTTTTCTCCACTTTCCTCCGTCGTTAAAAAGACTGGACCCTCGTAGCGCGGTGAGGGGGGGGGGTGGCGGTAATTACAGTGGGCATTAAAACTCTGTTTGACTTTGTGTTCAGGTTAGATTCCCCCGGCTCCACCTGGCTGCTGCATGCACTGTTTTTCTATACAAATGCTAGAATAAAACTGGTTTAATAATTCCTTTAATGACAGTTATCAGGAATGGAGTATATGTTATAGCCTGACACTTTCGAGCCAGGATGAAATTAACCCACAACTCTGGATAACGGAAAGCTCCAAGAAGAAGTTTTATATCCCAGTTAGGACGGAGACTGCTACACATCTCAGTGATCCTTTTGTTTTCCTTTAGAGACTTGTACAAGCAAACTAGCCACGTTATGATTTCTTGCGAGCCTTGCTAGGAGGCCCTCTGTTGAAATTATTTCTTGGAGGACTGAAAATTCATTTGTTAAACATCTGTAAGCTTTTGTTGTTATAGTCAGCGGGTCCCGAGTGAAAGGCCTTTGAAAGGAGGAACAGGACCATTAAGGATTTCCTCCAATTTCATTGTTTATCTTCCAGTATTGAGGTGGGACCGGGCTGAGTGATAGGTCAGATCTGGGGAGGGGGACCAGACCTCCCGCTCTCCCGGTGAAGTCATGTAAATGTTTCATAAGTTTCACAGAGTCCATTTTCAGCGCTCTCCCTCTCACCGATGTGTGAGTCTACGGCCGGCCTATTAGCCCGCCGGTGTCGGTGCGCGGTGGCGAGGTCGTGTTAATTAACTTCCCCACTTTGTGAGCATTTTAGCAGGACTGCTTCATATTTGCAGCCCTGCGTCCATTCCTTCCACATTTAACCTTTGTGTGTCGTCTTCTGCCCCTCAGCTCAAACCACCATCGTCGGCCTTTTCTACCACAACATGCACAGCTACTACAGAGAAATCAGCCCAATCAAAACCAGGTAAGCAAACAGGACCCCACCCAATGCAATGCACTTTTTTTTCTGTTTTCTTTCTTCAAAAGGGAACAAAATCTGTCCTCTCTTTGTACTTC
Source organism: Salarias fasciatus (assembly GCF_902148845.1). NCBI lineage: Eukaryota > Metazoa > Chordata > Actinopteri > Blenniiformes > Blenniidae > Salarias > Salarias fasciatus. The sequence goes on along the minus strand of NC_043756.1, from coordinate 6,324,550 downwards.
CTGCGTGGGGAAACGAGTCTACTGGCACCAAGGCGCCCCAGCTTCCTGCATCTCAGGCCTGGGGCCAGGGCCTTATCGGTTTTCTCGTGTATCTCTTATCTCAACACTCAACCTCCACTGACTGATACACCCTGCTAATAGCTCCCCATGTCCACCCCCCCTCCTGACTTACCGTCTCATCACTGGATCAGCTTGTTCCAGTTGTGCGTCAGTGTTTATGTTTTCTCAGTGTGACATAACAGTGATAAACACGCCCGTTTTAGCCGCTCCGTACTCCACCGAAATTAAAGCCCAGAATTTTGAGTATGGGATTGTTCATCTGGATGTTTGTGACCAACTCCCTGTGAGGAGGTCTCTTTGTATCACGATTGCGGGATGGCGCTTGTGTGATCTCGATGCCACATATCAGATGATCCTGAAAAGCGACTGACGCGGTGCTGCCGATTGTCAGCGCAATTCATTAAATGGACAAATAGCCCAGGTCCCATCTAAACGTTACCGCTCTGAGTCGATGTGTAACACTTCTGTGTGACTGTGAATGTCAGATAACAGTGGGGATTAAAGTTGTTGCGAAGTCCAAATAATAATTTCTGATTATTGACCTCTTTATCTTTTAAATTAGCGTCAGTCCGTTTGTTTCTTTAATACTTTTTTAAAATTCCACATTAACACAACTTTTTTTCTCTCTCAGGATTAATGAAGCCAATGATTTCAAGGATCACAGGATCCTGGTGGCAAGCTGTCTGATATCTCTCAAAGTGGAGCCTTTACCGGCCTTGTCCGTCAACCTGTCCGGCACGCCGCTCATCAAGATCGTCCTCACCCATGTCCTGGTAAGAATGATTTCCACTCGTATGAATGAGACTTTTGTCGGCCTTCTTTTTGTGAGTTAGTATTATTGTGAGTGTGTGGTTGTTTTTCCTGTTGGAGCAGGTATATGTTTGGTGGAGAGCACCCAGCCAGGTTGGCCTGTGGCTCCAGTAGTCAAATACCTCCATTCGAAAATCCATTAGATCTATTTTTGGTTTTCCCTTATGTAAGAAGATGAGTGTCTATGACGGACCGAGGCCTGTGCAGCTGTGCTTTCGCCGGCACAAAGAGCAAGGCCTATTTTGGTTTTCATTAGCCTGCCTAAATGTTCCTCCTCGGCGCATGTGGCTTCCAGAAAGAAAGCTGATTATGGACATTTGAACAGCAAAGCTCGGTTTGCTTTGAAAGGAACAATAACGTCCCTTTATTTAACAACACATTTTTCCTTTGGTGCTTTACGACAGGGGTCGTGCCAATTTTCCGGCGGAAATGCACTTGAAACTAATAATGAGAATTAAGTTAAAAATGTGTATTGCTTTGTCTCGCCTCCCTGTAAAGTCAGGAATCTGGTTGTGTACTCTGCTGCCATAACTTTTCACATTCATGCATGAAAATTTTGAGGTCATTTTTTTCATATAAACAAGCTGTGTTAATGATGTATTAGAAAACCGTTCACCGGCATTAATGAGGCCGTTAACGAAAGCAGTCAATTAAAATCCAACACACTGTGATTCCTTCATTTACAGGTCCCGCAAAATTTACTGACTTTCTACTGAAGTGGATTACCAATACAGTATTTTTTTTTCTTTCCTCCTCACTCGTAAAAACACAACAGAAACTCATGCAGCGTCATGAAACCATGGCAATATTGCTTTGTTTGCTCTCATTTCCCTGGTGAAATAAATATTTATGCTGTAATTATCTGGCCCGGTTCCTGTGACAGTGATTACTTTGTTTGTTTTAGCAGACACCATGGGAGAGGGCTTATAATCTCCTGCGCTGAAGCGGCGCTGGAGATGCTCACCACGCTCAGCTGTCTGTTAAACCAAGGTGTTTCTATTTTAGTTGGACTGTATTCACCGCTGATGTAAGGATAAATCAGGTTTCTCGCATTCCTTCCACTCAACTCCATAACAAATAAGCTGTTCTACTTATTTCTAAGGCGCGCTGATTGGCGCACGCCACGCCAGCGCGTTTCAATTTAACTGAGTTCAGACGATGATTTATACTGAGGAGCTGCATCGTAATTTGGCACATGGAACCTTTTGGCTGCGATCACATCCAGAAATGATTTGTTTTGCTGGTTTGCTACACAGACCTGTGGTTGGATTAAGTCAAAAAAGTTGCTATTTTGGGAGTTTTAATGTCTTTGGCAGTTGGCGGATACTTATCACCTCCCTGGCTCCGGAGGCAGGGAGGGCAGCTCACTCGGCATGTGGCAGACATTACCTTTCCTTGTTTGTGTTGGTCTCTACAGTCTGCGCAAGTCAGCTACATCTCAGAGATGCCCTCTCAAGGCAACGGCACATTAAGCAAGACACGGTGATTTGCAGCCGACCTCTTCATTCGGACGAGGACTCGGTGACTTCATTAAAACGTAGCGGGAGTGCTGGAAATGTGAAATGTGCCGACTCCCCCGTCTGTCTTTTCGCGCTGCTTAAACCACGTAGCCTGTAGAAACAGTCAGCTTCTATCGCGGCTCAGACTCGGATCTCATCCATTTTTGCTATCTGACGTCTGCCATGAAGACAACATACCATACGAGGATTGATGGAGTCGCCAGCCTCCGAGAAGTTATGTGTTCTGGCAGGTACTGCCAAGGTCAACGCCATGTGGTCAATGTCTGGGTGACCTTGCAGCCGTGATTGATGCCAGCTGAGGTCATGCCATTCCCAGCTGACTCAGTCAGAGCTGAGGCGTCGCCGTCGCCCTCGCTGTGGCACAGAGCAGGTTCGATACCCTGACAGGGCGTTATCAAGGCTGCTGGAGGCCCACATGCTTTCTCACGCCATTTGGCCGTGGCGTTGATTGGAGCCTGGCTCCATCTGTGATTTATTGCGGCTGTCTTGACAGCGGTGCGGTTTGAGCAGGCTGAAGGAGAGAAGAAGAAGAAAAGAAGAAAAAAAAAAAGAGGGTGGGAGGCACTGGGGTCTGTAGTTAAACATTAATACATGCATAAAAAAAAGGCTGACACCTCCTCTCTGTCCTCCTCTTCCACCAAAGCATCACACCGATGGTATGAAGTGAATGAATGGAAAGATTGATTTCATGAGCAGAAAAGGATTTATAGGGTCAAAACTGAGGATTTAAAAAACAGATTGTGAGAAGGGTGCCTGACTTTACAGGCTTATGAAGTGGTGTGTCGGTTCAGGGTGTCCATAAGGAGATCCAAGTGGGGGACGGACTGTCAGCACGCTGATGGTGGCCACTTTCTCTCTCTCAGATCACTATTTCAAAGGCTTCTGGGTCATTTGAAATGTAGTACCACACATTATATTAACTTTAAAGATGTGGTTATTTATAGTTCAGCTTTGATATTTGGCTTTTTAGAGCGGAAAAGTCAATGCTACTATAATTCTCTTTGACTATTTTCAATTTAACCCTGGGAACCTGATTCATTTTTTAGTGGATTCTTTCATGTTTGGTTTTGAAATCAGCTGCATATGCAGAAAACTCCCTTCAAGCAGGAAATCCATGTCACACAAGGTGTGAACAGAGACCTGCGAACAGATCCCAAAACAAGTCAAAGGTTCAGAGGAAAGACTCAATGAAGAGATTGGATGTGGAGGCTCCACTTATAGAAGATACTCACAAAAAAAAGAAAGAAAAGCCCATTAAAAGTGGAACAACAGCATCTATCATGTGGTGAAAATTGAATAAATAAAGTTCTCCTCGAGTCAATAAGCTGTATTGGAGGATGCGAAAATCAGGGAGTAATTAGTCGAGTGCATCTGTTAGTTTAGAGTTATTGGAGTGCAAATGTGCCAAGAACTCTGGTAAAAAAAAAAAAAAAAATAGCTGTTTTGTTTCGAGTGTTTTGAAACCACAAAAGCCATAAAGTTATGCTGCGGTAGTGAGGAATGCTTTAACATGAAGTCACTTTTTCTCACATGCGCAACCCTGCAGACTGTGATGGATTTCACTGGCCGAGATGATGACTTCATGTATGTTGAACTCACATAGAAATGGAAAAAAATGCACACATATAACCGACACATGTGTCTGTTAAGGACACGGACACAGCAATATGCTGGTTTTATGAACATGGACTCAACTCACAAGTTCACTGAGTGATGCATTTCTGTGCGAACGGCTAAAATTCAGTGTGAAATGAAGCTAAAAAAAAATCTTAAATATTAATGTGTAAGCATCATTTACATGAATGCAACATACAATTTTTTGGGTTATATTTCTCCCAGATGTATTCTGACTGTCCATCCAGTAAATCCTGAGTAGGACACTCGTGGTCTGAGACAAATATTACCTTCAGGTGAATCACAGAATGTTTGAATACAGTGGAAAGGTTAATTTTCCCCCCTATTTTGTTCAAACAGCAACATATCTGTTGTATTTTAAGCCTTTATAATTTCACCTCATAGATTGTGAAAGTGATTCAAAAAAAAAAAAAAAACCTAAAAAATGTAATACTTCATTAGATCAGACATTTTGCCTATTTTCCAACTGGTGACCTTTTTTTTCATTAAAATGTTATTAAATGTTTTATGTGCGGCAAACAAGTAATTATGTTGTTATCCGTCTCAATTTTTTTTCTTTTTTTTTTGATGCTTCTTTAGGTGTGAAGTGTTCATAAAGTACAAATGTGCTCATGAAAGAAACTGGAACATGACTTGAGGAGCTCTTAATTAGCCCAAATAGTCAGAAAGTGACTCAACAATAAAAACTGCTGATGACTAAGTTGTCTGTTTGGTCTGGTCCAGCGGTTCCCTCCCATCATAAATGTGGGAACTTCAGGAGGAAAGTGAGCAAAGGGGTCAGCAGCAGGAAGGGAAAATGCATGTCTCGTTTACCCTAGAGATGTCTAGACTTGTTGGAGCTTCCTATACGTGTGGCGAATAATGCATCGATTGTTCAGTTCATTTTAAAGTAAACACACAAAGGTTATTGAACACTCTGTGGTACCCTGGCTTGTAATCACATAATCACAGAGCCGGGGCCGGAGCTGGAGCCAGAGCCGGTATCAGTCCTGACGGCCACAATAGTTATCGTCTATTATTGCCAGTCTTTTTATAACTCCCAGCACACGCCCAGCTTAAATCTTGTGGGCAAAGACTCTCCTCTCCCTCTCTCTCTCTCTCTCTCTCTCTCTCTCTCTCTCTCTCTCTCTCTCTCTCTCTCTCTCTCTCTCTCTCTCTCTCTCTCTCCGCGCCCACGCCCATCCATAGAGCAACATACCACATACAAACACAAACTGTGTGAGCCAGGACACTGATCAATCACAGATGGAGGTCTGGATATTGCTATTCCACACTTAGAAGAAAACTTCCTCACAGCTCCTCCCATTTAGCACCCCCTGTCCATCACCACCCCAGTCTCCTGCGACCGCCACCTCTCACTGTAAGACAAACAAACGCAGGGAAGCACGTCATTCAGCGGGACATTAAGAGCGCGTGGTCGTATGTCAGATCATTAGTAGGTTATCTGTTCTCTGTCCTTCTGTAGCCTGTTTAACTTTAGTAGATCATTGAGTCTTCTGTGCCACGTTGTCTAACTCAGGGTTGCAGGGCGGAGAGACACCAAGCAAACACAGCGAGGCAGACAATTTACACATATATGCACACCAATGGGCAAATTTTGAAAGATCAAGTGGCCTCAAATGTGTTTTGTTTTGAGCTGTGAGAAGAAACCTGAGGACCTGAAGGAAACCCGTGTAAGAAAAACATGCAGGGTACAATCGAAAAGAGCGTTAACCACTACATTTACTTTGAAGTTTCCGTGTTTTGGTACCTGTTAGGGAAGCATTCATCTGTTGTTTTTGTCCTCTGTGGTTCATTTCCATGACAGCTTAAATTTGTTAACATCTTCCATCTCAACCTGCTTTGAAAAGGCCCACAAAAGCTTCAGCATGAGATTTACTAATGGCTAAATTGCAGGGAGCAGTGTAGGGAGAAGTTACACACCTATAAACCACTTTGGGGATTGTTGTGACAGGGGATTATGTGCACAAAGAGACCTGAACATCTTTATTGGCTGCTACCACAAACTGCAGTGAGGGAGCACGTCAGCTGACGGTTATCTGGTTTATTTCATCAAATGACCTAAATTATTGAAAATAATGTGAGTTACATTTTCATCTGATAAATACATCCTTTTTTTCTGGATCGTTTTCAGGCCCAAGTCTGATTGAAATAATTATGTGGTTATTTGCTGTATTATTTAATAGATTTTGTGGATTCTTAATTGACCTTTTAGAATTGATCATATAAATGTAGTTTTTCACTAATGTTAAGTTTTCTTTTTTTTGGTTTTTTACTTTAACTGTGTTTCTATGTGTTTAATCTGGAACATTGTGATACTACAACTGCATGGTGCAAGTGCCTTCAGTGAGTCATTCTACTTCTGCTACAACGATTAGCCATGATCTTTGCTGCAGAGGCAGCATCAAAAGTCGTATTTTCGCCCTCAAAGTATTTACCATTAGCTCAGGTTGCATTCCTTTCTGAGTAGAGTGAACCTCATTTGCTCGCCAAAGTGTTCAAATAGCGCAGATTAGTCAGAACCGATCAAATCACCCAACTCCATCAAGCAAAAATCTTATTTACTGTCATTTGTTCCCATTTCTTCCAACAGTCCAGCTGCCCAGCAAAGTCCCTAAATGCAGCCTTCATCTTTTAAGTGCAAACATGTGATTCCTTGGAAACAGACCAGAAAACAGAAACATTACAGTGGATCTGTATGAGAGCCTGTGTGAATCAAACCAAAGAGACCTTCATCTGTTGTCGTGTGAGGTTAGATCCTAAAAGTAAGGAAAAAAAGAACATGGTCATATTATCAAAAACAGCTTTTGACTAAGGGGGTCTCTGTCCCCGTTTCTCTTCACACCCGACTCGAATATCATCACGTCTCTTTGTTTTTGGTGTCTACCTCGCAGACTGAGCCGAAACCACAGCTGCATGTCTTTTTGCTTTTCCCTTGACGCCATGATCTCACTCCAGGCCAGTTGTGTTTGCTGCATGGATTTCGATTGTTGCCCCACGTGCTGTATGTGGACCAACATAAGTCCAAGCTCTGATTAAAAAACTCTGATACAATAACCATGAGGTCTGTTCCCCATCAGCCTCACAGGTTGTGTGATGCTGGGGTTTATATTCCCGGCTTTTGAACTGTGTGTGTGTGGCTTTCTTCTCTTTTTTTTTTTCGGTGCGTACTGGACTGAGTAATGTTACACCATACCTCTGTGTGCTTTTCCCAGACATACAGCAATAAAGAGTTTCCTCTCCTTTGCTAAATTTAACAGTCAGTGTTGCTTTTGTAGCTTGTGCACGTACGGCGTCTCTGCCGCGCGGAACAATTCGGCCATTGTCAGACCCTTGTTGTTGTTGTGTGCATGTGCACGGATGCAGAATGTTTTTCTTAGTGCGTTTATGTAGTACTCAAAACTCTCGCCACAGAGCAAGAATGTGGAGTAGAGGTTGGCTTTATGGGCTTTTACTGTGTGAAGTTAGTCTGATGTGTAAAACCATGCGTCTGAGCCTGATCAGTAAATCTTAATTAGGACTGGCGGCCTGTCCAGGTTGCATCCTGCCTGTGCATTGTTGTTATGCTGTGATTGATAGATTGATAAAAATGAGATGTAAAAAAAGTGTCTCATAGTTGTGTGAAATGTGTCTGGTGCTTTTAAGGAGCCTGTCGACAGCTTGAAACTGATATTTGATATCCAAATTACATCCTGCTTCTCTGTGCTGTGGACTATTTGTAGAGTAATTTCTGGGAAAAGGGAGACAGACTGCTCAAGTGGTTTTAGATTCTGTTGTATTGGAATTTAGTCTTCAGCAGACTGGGCTGATTGTTGTATTCTAGATGCTGAATGAAATGAATTTATGCAGGCAGGCCTGATTTTGTTTTTGTTTTAAATTGATTTAAGGATGAAGATACATGACATATTGCTCCAACAAAACTACCAAGAATTGTATTCTCACTATTTTTGGACATTTTGTTATGGGCTGGCAGTTTCTTTATTAGACTCGTTTTTTTTTTCAACTTAAGATTGCACAGATTAAACTGATCCCAGCATGGAAGAACATGCAACCTCCTGCCTTTTTCTATCAAAGAGAGCAAACCAATGTCCTGCTGTGGTGCATAATTCAGACTCTATTTGTTCTGTATTTCTTTTGAAAATAGCTTAAAGACTCTAATATCTCAATATCGAGCTGTAAAACTGTTTTACTGCAACATTTTTAGGATTTCTATCAACCACAGATGATAAAAACGAATCTGCAAATTTGTCCATCTGAATGTTTCACCTCAAATTATCACTTTCAAATGTGCTCACATGTGTGTGTCTGTTTTGAATTGGCTGTCGAAACAAGGATAATGGCTGGAGTGAGGTTTTCTCCCTCCTTCCTTTATTTGCACTTCACTTGAGAACCAGTTGTCGAAAGCTAGGACACAAATTGGTCCAGAGTACTCTGACGTCTTGGGATTTACAGAGACATGTGCTGTCAGAGTTTGGTGAAGTTAGTTCGACCACAGCGAGGCTGAAGCTTCCAGCTCTGCTACTTGTTTCAGGTCGGCATTTCTGAAAAGTCCTAAGCTGTGTGTATGGCATCTAAGACTTGCATGTGTTTGAGATGAAAGAGACTTGTTTGTTTCCATCCATCACCCTGTTTGCTAAGATGAACCAATGCAGCCTTCAGAAAGAAAGAGGCAAAACTTGGCTTGGAGAAACAAATACCTCAGATGGACAGCATTGTAACAGTCACAACTCGTGTTCCACATTAGTGTGTGAAAAACCGTACACTTGCACATAAACCTTCGATGCGGCTTACTCCTCATACTAGCAGCCAAACTCTTTAATATCCGGAAAGTAGAGGAGGACATTGGCTGTAAAATGGGTATTTTTATTCGTAATAGGTACCATGCTGGCCGTGCAAACTGTTGATCTCTCTTCAAACATAAACAGGATAATCGGAAAAAAGACAGAGCCAATCAAGACCTTACAGGGAAAACTGTAGCCCCTCTGGCTCCCTCAATTATTCAATTAAAAATGTAATTAGCTTAGATCTAACGTTTGCATTTCAAGGCAGGAAGCTATACAGTGAGCTCTGGTTTTTCTTATTGTGGCCTTAATCATATTGTTCAGTGGAAACAGAGAAACGGAGGGTAGGAATTATATGCAACATGAGGATTCAGCTGGAATCCAATTGTGGGCACTGGAGGTTCTCTGGAAGGTTATTCAGCCTCTTCCTGTTTACATCCAGACGGCCATCATATAGTTGCTATTTCCAGCTGAACAGGTTGGAACGACTAAGTCGAACCAAATTCAATTTGCTACGGATAAACAAATAGAAGTGAACATTTATTTCTGCCACTAAACAAATAACAAAAAAGAAGAAACAGGTTTTCTTTTTTTTTTTTTTTCTTTTATCTTAAAAGGCTTCTTAGCTTTGTGAGAAAAGAAACGAGGGATGAGGACTAAAAAACTTGAAACCAAGCTGTTGGACATACCGTGTTTTCTTCCCTAATTCAATTGCTGAGTAAATGTTAACAGTCCTTTGTTGCCGGAGTCAAAGCAAGTGCGCCGAGTTTGACAGCAGTGTTATTCATGTTGAAGGAGAAGGTCTCGGCGCCTGTGGCTCCGCACAGGTAAAAAATGATCAGGCCGCTGCAGACTCCAAACAGGTTGCATAATGACTCCCGGTGCTTGTTGCCTTCTGCGGCTGTTTATATTCAGATAGTGTACACCAGCGATACTGCTACTGCTGTATGGTAATGTATATTTAAAACTACCTTTCTGGCATTCCATCCATCATCTGAGGCTGTGAGGAGCCGAAGCTCAGATCAACGTAAGGCAGAGTGAGAATAGACACACATTGGACTGGAGGGCTCTCCGGAGCATCCTCTGCTTTTAGCCTGAGAGACTCGAGCCTCCTGGATGTATGTGTTTTATTAATTCAAAATGAGATGGTGATCATTGTAAAAGACTGGAAATGGACCAGAGGAAATAGACTAGCTTGATTCTGTTGTCCCAGGCCAATTCCACGAATGGCAAACTGCTATTAGATCAAAGATCACATCAATACACTGAGAAAATATACTCTACAGATTAGAAATAAACCCACCACCGAATTAAACAATACAAAATAGGTTTTTGATCACTTGATTCAATTCCAAGCAGTAATTGTGACTCACAATATAATATCAGGTCAGATTTATTGTGTCCATGTGTGGTCAGCAGGTCTAATTTCTATGTCTTCCGTCTCTATTTTATACTGATTGAGACCAAAATAAGGAAAGAAGACCAGTGCGGTTTGCTTGTAGGACTCTGTTTTAGTACCACTCCCAGCACTTAAAAATACTTTTGGTTCCGTTCATATCAAGAATTAAAGATTACAATATATTGAAATGAATGATTATTGTAAAAAACTTTTAATCGAAGCCAGTTAGAAAGAAATATTTTGCAGTTTTACTTTGAAAATTTATCTCATGTGAAGAAACTCAGCGATGAAATCCAGTGACCCACAAGTGACACATTTAACAAGCATTGTACATAAAGCTGTGTTCGCTGCATCAACAAGCCAACATCAAACAGCTCGACTATCTGTGATTTATCTCTGTTACTCAGACTCTCCTTTTCTTTTTGTCGCCGCATCACTCCGCTGCCACAAGTCTTCCCTCTCTGCTCTTCCTCTCGCTTCTGCTCTCCTTATGAGGCTCAGAGTGATTTCCAGGGCGGTGTTGCCGGCCTTCTGCTGTTAATAAAGATCTGGAGCAGCAGCTGCAGGCTTGGCTGGTGGAGGCGGGGGCCCCGGGCCACTGGGGGAACGACAGCGCTGGGCCAGATCTCAGAGCGCGTTCATACACTCGCCAGCGACTTCGAGGTTTCTGTACCTCCAGAAGGGAAAGATGCAAACTGGATATTCCACAAATATTTGCGTCAGACAAAGAACGGACAAAAAGCACTCCTGTGTGTGCATGAGATGGTGTGTTAGTTGATAACCTTTTCAGTATTCTTGAAATATTAGTTTTTGATGGTTATTAGATTGTTTCCTATGTGGATAGATTTAAATTGGCAAATATGTGTAATTAGACTTGTTTCATCGTGTTACATTACAGGTTCAGTTAAGACTAAATATAAAGGTGTAGATGCAAAGTTTATTGGTCCAGTCACAGTGTGTCTTTCTACCATCTGCTGTTATTTACACCCAAAAAGAAATGAGAGTTATTAAAGGCCACTACACCACTACATTGATCCTGTGAAGGGTTTCTTGCGGTTCTCCAAAGCTGGATCGTGGTGATGGGTTCTTTGACGGTCCTGTCATCGCTCTGGGATCTTTTTCCCGAAGTCTGCAAAGAGTCACATGAATTTTTTTGTCCTTCACATTCATATTCATTCACGAATACGTGACTAAAGAGCTGCGTGTGTGAAACAGACAGAATGAGAGCAACAGTTTGATTACACAATGAAGTCAAGGTATTGTGCTATGCTTTGTAATATGAATCACTGTGTCCGCAGGCCAGGAAACAGACAGCCTCACTGTCAGTTTCAGTCTCACTCTCACTTTTTCCAGAAGGAAACGGTGCAGACACGGACCGTCCAATCGCACGCTTACTCAGCCTGAGAGTCATGGTTCAAGTGATGAGAGGAGGTGTGCGGCCTCTCTCTGTACACCCGACCACTTGTTTTCTTGGAGTGACACATCGAGGAGTGCAGCGCTTTGACCCGAAACCGGAGCTAAAGGCCCCGATTACCGCATTCCTTGCGCTGTGGCCGTTAGCTCATCGTCTCTGGAGTCCCCACATCTCATGTTATGGAATGAAATGTGGAAAAACTAATTTGTAATCAAATGAGATTCTTGAAGTCAGAAGGGATTTTTCTGTCAGGGTTTTAATTGCCTTTGTGAGCGTCAATCTGCATCTTATCTTCCTCGAGTATGATGTCAGGCAGGCCTTTTTGGCTGAAATCTGTTTTCGCTGGCATTCAAGCAGTGTTGAAGCGTTTTAATTTTTGTATCTTTTTCCTACATTGTAATGGATGTAATACTCCTGTTTTGTATGGGGACCGAAGGTGCACCCAGCGCAACCTCAGATAAAGCTTTGGGACGTCTGTAGCAGAACTAATGTTTCTAAATATGTGTGTTTTACTCCTGAATATGAAACATTTATCCTGGAACTATTTACCTTAGCTCTTCTTGGTTACTCTTTTTCAGACGAAAGAGCAGCAGGATCAAGTCCTGAATCAGAGCAATAATGTCTTCCTTTACTGCGCCTTCTTGGACTACAGGTGGGTCTTCTCATGTATTACACACACAACGGCTCTATTATTCATGCAGATGTGAAGCCAAAGGGATTTCATCTGGATTGTTGTCTCATTCAATATTCTATTATGAAAGTCTTTACATCATAATAAATGACTGATGATCTGGAAAAGTTGTTTGCTTTTTTTAATTCCTTCCAATGAGCAACATCCAGAGTTAGTTTTGCAACAGCCTGTTTTACCAAAAAATTTGATCTTGATCAGAGGGGGAAAAAAGTGAAAACACTTTAGACAGGAGCATAAATCCTGTTAAAAATAGTGTGTGTTTTAATTGGATTCAAAGGCGTCCTCCTCAGACGCCTCTTTGCCCTGAAGTTCAAGAAAAATGTGAATTATTAGGTTGTCCTGTCAGGTTGCCCTGCCAAAAGCCTCCATGCCTCCCACTCTTCAGATTATGTGGAGTTATCACTTCCTGAAATGCTCCTCTAGTATTCAGGCATACTTCTTTTTTTCTTCTGTACTTGACTTTTTTTAATCTGCTACTGTCTGAATGCTATCTATTGCTCCACATCTGCACCTCCCTAATGTCACATATATCAAATATACAGCTGCTCTATAGTGGAAGAAAACTTTACCATTAGCTCTAATTCATACTGAAAATTAATAATTTATTTTTCCTGCCGACTCAGAGCACTGTCTGGCGCCATATTTATCTTCAGATTTCCTTTCTTCTCAGTCCCGTCAAGCAGTGAAGACGTGTGGAGACATGACTCTAAATTCCAGGCCTGACTGGGATATTTCGCCAGCTATTATAATAAAATTAACCAATACATTTTCCTTGCAGTGCATGGAGTTAATGTCTTCTTGAATATAAAAATTGCATCAGTGTAATTCTGCATGTTTTCTTTTAATTTATTCGGCTAAATGACATTCTGTTATGTTTCCATATAGTCGCACCCAAGTAAAAACAATATGAGTAAGGGTTTCTTTTGCAAAGTATTATATATCACTACACAGACCATATGTTTTATGTTGGATCCCCTCGATCGGTTTGTAAAATGTTCTCACGTGCTGTGTTTTCAGTTCGAATGAGGGCGTGTGGTCCAACGAGGGCTGCGTGCGCTCAGGTGGAAACATGACGTATTCTGTGTGTCTCTGCAATCACCTCACCAACTTTGCCATTCTGATGCAGGTGGTGCCTTTAAAGGTATGTTTTTTTTTGCTTCTCTGCCCTTCTGTGTGGAGTTTGCATGTTTATCCTGTTTATGTTTTTGTTTTTTGTTTTTTCTGTATGTATCATGCCTTCACCCTTATTTTTGCTGGGATCCACCCCAGCTCCCCAAAACCTTAAATTGGATAAAGATGCTGAAAATGAAGCAACAGACAATTTTCCCATGAGAATTCGTCAACTCCGTCTCATGTAACCAGCCCAACTCTGTGGTTCAGGCTGAAAGGGGTCAATTATTCTCTCAAGATGTGATTGAATTTAAACTGAGAATCAGATGAAAGAGCGTAAATATTCAATCTAATTCTATCTAAACTGAAATTAAATCAAGCGGTTTCGAAAACAACAACTCTATATGTTTATCAGCCCTCGTTGCTGGAAGTCATTTTGAAATTTAATTGTCAGAATAAACAAATTTCTTTTTCCCTCGCTGGCAGCGTGATGACGTGCAAACCCCCTCGAAGATTTCTGTGGCATGATGATGATGATGTTATTAGCCTTTAAAGACTACCAGGAACAATGTTAGTGTTGTTTTGTCTGCAGCAAACGCAATGATTTTTTTTTTTTTTAATCTGTGCAACCGCTAATGGTTTTAAACATCCAGAAATGATTATTCATGAATTATTCAGCAGAGATTATGACTTATAAAAAGAACATAAAATAGGAAGCTCGAAATGGATATTACCTTTCCACACAATTACACATTAAATACAATCAGTGGAATGCATGATCGAGGCATTTATGTTTTAAATTAGCTTTCACAATGTTCACATTTATAGAATCTAATAAATCCCAGATGGGAGGTGGTTTGAGAAACACTCATTTCCATACAGCGAATTACAAAAAGAAGCTCATTCAGAAAATGGAAGACGTGCTGAGTTAATTTGCATTGACAACCACATTTAGTTTAACTGATGCATGAAGTGTAGCTCACTGTGAATCTAATTTTTCTGCTGTTATTAGTCCCATTGTTCATTATAAAAAAAGACCTGTACAATGGAGGAATCTAAGCATGAAAAGTTTTGATCTGTTAGAGCAGTGGTTCCCCACCTCTTTTCCCTGAAGCCCTCGACCTTCACTACTCGAGACATTTTTCAACAAAATAGAAAAGCAGACATGTGAAGGCCTAATTGAAAGGAATCGTATTTTTCACTAACCAGAAGCTCTGGCCGCTGCCTCGAGGCGGTTTATCATCTCTTCCTGTGGGTCAGTTGTGAGCATATATGCACAGTTCGGATGCAAAGTTGACTGTTGGTTTTAATCAGAAGTGCTCAGGACAATCATGAATAAGTGGTGTTTTTGGGTTCCTGCACCAGGCTGATATCCTTCCCTCAAGGCTATACTTTCACATCCTCCTCTGAAAACTGTAAATCTAAAACCATCTGGAATAACATTCATCCTCTCCTTTTCTTTGAACACTGTCCTGCATAGTGTTTTAAGTTAACGTCATCTGCATGGTGAGCATTCGGGGAGACCGAATCTGTACGCATTGTCACCACATTGTCCAGCTCTTTGTTATTCAGGAATAAGCCCGACCGGGGTATGGTTTTCATCTGCGATGGCTTCCCTAAATAGAAAAGCGGACCTCTTATTGCAGCTATGTGGGGCAGCGCTGTATTTCAGTCTATTTGATGCTATACTTTCCCTCTGCAAGTCTCTAATTAGTGGGCTGCCTCATCCCTCGGCTGCAGGGGAACATCCCACGTATCCCTTTTCTGCAAGGCTGAGACTCCTCTGCTCTCTTAATGACAAGGCACATGTGTAGACAGTTAATGGAGAATCAAACCCAATCCCTCAAAATAGCTTCAACTCCAAAACAACTAAATGGCAAAAGGCTGTACACTAAACATGTGTCCCCACAGAAAACGCAATCATTTCTCAGTTCTGGTTTTTGGACAATGTAGATACTTTTGTTGTGAACTAAAAAACAACTTTACCTCAGGAATGGTTAAAACATGCAAATAAACAAATAAATTTAAATGATTTTTATTATTATTTTCTCTAATCCCAGTTCATATTGTGGCTCATGCATTTATCCACCATGCAGGCCAGAATGCCTTCACATGCTGTTTGTTGTGTCTGTTGTTGATGTCGGTGCACCTCTGCACACAGCTCACCACTGGCCACAGGGTGGCGCTGGCAACCATTGGTTACGTTGGCTGCTCCATCTCCATCTTCTGCCTCACCATCACTCTGGTTACCTTTGCAGTCTTGTCGTAAGTATCATTAATTCCAGAAATACACACACGGGGTCGTGAATCACCTCTGGTTAAAACACCCCCCTTTAATGCTTCGTGCACCTGGTGTTTGTTAAAGTGCTGTGTACAGGATATATATATATTGTAAGTTTTTGTCTGCCTGGCAGGTCGGTGAGCACCATCCGCAACCAGCGCTACCACATCCATGCCAACCTGTCCTTCGCAATCCTGGTGGCTGAGATTTTACTGCTCATCAGTGCTCGCTTTGACCCGGGCACGGTGAGTTGACAGTGCACAGCACCGTGGGAATCGCTGCAGCCAGAATAACCGTGCCTGCGATGTTTGAAGAGTCATTCATTTTAGAAGATGTGCTGACGGTACCATCCTGATCGTGCTTGTTATCCCAGCTGCCTTGCAAGATAATGGCTGTCCTGCTCCACTTCTTCTTCCTGAGCGCCTTCGCCTGGATGCTGGTGGAGGGCCTCCATCTTTACAGTATGGTGGTCAAGGTCTTCGGCTCTGAAGGCAGCAAGCACTTCTACTACTATGGCATTGGCTGGGGTACGTTTCCTGGGTTTATTTGTGTTTCATACACAAAATAAACTGGAAATGCCTCTATAGTGAAGTTCTCGTGGGGTTTGATTTCCCTTCAGGCAGGTAAACCCAGTCTTGGCTTCACTTTGATTAGTTTTTTTTTCCTTGCTAGGTTCTCCGTTGGTGATCTGTGTGGTGTCCATGACGTCAGCCCTGGAAAGTTACGGTGAAACAGACAAGTACGTGTGACCCGCAGTACGTGAGACTGAATGAAAGTCACCTGAAGCCCTAAAAGCTTTCTGCTCTTCCAAAACAATGACATCAAGGGGAATAAATTGGAGACAACTGGGCTTAATGTTGTTTGAAAGTTACGTAACGGTAACTGTAACTACATACATGTGTGTCATTCTGCATTTACATTAAAACATCATGGCTTTTTTTTTAACCTAGGAGGGGGGGAAAATGTAGTCTTTATTATTGTCATTTTTTTTTATTAATTTTTTTGCTCCTTCCTTTGTTGTTTTAGCTGCTGGCTGTCCCTGAAGAACGGAGCCATTTGGGCTTTTGTAGCACCGGCTCTGTTTGTCATTGTGGTGAGTAGTCTGTGAGAAAAGAAAATATGATTTCTCCTAATCTGTAGTCAATTCACAAAATAGTCTACCCAATAAACAAACATAAATTTACTGTGGCATGTTGGCAAATGTTTAAGCTGTACCTATAAAACATCACAGCTTTGATAATGAACAACCTAAATCCTGAAGCTAGATGTTGATAAATTCTCCGTCCTCCATTTCCAGACAGTTCTGGCTATTTGATAAATAACTATTTGGATTGTTTTGCGGTTTTTTTTTGGTTGTGAATGATGACGATGCATTACACTTTGATCCCCCCTGTGTATTCAACCTTCCTACTGATTTCCAGGTGAACATAGGGATTTTGATATCGGTGACCAGGATCATATCTCGTATCAGCGGAGAGAACTACAAAGTCCACGGAGATGCAAACGCAGTCAAGTGAGTTACATGAAGTTTTCATTGTCATCTCGATTGTGTGTTTTTAACAATGCAACATTTTCTAATGTAATCTCATATACGTGGTTGACTTTGCTTGCAGACTGACTGCGAAGGCAGTGGCTGTGCTCCTGCCTATATTAGGGATCTCCTGGATATTCGGCGTCCTTGCTGTCAACACACACTCTTTGCCTTTCCTCTATATTTTTGCTGTATTCAACTCATTACAAGTAAGTTTTGCCACTCAGGGATCTTTTCCATTGATAGAAGTTGCTAAAGATTTTCCTTCACCTTTTTCAGGGGTTCTTTGTCTTTTTGTTTCACTGTCTTCTCAACTCTGAGGTGAGGTTGATGCTATTCATGTTATTCATATTTATTCAAAGTGTTTTATTCTAATCTGCAGTAGAGGCGTTATGTCTTTGTTTGCAACAATTTCAGATTTTATGTAACATGCATTTTTGATTTGTTTGGGTCTTTCTGCAGGTTAGAGCTGCTTTCAAACACAAAACCAAGGTGTGGTCTCTCACCAGCAGCTCCATCCGAAATATCAATGTGAAACCATTCAACTCTGACATCGTGAGTACAAACATTAAGCCGCCCTCTCATGACTGTACTGAGTGAATGTTTCTGCCATTATTACAAGGACAGCTTTCTATATCAAGTGGTAATGCAATATTAAAATGATTTAGTGACTGCATAGGGCTACACAAAATGAGGCGAATATCTTTGTCTGTTCTTCTAAGTAACAGTGCTCTTTCTCAGGCCTCGATTTTATACCATCTGTGTGAGCAGAAAGAGTTTTTTTCTTCTTTTGCTCCATGATTTGCTTCACAAGCAGTATTTCAGAAACCGAAAAGTATTTTTCTTTTTGTGCTTCTGGCTTCAATCTTTATCAATGTATGATGAAATAAATTATGTGAATGATGAAAGCTGTCATGTTTTTTAAGATTACTTGATCACATTCTATGTAAATCTGTTGCAATTCACTTTTTCTTTTCATATATGAAACCTGTTTTATGGCAGTTCAGTCTTTTGTCGTGTGTATATTCTGCATGTCTATATATATGTATATGTCTATTAAGCAGCCCTGATGGTCAACAGTAACAGAATAGTAAACAACAGTTCAGATTTAAGACAACAAAAAAGGAGGCTTTCATCTCCTAACTCTGTGTCTCATCATCTCTGATACAGATGAATGGAAACAAAGAGGACGTGACTCCTACAAAGATGAACACGTGGGACAAAAGCACCAACTCAGCCAACCGTATCGACCTCTCAGCCGTGTAGGGCTCCAGATCGCTGTTTGAGTCTGTGGCTGGAGAGTAATCCGAAGCTCAGTCGAGTGGAATGGCAAACACTGGCCAGAGTATTTTCCCACTGCGTTATGTAATAAATTCGACACTCATCCACTCCAGTGAAGGCGATACCAAAAGAGGCATGCTGCAGCTGAATGATAGCTGCGGCATTCTGAACAGCGAGACTGTTGAAGCTGTGCCTTAGTTTTCTTTCATTATAAATAAATAAACAAATAAAACAGAGAGTTCCTAAGCAGGCTACAAAAGCAGGTCTATCGTCTGTTAGCTATCCTAGGAGAAGGTCAGTAAAGTGATAGAGGGATCCAGGGATTCAGGGTATGGAAATAAAACTCGGCAGAACAGAGCATCTCAGTTTATCCATTTCATGGACCATCTGCTGTAATCAGGCTTATCTGCCCTCCTGCTCAGAATTAGCTGAAGATATGAACAGTATTCATGCGTTCCTGCAAATGTTTTACCACCCTTTGAATTGTTTCACAGAGAGTCAAATGTGTGCCTCAATACCTCAGTGATTGTGACAGAATACCCATGATTTCAGTCCAGGAGACTTTATATGTGGAGTTTGCATGTTCTCTCTGGGTGTTCCGATTTTCTTCCATTGTCCAAAAACATAGTTTTGAGATTAATTGGTGACTCTTAAAATTCCATAGTTGTGAATGTTTGTGTTTTTGTTTGTTTCTTTATGTTTGCCTGGCGATGGCCCGGTTAAATCAATTGTTGATTATTACATATGAGCAGCTGTGACTGACTCGAAGTTGGATAAAAACTGTTTTGTAGGTGGTTTGCTGGATGAGCTCACAGATAGTCAAACAAATTTAATACTCACTCTGTAACGAACAACTGAAATGCATTTGGCTATTGTACGACTTATCAGTCGGATTAAATTTATTTCATTTTCTGATCTTCATCTAACTCTTGGCAGGAATGCAAATATGCTTCTCTTTCATGATGTCAAAGGGTCTTACTAAATCCCACAGGAAAAGATTCATAACCTGAAATGTGTTAAACAATAACATCAATACATATTTCATGCTTGATTTAATTACGAAACATTAAATACATTCAAATTTATAATGTTGACAGATTGTTTTTTCTGTCTGAGTGCAGTTGGGTTCAAATGCAAAACATTGAGTAGAAAAAGGACTAAGGAAAACATTACATTTTCCTAAAATATCTTATTAAATTTATGCCTTAAGACTATGACAAAGTGTTACACCACCTGTTAACAATATTAATCATCACAGTGGACAAACTGCAGATTTAATCTGAATGAACTTCTCCAGTATTCACCTAAATCACACAGCTTTAATCTAGTTCTGCTGACAGCACAACACGATAACTGCACAGTACCCACCAATGACGTAACAGTAGATTACACTCTGATATAATGTATTTATTTATTTTGTGATTCTGGGTTCTTCATCATGTCCTCCGTAAACTGTCACAGCTCAACAATCAATGTGTTCTCATGTTAGGATCTGTGTTTGTTTTCCCCTCCTTCAGTGATTTGACTGGCATAGTTGCAGTACCTCACACTGATAGCTAGCTGTTATATGTAATGCTTTTCGAGGAATAGTGAACATTAG
This sequence comes from Salarias fasciatus, assembly GCF_902148845.1. Taxonomy (NCBI): domain Eukaryota; kingdom Metazoa; phylum Chordata; class Actinopteri; order Blenniiformes; family Blenniidae; genus Salarias; species Salarias fasciatus. The sequence goes on along the minus strand of NC_043756.1, from coordinate 6,304,437 downwards.
TTTTGTATTGAATACAGTTCTGTGAAGTTTTATGTTTTATGTCATTGCCACTTTCTTTTAAATTTTCTTACTTTTTTTTTTTTTGTAAAATTGAATATGAATTATGTTCCACATCAGAGGGACTTTATATGGTTGTTGCTTTTCTTTTTAAACTGTGAGAATTGAGGGAGATGGGATTGTTTGAAAGTCATTGATTTTACACTGTACCAACATGAAGTCTCCTCAGACAGGATTTACTGTAAGTCTCTCTGCACTTACATAACACGTCATATCTAACGGTAAATATTCCAGTTTTTCTCAGCTTGTATATGGCTTTTAATGACTGCTGTTGTACGGTACTATGGTTTGTGCTTCCACTTATCTCCATTAAATAAACTGTTTATGACCAGAAATCCGTGTCTTCTTTACTTCATGATTTTCAACGTCATAATTATAGTTTTGTCGTCCATAAATCCACTTTGGGAAGGAATTACAAATCTGAACATTTCAACAAAGATCAAAAGCCAAAAAAAGTTCACAATCTGTATTAATTTTCAAGTCTAGATTTTTGTAGGGGCTTGAAGTGATTGTCATTTGCAGTTTATATTAAATGGAACAGGTTCAAATTGCTGTAACCAATCCTGCTGGCTATTAAAAGATCCTTTCCTTGTGTACCTCGAATGGCAATGACTCATTTGGAAGTAACACGAGGCTTCAAATGTGGCAATTAGTCAAGCAAATCTGTGTCTTCTAAGGTCACAGGCTGATTTTATTTTTTTACCCACACAAAGTTCATACTCTGTGTTATCATCCCCTAAAACTCAATTAACAAAAAAAACCTCTCCAACAGTGAATTTGCGAATTCTTGTTAGGATTTTTCTTAAAAACTACATGTAACTGAAGGAAAGTTTATTGTGCTGGAAAGTATTTTATTGTTCATATACATACATGGTTATCGGTTTAAGACATAAACAAGTCGTTGACCTTGACGTTAAATGCACAACAAAGACAGCATGTCTTTATTTCACTACTACTTGTGTTGGTTAGATATTGATAGAATAGAAGACCGCGGGTCAGGCCTGCATTGTGGTGCAGTGTAATATGCTGTTGCCACATAGCAAGAAGGTCATGGGTTCAAACATGGGTCAAAGCTATTTACTGTGTCTGCATGTGTCCCCGTGACTGCATTTGTTTTCTCCAGGTACTCCAGTTTCCTCCCAGGGCGTAAAGACATGCACGTGAGGTGAATTAACCACAACTGTGTGTGGATGTTAGCTCTGTGACCGACGCCAAAGTGACTCAACAAACTCTCCAGAAAGGCCAGTGACGTTGTGGAAGTGGAGATGGTCTCTGTGCAGGTATCAGAGAGGAGGGTCCGTCACATGACGTCCTGGTAAACAGATATTACTGATAGTTCAACTTTATTCTGTGTGTTCTTTTAACCTGACCTCATGAGAAACAATCCAATAACCCTTAAATCCAAATATTTTAAAAAATTTCCCTTAGGGATTAATAAAGCATTTCTATTCTATTCTATTCTATTCTATTCTATTCTATTCTATTCCAAGGTAATTTTCATGAAACGTAAGTCAAGGACATGAACCTCAGTTGACTTATACAAGCTCTAAAGCAGGTATGAGAAACTGACAGGCCCTACCATTCTTATATGTGGTCGAAAGTTAATATATTATTGATTTTACAGGTCATAATCTTTTATAACACAGCATAAAGCCTTGTTTTAACTTAAAATTGTGACCCAGCATGAGTTATTGATGTCAGACATTGAACTCAGCCTTTCTATTACTGTTTTAGTTGAATTTTTATTTCTTTTTTATAGTGTTATAGTTTTTTTTAATCTTGTTTTGTTTTATGGTATGTTTTTTAAATTGTACTCTTCATTTACAGCATTTTGTTTCAACCATGAGTGTGCAAAAATGCTTTATAAATTAAAAATAGGACAGTAAGACATGGTGTATTTGAACATGCCTAAAAAAGAGTTGACATTGTAAAATTACTGTCTATGAAATAAATACTTCTTTGTAGTACAGATTTACAGTAGGTCTACAGGTTTGTTGTAGTTTTGTCCCTTTGTAGTGAAGATTCCAATGTTGCTGCCTTTACAGTGATCAAAATTTCCAATCCCTACTCCAGCGTGGCACATATTTGATTTGAATTTGTCCTTTAAATGGGCTTGAAAGGGGATTTGCATAGAGAACAGGCAGACAGCATTGTAGGTCAATCTTTACATGTATGTAAAGATTGACCTACAATGCGTTTGATTCACTTTGTATTGTAAGCTGAGGTGGCTGAGGAGATATTCGAGTTCTCTAAACTAGTGAGGATTACATTGTATCTTAATTCAATGACATTTTATTTTTGGATTGAAAAAAACACCAGTTGTATTAACTCATCTTTATTTGACATTAAAAAAATAAGTGGCCTCCAAATGAAGATACTGAAACCCGAGTTTACGAGCCGTCCCTGAAGGCGCCGCCATCAAACAGCTGCTGGACTGCTTGCGCATGCGCGAGACGAGCAGCTGAACAGTAAGGTGAGGATTGGAATACAATAATACCTGAGCTCAGAATCTCTGTGCGCATTGCGTTTTACAGCCAGAATGTCACTTTTTTGTATCTGTCTACCGACTTCAGAGAAGTAGCGGCTATTTTTTGCCTCGTTTAAATAGCCCGTCGGACCGGTAATGTTTCTGTTTACACGCTGCTGACGCACGTTGCCTCAACTTTTTGTGTTGACGGAAACTTGCTCCGCGTTGCCGTCAGTGTATTTCAAAAGGGTTCAGAGCGTGCTGCATGTGTGGCGAATTGTTTTATTTTCTTGGTGTGGATGAATGAAATGGGATTTGCCGGTACCAGAGAAGTGTCGTGGGACTCGGTTGCAGCTGGACTGTCCACTTCTTGAACCTGCTCTGGATACTTGGAACACGTTTATTTGGCTCCATGGAGTCTGTTGGGAAGTTTGAGTTCAACAGGAAAGACCTGATTGGTCACGGAGCCTTCGCTGTTGTGTTCAAAGGCAGACATAAGGAGGTAACTTTTTTTTTTTACACCTGAAATCCATATTGTCATTGCTGATTACTTTTTAAGTTTATGTATGTTTACATAGCCTGTTTGTTTTTCAAGAAACGTGACTGGGAAGTTGCTGTGAAGTGTATCAACAAGAAAAACATTGCCAAGTCTCAGGCTTTGCTTGGTAAAGAAATCAAAATCCTGAAGGTAATGTCTGTTTAATATTATTTTTATTATTGCCTGTTCTGAATATTCATGCTTGGTGTTTATTTGCGCCTTTAAAAAACAACAACAACAAAAATAAACATTTGTTTTTCCATTCACCTTTTCTAGGAGCTGAAACATGAGAATATCGTTAGACTACTTGACTATCAGGTAAGGATGTTTTTCCTGTCTCGTCCCTCTCTCTATTTGCTCACACGCACAGTCTCAGACAAGCCGCAGTCATTCTATGCAGCTGCTTTTGCTGCCAGATTATGCACATTGCATACATGACTGAAGGATGTTAAAGTTTATTATTGGGCTGATGCACCGCAGTGACCTGAACCTGAACTGGAACCTTAGACACTCTATTGATAACAGAAAATTTCATTAAGAAAAAAAAAAAAAAAAAGAGTTCTAACACTGATCTTTACCTTCTGCTGTTTGGAAAAACAGGCTCGGCGTATTTCAAATAATTTGACTTTACTGTTTTCCTCTACTCCCCTTACTGACACCTGCCAGGCAGCCAGACATAGATGAGCTGATCTCACACACTGCTTTGGACAGATGGCAAGATGCAGCAGGGTGAACAATGGCTTACGCAACACAGCCTGTGTGTACTGACCAAAAGTCGTACTTGAAATTCACGTTGTAAAAGCAAGCATTGACATGTCATTTAACCTGGCATTGGGACAATTTTCTTCCTCTGTTATCTGCTCTAGCGGGACACATCAGGCCGCAACAGCCACATGGTGGTGTTTATGCAATAGATCATGCGGTAAACACCTCTTAGGTTTCAGTGCGTAGCACAAAACCTGTTAATTCGAACTGAGTGACATAAAACGGAGCCTCGCATATTGCTTTCCATTGAACTCAGGTGGACCTGATACCTTAAACTTGTCGCAGTTTTGCCCCCCCCGTGTCACTTCACTCCTCTCTCACTTTCTCAATGACTGTAAAAGTGGGGTGCTGTATTGGAAATGAGCCTGAATGATTCAGAGGCCCCAGAGCTGCACAGGAACCCAGACTGGATACAGTTTCAGGCTTTCGAGTCAGCTGTCGTTAAGGGACTCTGAAGTTTTAGCCGCTGGTGATGAGCCGATAAAAACGTCAGCGCAGTCAAAAAAAATGCTCCGGTGTCATTGCAGAGCCTGCAGCACAGCTAAAACATTGATGGATCTGTGTTGTAATTCTTCCCCACTTTGTATACATACGTGTTATACCTGTTTATTGTATGCATTTACTCATTACTGGTTGTATCCTGTTGATAATTTCCTCTTTGTATGGTTTAATCAATAGGAAATGGGAGGATGCATATATCTTGTCATGGAGGTGAGGTTGCATCAGTTTTCATCTGAAAATTCAAATCACATACATGTATACGGGTATACATGTAGATGCCATTGTTAATGCTTCTGCTTCTTATCTTTACAGTATTGCAACGGAGGTGACCTAGCAGAGTACCTCCACTGTAAGTTTGCATCACAAGTCAGTGTTGCAAGCGTTTCAGTTTCACAGATTGTTCTTTGCAAACACATTAGGCCAGATTATTCGTGGTTTATTGTAGCCTTTGGGGAGATTCTTTTTTTCTCTCCCTTTTTTCCAGTGTTTTGAAGAAAAAATCAGATTTTAGTTGGGCCGAGAAACCAAAGGTGGCAAGTTCCAATAGGTCAATGGGTAAATTATGAGTAAGACTCCCAAGTACTTAACCCAGATAAAATAAACCCCTCAGCCAGGCCTGTGGTCAAGGCAAAATATGTGAAAAGTAGCACAGAGTAAGTGGCCCGAGCGAAATACCATTTTTATTTTTCATGCACTTGGTTTTCCAGGCATCCTGTGATCTCACCACATTTAAATTCTTAGAATAATAAAAGACATTGCTTGTGAGAAAAATCCCCCGCGCCTCAAGTTTCAAGCCACGCTTCCAAATATGATGACGCGGCCGAGGGCATGGAGTTTAGTTTTCTCAGGCTAGAATTAGCTCGTTGGTGTAGATGGTGTATTTAGGCACCGCTGTGGAGTGCTGGTTTAATTCTACCTCGGTGCGAGCGCTCCTGACGGAGTTGGCCGCTCTGTGTCTCTGCCAAGGAGGCCCATTCAGCTATTTGTAGCGCGGCACTTGGTCGCATTTGGCAAGGTTCACAGAGCACCCACATGACCTCACCCATCTGTCACTCCCTTATCCCCTGTCCTCCTGTGGAAAAACACGGCAGCTCAAAATACTGGAGGTGTTTGAGGGGTTGTGGGGGTGGGGGGGTTGGAGTGAGTGCTAGAATGTCGACAGCTCTTACTTTAATTTCCAAATGTAGCCTCATAAACAGTATTTCTCTCAATGAGGCATGGCAGCAGTGATGCTGATGTGATTAAGGTGGTGCATTTGTAATATTGCATCATGTCTGTATCGTGAGAGTGAGAACGCTCAAATTAAATTGAATCTTTCGAGAGGGATCGCGGCTTGTATAACATTCATCTCAAGCGGATAATTTTTATCATATGTATGTCAATTATTTTGATAAATTTGAAGATATATGATGTAATGCTGAAGCATTTATTCACTTGTTTATGTATTTTGTGTGTGGGGAGAGAGGAGAGAATGCATCGTCTTTTTACCTGCAGGCTGTTTTTTCCCCCCCCCTATATGAACCAATCTTATTCCGTATCTCTGACCAATAGGTAAGGGCACCCTGAGTGAGGACACCATCCGTGTGTTCCTGCAGCAGATTGCTCAGGCCATGAAGGTCCTGCAGAGCAAAGGCATCCTCCATCGAGACCTCAAACCCCAAAACATCTTACTGTGCCACCCCGAGGGACGTCGGTCCAGCTCCATTAATGCCAGCATCAAAATAGGTAATGGTTTCAATAAAACTGCAGCTACAAGTGACTCAAATGATATTTTGAAATTGTCTCCCGCTTCACTGGTTGTGGAATTATTTGAATGGGAAGTGTATGTTTCAAAACTATTGCAAACAAAAAGGAAAAAAAATAACATGAATGTGTTTTTCACCTCGTGTCTCTCATCTTGCAGCTGACTTTGGGTTTGCCCGTCACCTGCAGACGAACGCCATGGCAGCCACCCTGTGTGGCTCTCCCATGTACATGGTGAGTATGAAGGCCTCCTGCTGCGGTTTCCTGTAATGCGTCAGGCCGCTGTGTCTTCAAGCTGTGTGAGCTGTGTTTGTCTTGTCACAGGCGCCTGAGGTCATCATGTCCCAGAATTACGACGCCAAGGCTGATCTCTGGAGCATAGGAACCATTGTGTACCAGTGCCTGACTGGAAAAGCACCATTTCATGTGAGTGACACTTCCAGAAGAGCGTAAACATGCAAAACAATCCCTCAGATCCTGCTTGGTCCTGGGTAAACAGGCTGTTTTGCAAACAAGCTCTTGCTATTGCACTTTAAATAGTCACACTTACTCATGGAATTGTTTTTGGTTTTAATTCTTAGAAAGGACAAACTAATTAACGTCAGAGCCGAATATGATACATCCATTTCATAATACAGAGGAACTTGAGCCAAAAAAACAGCCTCTGAAAGCCACCTGCCTCATGGCTGACACTTTCTTCAGATCTCCTTGTTATTAGTGGAAAATCCTGGAGTAGCTTGACTGCTGGGTAGAAATGACCCCTGATTACTGATTGTCGGGGGGGGGACATGCAGAAATGGCTGTGAGCCACGCTCTCTGAACCCGGAGTAAATACTGTTTCACAACACTGGCCGCTGCTTTCTGCTGTTGACGTGGCTGCTCAAATCTAACTGTTGGACCGTGTTTTCTCAGTAATCTCAGCTGTTGTTTATATTTAGATACGTCGGTGTTTTATACCTCTGCTGGTTCCATCTTTAACTGTAAAATACCGCGCTTTCTCCACATGTGTGTATTTTCAGCCGGAGAAGAATAAGCATTCCGTTTGACCCTTTGATCCTGACTCAACACTTTTAGGTTATTTATGTTGCAGTTTCCTTGAAAGCTTCTTCTCGAAACGTGAGCGGTCAGACTGACATCTGTTTCAGGAAGGTCAGTGAGTTCAGTCCAAGGGTTAGAGTGACGTTAGCTGTTGTGCCCGGTGATGATAATGATGTTTATTTAGCCAGTCCAGCTTGCAGAGGCGCCACTTTCCTCATAGTGGGATCATAAAACCTTCACAATTGCACACAGCAACTGAATCATATGTACATTCACCATACTTTTCCTATGAATTTGTAGGCACAAAATAAAAAAAAAAAAGCTCCAAGTTCTGGTCTTTGAATGTTACTAGCGTGTGCATGATTGATCATTTTGTGTATTTGTACAGGCCAGTACGCCGCAGGAGCTCCGTCTCTTCTATGAGAGCAACAGGAACCTGTTACCCAGGTTAGTGCTCCTCTGAGTGACTGTTTGTCACACACACACACACACACACACACACACACACACACACACACGTGGATATCTGTCATCCCTGCTGTCACTTTTCAGAAGAACGACTGATTTAAATCGGCCACGTTTGTGTGTATTTTAATAGCGTGTGGATGCGTCACAAAGCACATGTGAGCGCAAAGACACATGTGCATGCTTAGTTTTATTATTAGCATGTGGTAAATAAGTCTGATACCTTCACTAAGAATAGTTGTAATACGCAAGAAACTGATCCAGACACCTGACGTGGCCGATCATGGAGCCATCAGCCGCTCATATCATTAATATGTGAAAATCCCACAAGTCTAAATCAACATTTCAGCTATTTCACTCCATGATTTGATTTTTTTTTTCTAACGTTTTTGTCTCTGCCTTCTTATCAGTAAATCCAGATGCTCTAAGAGTAATTTCGTGTTGCTATTTCTAGTCATTTTGAACAGCGACTCTGTGACGTTGAGAAGTTTGACTTGGAACACATTCAAAGGGATTTATGGACTGTTTACTCACTGTTTTCATGGTGTACTTTGCCAGCCAGTATCTGGCTCATAGCCATGCTTATCATTTCGTAAAAGCTGGATGATAAGATATGCCCCGTGTGTGTGTGTGTATGTGTGAGTATGTGTGTGTCTGTGTGGAGGCATTTGTTGTTTTCTTCTAATTCTATATATAAACTGCACCGAGGTGCCAGCTAGTGGCCTGTAAGGCTATCATTTTCCACATGACCCACATAGCTCAGCATAGATGTAAACACACACGCATGCACATACACACAGACTGCCTTGGATTTTATTTAAAAAATATCATGTTTAACATCACATGGTGTGTATGAATAGTAAACATTTCAGCTTGACACATATTTGCCTTACAATGAAAATATTAACATGTTTTTCATCGAAGCATTAAAAACAAGCCTCAGTATTGCGCGCACACACACACACACACACATCATCCCGTCACATGTTCTTGGCCTTGTATCGTCTGTTTAAAAAAAAAAAAAAAATCCCTTTGATTAGCCAGTTCTAACTTTTCATGCTGTTATTTTTCCCATGATTTGTACGTTTCTCTATCAGTGTTCCTGCTAATCTAAAGAGGACACTTTCTTTTTTGTTAGCGTCCCAAAAGAGACCTCCAGCCACCTGAGACACCTGTTACTGGGGTTACTGCAGAGAAACCACAAAGAGCGAATGAGCTTCGGTAAGAATCAAATCATTTGAGTCCCTTCCATGTGAAATCTTAAGGCATTTCTTTAACCTATGAATCTTTCCATTTTCAGATGAGTTCTTCCACCATCCTTTCTTGGAGTCCAGCACACCACCAAAGAAATGTATGAACTGTTTCTGTGCGCTGCGGCATGAGCGACGGCGATGAGGTTGAGATCCTAACAGGAGCACTTGTGTGTCGTCTGACAGGCTCGCCAGCTGTCGTGGTCTCCTACCCCAGCTCAGGTTCAGGCAGCTCCTCCAGCAGCTCCTCTGCTTCCCAGCTGGCCTCGCCTCAAGTATATACAGAGTTCCCAAACAGAAATCACTTGTTGGAATTCATTCATCGTTGTTTTCAACGTTAATCTGTACTTCTTACGCTTTTTATTAAGCATTCCGATGGAGAGATGCATCAACTTCAGCCCGGGATGCGTTGCTCCCCAACACAAGACAACCTGGGCCTCCAGCTGAGAGAGACAGCCACTCAGCAGACTCAAAATGGCACGTCTTACACAGAAGACTATGTGATGGTGCCTGCCCAGTTTCCCGGTACATATCTACATATATCTGTGATTCTTCTGTTTTCACATAAGTAACAAAAGTAAAAATCTCACGCTGTTCCTGTTTTTCTGCTGTGTAGGTGACTACACCTGTGAGGTGGAGGCTGAATTGCCCATTCCCAGCTGCCTCACACACAGTTTGTGAGTTAACCTCGATTATAGCGCTCATAATGTGGTCAGTTATTCAGTACCAGTCTCACTATGTGAGCCTAATTTGAAATGATGCCTCATGTGTGACAACATGGATAACCATTTAATATATTTTTGCTTTAGTATGCCTGTAGCAAAGTTATTTCATTAAAGATGGATTTATAGTGAAATGTTTAAGTACAAAAGATAATTATCTTTTTGACATCTAGCTTACAAACATTCATTGGAAGGTTCACTGGTTTTATTACAATTGATTACTTATTGATAAGGAATGGGAAAAATAAACATTGTTCAGAAAGTGCTAACACATTTGCTTCTTTAGGAGCTCAGTGCTGGCCGAGAGAAATCCTGGTGCTCCAGGAAGGACGCCTCCGCCATCTCCCCTGTCGTATTCTCCCCAAAAGCCTGTTAGGTAAGATACAGTTTTACACCTACAGTCAGTAAGTCTGGTCAGTCAGAAAATGGACTTTTCTTTTTTGAATGACTTCTTACTCTTTCGCTTCTTCTGTTGACCACTCTGCAAACCTGGTGAATATGTTTCCTTGAACAGACGCCACTCGGTCGCCATTCCCGTGCCAACTCAGATCCAGAACTTCCAGCGTATGGAACAGAACCTGCAGCCTGTCGGCCTGCACGGCTCCACCAGGCATGTGCAGCCGTCTCTGTCCCTTAGCCCTCCCCATCACAGTATCTCATCTCCCTCCTGTCTAATTATGTATAATATTATTCAGGGTCACACTATGCTGTGGGGGCAGCAGCAGGGAAAGCTCCCCACAGTGTGGCACCGGCTTTGCCTTTAACTCTCCAAAGCTGGCAGCTGGAGGAGCTCAACCACAGCAGCACTCCCCAAAAGGTAGCCACCTAACCTGCTTCTTGTATAATCCATCAAGGATGTTTATTTTTGTTTAACCTGTTTGGTATTAACAGTGAATGAGTGATGTCTTTTTGGCATTTGGCACATTAACCATTAAACAATCTGACCTGACAATGCATGCAGTGTTTGCTACCTGGCAGTCGGCACTGAAGGGCGAAGCAGGAAGAAAAGACCCTGTTCGCTTTTCCACACTGTGTTTTGCTTTTGACTAACTGAGTTCTGCTGCCTTTCAAGACAGGACAATGAGAATATGTTTTTATTTCTGTCTGCTTTTGTATGCATACATTTTTATAACTGCATGTCTGAATGATGACCATGTGCGAAAAGACAGTTTTATACATTAATGTTGTTACCAAAGTGAAAAAATGATTTCTTGCTTTTGTAGGGATTAAAAGTGGAAGAGGTTTTTGCTAAGCAAGGCAGATTTACTCCATGTCTCAAAATTACAATCAACATACAAAATGGCCCAAATTGTATAGATTTATAACAACAATATGCGCTTTCAGTAGATTTCACCATTTCTTTAATGGATTGTTTGAATTTGTGTCTTTTTTCTGACTTGCGTACTTTTACTTTCAATAACACTGTGTGCGTGCTCGAGCCTGCCTCATAGGGTGTTACTGATATAATTTTAGGAGCAAAATGAATGGATGACTTCACAGATAGTTTGCTCTGTGTTGAACAGTGGTGAAATTTTTGCTGCGATCTGTTATTCAGTGGGACTGACTCCGAAGACTTCAAAGCAGACCCTGCTCACAGGCTCTCCCGATGAGGGACTGACTTCCAGCCCTAAGGTCAGCCTCCATACATACACACAAACACACACACAGCCCGTATACCTAACAGCATATCTAACAGATGACCCGCTCTTCACATCTTGTATGAAGACTATGAATCATGATAGATGATCTGCATGCAGCTCCCACACTACATGAGGTTCTGACTTTTGATTTCTGTTTTTTAGCAGCAGGTTCAACCTAAAATGCCAAACCGAACCAGGACTGTGCCAAACCTGCAGTCCCTTGACCCGTCTCCTCCTTCAAAGGCCAACATGAGCCGGAAATCAGACAATAAAAAGGGCCCTTTTAAAAGGTCAGCCAATGCACAGTGTTATGTCTTACGGTGGCTGTTTTTTCTGGAGAACCATCCTGACGTGGAAAGAAAAGTGAATTTGCGTAACTGTTGTTTATGTTGCAATTGTAATTGTAACTGCCCTTCATATGAGATGTCAACAGATAAGCTGCCGAATGAATCATTGAACGCTCACAATGCATTGAATGTGCAGATCGCTCAGCACGGGGAAGTTGTCGGACATGCTGCTGAAGGCGGCTTTTGGAACGCAGCTTCTTGCTGGGGGAAGTGACGAGAACCTCAACAGTGAGAAAGGCATCGATATAGCAGGTACAAGTCCAACTCAAAGCAGCGTGTTCCCCAATACAGTTATTTCAGTCAAAAATCTGATCTTTTTTTGTTAGTTTTTTTTTAATCAAAATCTGTTCATATGTTGTTGTAGATTTTTAAACACGGATATGTAATAAAAATGTCAACTGGGGTACATTTTGTAAAGGTACCTTAGCTATCAGTAAGTTCTTTCTGTTTTGTTCACAGTGCCACCTGCTGGTTGCCACGTAGTCTTTCAGTGCTCAGACAGTCCACCCCCTGCTGTCTTTATGATGGGCTCTCCATCCAGTGGAAACATTTCTCCTGACACTATAGCATCCAGGGCATTCTCAGGTACATCCTCTGATTTCAGCCACTTTTGAGACATTTCATCTTGAGGCTTTTAACAAATGCTGTATTTATTACAGTGAAAATCACTAGAGCATAATCAAATGTATTTTTTTTACCAGTCCTTGAAAGATTTGTTTATTTTTTGTAATGATAAACTTTTTAGATTTGATTATCAGTAACTCAAGTGCATCTTCAGTCAGCTTCTCCAGAATAATCTTATTTTCTCTTCTCTCTACTTTCAGGCTCCCCCAGCTACACTAACTCAGCCTGGCTGCTGAACAGTCGCCCTCTGCAAAGAGGAAGACGTAGACACAGCGAGACTGACGCCATGGAGGTTGTCTCACACGGCAGTTTCATTTTTCACCCTCCAGCACTCGCTGAAGATACACTGATGGAGGTAAATGAAATATCATACTTATATAGGTTAACATGACGCCATTTGGAACAGCTTCAGTAACTGTGTTTTGTTTTTTTTTTTCCTGTTTTTCTCACAGCAAACTCATACAGATGCTCTGAGCGACTTGCGTTTCACTTTGGCTTTCGTCCACTGTGTCATGGAGCTGGCTTCATCCAAGGATCCAGGGCTGGAAGTCATCAGCAGCCCTGATGTTTCCTTTCTGGAGCGGAGCGTGGTGACAGACCAGATCAGCCTTCTGAGTCGAGAATGGAGGTGAGAAACATGGAATTTTTGCATTCTTCCACCATGTTTTGCCTTTTGTTTACACTATTCTTGAAAGTGAATGTTTTGTTGTTTTTTTTTGTGCTGCTCCAGGTATGCAGAGCAGTTGGTGTTGTACATGAAAGCTGAAGAGTTTCTCTCAGCTGCGTTGCGCAACGCTAAGGAAAATATCAAACAGGGCCAACTCGTTCCTTCTGCTACAGTCAAACAAGGTGAGCCCAGTCATTTGTAGTTTTTCTTATCGATTATATCTCATTTGGAGATCGGACCGGTGTCTGTTGCATGTTTTCTGGTAGACTGTTATCCTTGAAATTGTGAAAAGTAGACAGATAAACTGCTGTAGGACCTCGATGTCACAAAACTGTTTCCCATAATCTCAACATTATGTTCGACACTGACTGGTTGTCCTTTGTGTTTTGACTTTGTTGCTCCAGTTCGACTCGAAGCATGTAGATTGTGACCATATGTTGTGCAAACGCTCTGTTCAAGCTCAGAGTGGTTTACACTTTATTGGCGACTCCCATTTTGAAGCGGGTCCTTAGCTGACCCTTACTTTTTCTCTATTCTCCACTCCTCCCTTGAAGATGCCATTTCCTTGAGAGCTTGACTATGCTCCCATAAAAAAATCCATGTAGTAAAGATGTGAACATGATGGAGTATTTTTTTAACTCCTTGTTGAATAAGTAGAACCATTATTGAAGAATTATGCTATGTATAAGTTTATATTTTACGACGTTAAAAAAAAATGTCATTGCATTTTGTGTTTGTCTGCTGGCAGTGATCAGGAAACTCAATGAATTGTACAAGAGCTGCGTGACATACTGCCGCTCCCTCAACAACCGTCTTCAGGCCTTCTTACTTGACAAACAGAAACTAATTGACCACTTCAACGAACTCACAGCAGAGAAGCTCATCTACAGTCACACTGTGCACATGGTGAGAAGATGTCGAATACATACTCCAAATCATAATCTGTCCCGTGTATGTTGAGTATGAATCTTTGACCTGTGTGTGTTCTCCCCTGTGTTCAGGTGCAGTCTGCAGCTTTAGATGAAATGTTTCACTGCGGGACAACATCGGTGCAGCGCTATCATAAAGCCCTTCTGCTGATGGAGGGTCTGTCCAGGAACCTGACAGAGGAAAACGACATTGAAAACATAGATAAATGTACATATATGCACTGACAGAAATAATTAAAGAATGGCTTCAGTCTCTAGTATAAAAAGAAATCATTTTCCAGTGTAATATTTTTTTTTTTCCCCACCATTTCAGGTAAGCAGTGTATTGAGCGACGCCTCTCAGCGCTGGAGACATAAACTGTATCAATGAACTCCATGACGGTGTCCACAAAGACTGTCCTGTCTCATCCATCTGGTCTCGATGCTGATGGATTGTTTGACACTGTCGGTACACATGCACTTTGACCTCTCCTGAGTGAAACGACCACTGGAGCATCTGCTCTTTCCCCACCACTGAGCCTGGTATCTCGATTGAAATGCACATAGAAGACCGGACGTCTTGTTTGAGATAGTGTTATGATTGTTTGAATCCCGAGATCAGGTTAGCTGTTCTCACTTTTGTTACAGACTGTTTGCGTTTGTTGGTTTTTGCACTGAGAATAATCAGATAAATTATTAACTGATTTAAAAAAAAAATGTTATACTTGAAACAAAAAGTGGTTCTTTTGTTTGCAGTCGTTGTACCATGAGTCCTGTAAGCGCTCACTGGCGAACAGGAGTCTGAATATTTTGGATGAGATGACCAAATATTGCTGATATGTAGCGATTCTAGTCAAACAGTGCCTTTTTTTTGTACATTTGTAATTGAGTTGTGGATGTATAGCTGATGACTGTTTTGACCTCATACTGGATGATTACTTTATGACTGCTGGTCTTATGATCTAACAGATGTACACTGTAAAGTGCAATATATATGTACTGACAATTGAATGAGAGTTTAAGTTTGAAGCTAAATGGCTACCCGTAATGCGGTAACATCAGAAAGCGCTGTATGTGACTTTGAGTGACATTGTTTGCATGCTGCATTGCTTCTGTTTTGTTTTGTTTTTTTTCTATGTGTGAAAATGATGGTTTTCTAAGCAATTGCTGCTTTGACTATAGGGATTTGCATTGATGTAACAAGTGGTGATCTTCACATGAATTTGTACATAATTGTACCTGACAGGAAAACTAGGCAATTACAGTTGATATACTCCAATATAATGCAGAAATATTGGAGGGTTTTTTTTGGAATGTATTCAATTTTATTCTGTATTTTTAAGACCGTCACTTGAATTTGTCATGAGTTGTTACATGTTGTGAGATCAAAATAAAATATATATATATATTATTAGAATTGCCTTTTTATCACATCAGCATGTCAAGACTGCATTTTTTTTTAAATCTACTATACATTATAAAAGACGCACACATACCAAACAAGACCATCTGCCAAAAAAAATGGATGTGGTAGCTCTTGTTAACAGAAAGTGTGTCTGCCTGTTGGATCTGTATATTGGTAGTCAATTATACAGTAGTATGTATGCAATTGGCCTTAGGCATGACTCAAATGAAGGGGACTCCCCCTGCCGTGCTTAGTCCCTTGGTTGCACCACCAGAACACCTTCCATCTATCAACTCCTAAAACCATCAACTCCATCACACAGAAATACTCTTACTGTCGCTACATTCAATTGAAATAAAAATGATTAAAAAGAAAACAATAGAAACTGTGGTGAAGAGCAGGAAGTGAGATTTCTTTCAGTCGCTCAATCAGCTTCCTGTGACGTCATGGTGATTAGCGTATTTCCCGTCATGCACCTGAAGAAATCCAACAGAATTGGTTGCGGGGTGACCAGAGCCGGAGCGGATCTGTCAGACTATCTGAGATCTATCTCGGAATCACCCCAGCAGCTTCTCGGGGCTCGGTCTGTTGGGGTTTTGGACCAAGTTGTGATGGGATCCTACCGTGAGTCACAGTGATCTCAATTATCCATCCATCCATTCATCCATCTTCCACCGCTTATCCAGGACCGGGTTGCGGGGGCAGCAGTCTCAGCAGAGATCCCCAGACTTCCCTGTCCCCAGACACTTCCTCCAGCTCTTCCTGGAGGATCCCAAGGTGTTCCCAGGCCAGCCGAGAGACATAGTCTCCAGCATGTTCTAGGTCTTCCCTAGGGTCTCCTGCCGGTGGGACATGCCCGGAACACCTCCCCAGGGAGGCGTCCAGGAGGCATCCTAAAAAGGTGTCCGAACCACCTCAGCTGGCTCCTCTCAATGCGGAGGAGTAGCGGCTCTACTCTGAGCTCCTCCCTGGTGACTGAGCTCCTCACCCTATCTCTAAGGGAGCACCCAGCCACCCTACGGAGGAAGCTCATTTCAGTCGCTTGTATCCAGGATCTTGTCCTTTCGGTCATGACCCAAAGCTCATGACCATAGGTGAGCGTGGGAATGTAGATTGACCGGTAAATCTTAAATTGACCGGTAAAAGCTTTGCCTTTCGGATCAGCTCCCTCTTCACCACAACGGACCGATACAACGACCGTATTACTGCGGCCGCTGCACCGATCCGTCTGTCAATCTCACGCTCCATCCGTCCCCCACTCGTGAACAAGACCCCAAGATACTTAAACTCCTCCACCTGGGCTAGGGTCTCTCCACTGACCTGGAGAGGGCAAGCCACCTTGTTCCAGTCGAGGACCATGGCCTCAGATTTGGAGATGCTGATCCTCATCCCTGTCGCTTCACACTCGGCTGCGAACCGCCCCAGTGCATGCTGTAAGTCCGGGTTCGATAAAGCCAACAGGACAACATCATCTGCAAAAAGCAAAGATGAAATCCTGTGGTTCCCAAACCGGACCCCCTCCGGCCCCTGGCTGCACCTAGAAATTCTGTCCATAAAAATAATGAACAGAACCGTGACAAAGGACAGCCCTGCTGGAGTCCAACATGCACCGGGAACAGGTCCGACTTACTGCCGGCAATGCGGATCAGACTCCTACTCCGGTCATACAGAGACTGGACAGCCCTTAACAAGGGGCCCCGGACTCCGTATTCCTGGCGCACCCCCACAAGGAACCACGAGGGACGTGGTCGAATGCCTTCTCCAAGTCCACAAAACACATGTGAACTGGTTGGGCGAACTCCCACGAACCCTCTAGCGCCCTATGGAGGGTATAGAGATGGTCCAGTGTTCCGCGACCAGGACGAAAACCAGCTTGTTCCTCCTGGATCCAATGTTCGACAATCGGTCAATCCTCCTCTCTGGTACCGTGGCATAGACTTTCCCAGGGAGGCTAAGGTGTGTGATCCCCCTATAGTTGAAGCACTCCCTCCGGTCCCCCTTTTTAAACAGGGGGACCACCACCCCGTTCTGCCATTCCAGAATCACCGTCCCCGACCGTCACACATTGTTGCAGAGACGTGTCAACCAAGACAGTCCCTGCACATCCAGAGACTTAAGGTACTCAGGGATCTCAATTATATGTCATTTAAATAATGCTCAGTTCATAGTGTTTTGTACAGCAGCAGTTGACATGCTGCTGTACCAACGAACAGTTGGCACTGCTCAGTCCGTGACCGAGACTCAAGGTAGACTGTGATGTGTTCCATCTGTAGGATTAACTTCTTGTTTTTTTAGTTTCACTTTTTCAGCAAACTGTCAAATAAAGAAACATTGTGCACTTGTTCTAACCAAATACTTTCCGACAATGTCTGGCACCACGGCGTATTCAACCATTCATTTAGAAGACATGTGGAGAATGCACATCAAATGTGGACGCTTGGAAATCTTATTCTAGCATTTGCTGCCTAATTCTTCATTAATGCTGGCACTGCCAAACTTAGATTTCAACTTTGACTTTAGCTTTGTAAATATCACAGTTATAAAAGCTCTTTTATTGCAGGTCTGACCTGATAACAATACATTTACAAAAGGTCAATAATATTTTCATGACAAGCTTAGTTTTATGTCAAAGTTGAACAATATCCGCTTAGAAGTAGTTCGCATATTTGGGTGGCCAGTGGGGCTCGAACTCGTGACCTTTCATAGCCACATCTTCCCCATCAAACACACAGTTAGTGACAGATGTTCCCCGCAGAGACGCCCCACCCCTCCCCTCCACACACACCTTGTAATAAGTAAATAGGGCTTTAAACTCGACGTCATGCTGAGGAGCTGATTTGGTGTGCCTAAGCCAGGGGCCAGGGGTGTCCAAAGTCGGTCCTGGAGGGCCGCAGCCCTGCATGTTTTCCATGTCTCCCTGTTTCAACACAGCTGATTGCAATGAGGCTCGTTATCAGGCTTTCTGCTGGACTTGGCCATGAGTCTTCATGAGATTCAGCTGTGTTGAAGCAGGGAGACCTGGAAAACATGCAGGGCTGCGGCCTCCAGGACCGACTTTGGACACCCCTGGCCTAAGCACTCACTTGGTGGAATACTCGACATGACACACGATTCGCGTTTTTCTTACTAACACTAGGTGGCACTGTTTATCTGCACCACAAGCAATGCTCTCCCTCCTCCGCACCTCACAAAACACATCACGTCCGTCGTGTTGCTTTGACTGCACTTACTCCTCCAAACCACAGCGGGGCGCTGTGCACTGACAATTCAACACAAACGCCACGTCGAGTTACAAGGGTTTCATTTTTCTTTTTTCTTTCTTTCTTTTTTTTTTTAGATTTCTTTATTTACAGCAAACACACAAAAACCGTAACATTCACTTTTACACATCTATGGCTAAAGACGTCTTCCAGGAGCTAAAAGAACATCCGGGTCACACGGACGGGGTTGACGCGTCCGCCATGTTGCTGAATGAAGTTAACCTAGCTTCAAAACATTGAGTTGCAGCTAGCAATATCAATATTTTATTTTTCACCAAGATACATTTTGTTACGGTGCGCTACCACCTGTAAATATGACTTAGGATTTATCAACCCGCCACAAAATCTCAATCCCTTGTAAGTAACACTGTTTGTCTGATAAATGTATTTATTAATCGGGAGCTGGCCTGTTAGCACGAAACAAGCTAATCGTTAGGATGGGTTAGCACGCGTCCCGTAACATGGGTCTTTTTAAATACTGAGGCGACACTGTAGATGATAATTTAGTTCAATATTTGCAGTCATTTCCATTGTTTTAGTTGTAATTGGCTTAGCTGTGTACGTATGTTTGCTCATTATCGCAGTTGCATTTATTGTTGTTCCAATGCTAACGCTAGCGATCGGTTTGCCCCGAAGTGGAACTGAAAGGTAACGCCGTAAGCTCATATTAATCGATACAAAGAGACTGCCGCTGTCAGATGTGCTGGATTTCACAGGGATGTCGTTTTGGGATGTTTTTCAACGTGAACTATAAGCGACACCTTATATTAATATCTTAACCGTGTGATTTACGGTAGAAATTCAACCATGTCTATGTGATCTACCGGCAGCTGCAGCGTATACCTCTTTCACCTTTGTTTGAAATGCAAATTAATATCAGCTTGTTTATTGTAGTGCAAGAAGAATCTTAACGTTTTCTTTAGATGTAGTATGATATGGTTATTCATCTGGCAGTGTTAATATTTTTGTTGATGCAAACGTGCAAAGGATGCTGTATGAACATCAAATTGCTGTAATGTACAAATATCAAGGTGTCTTTAAAAGCTGAAGCAAATCCAGTGATAAAAACGACAACGCCTTTACCTGGATGACTGAGAGTCTCCGCAGAGATGTTACCGCTCTTAGAATACATTTGCAATTTTCCCAACATCGCTTGCATTGAGCGGCATTCATATTAAGATAAGTTTAAAGGAATATCTTGAAAATACTTTATACATTTTTAGACGATACAATAATGTTGTGTTAGTTAATTGTGTTGAAATGCTTAAAAGAAAACCCTATAGGGAGTATTCAGGTAGGTAACAGTAATTTATAGTTGTGTTATACTATATTTTAGTTAATTTTTCATGTAAATTAAAATACTTGTAAAATGTATGTTTAACCATATTCTAACCCTAATTAGTCCAGCCAAGCAGCTGCTTTGTGCTTAAAAAAAAAACTAATAAAATTGCATTTTGATGCATATACCATCGCTTATATTTTTTCAGTAATGCCAGTCTGACACAGTTATCTCTTACAAAGTATGTATCTTTTTGTACTTCAACTTGCTCAAATAAGAGTTAATTATTGTATGAAATGGGTAAGTGAGTTTGCTTTAGATATTATCAGAATGTTGCAGTCATTTATTTTGTGGCTTTCTGCCTTGCAAGATTTTTATAGTTTATGACTTAACATCGTTGTGTAGCACTCTGCTATATTGTTTTGCATTCTGGATTAAAAATGATGTATTCCTTTTTCTGCTTTCACAGATTATTGTGGTTGGACATAGTAACAATATCACGCAATGCACCATGGAAGTGGATCACAGAACATGCAACGACAGCTCCAGAGATCCAAGTCTGTCACTGGGTCAGAAGCAGAGGAGCAGCCGCAGCAGCAGCCTACCCTGGCAGTTACACAGCAGCAAGCTACCGTTAACCATCCTCAGTCTCCTGTGACCACTTTTACTTCTGCTGCCAGTCCTTCAGCTCCCCAGTCACCCAATTATCAGATAATCATGAGTCGCAGTCCTGTAACTGGGCAGAACATGAACATAACATTACAAAACGTGGGGCAGATGGTGACTTCAAATCAGCAGATCACGCTGACGCCACTCCCCATCCAGAACCCAGCCTCCCCTGGCTTCCAGCATACTACACCTCAGTGGAGATTTGAACATGCTCCATCTTCCTACATCCAGGTCACTTCACCTGTCCCCCAACCTATTCAACCTCAGAGTCCAACTCAGCATAGCCCAGTGCCCCTGCAAGGTGTGACGAGGCCAGGAGCTCCCGCGGCAGCTTTGGGTGTGTGTGGACAGAGTCCAACACGATTCGTTGAAGCCGGTATGTTAATGCGGCAAATCAGTTTAGGCAGTCCGTCAGGTAGTGGACACTTTGTATATCAGGAGGGGACAGGACTGGCCCAGATTGCCCCCGCCACAACTGGCCAGGTACAACTCACCTCTCCAGGAGCGCCAGGCTCTGTGAGGGAGCGTCGGCTGTCTCAGCCTCATTCACAGACTGGAGGCACCATTCACCACCTCGGACCTCAGAGTCCTGCTGCCACTGGTGCTACTCTCTCCACTCTGGGCAGCCCTGGTCACATCACCACTTCCCACCTACCTCCACAGATTAGCAGTATCATTCAAGGACAGCTGGCGCGTCCGATATTTGAAAAGACTCCACAAGGTGTGGTTGCAGGAGTGGGAACCACGGCCGCGGCGTCTTTCAGCGTACCTGCCTCCATTCCACCTTCGAGCCCATCCCTCACCAGCCCACCACAAGGGATCCCCAACAATCCTCTTGCACCCGCTGGCATGACTGTGGGCACCAAGAAGCAGGTCACCAAGAAGTTAGAGGAAATTGCGCCCTCCACACCAGAGATTGCCCAGCTAAGGAAACAGTGCTTAGAGCACCATACCAAGAAGATGGAGAGTCTGAAAGAAGTCTTCAAAGAATATCTGATTGAACTTTTCTTTCTTCAACAACTGCAAGGGAACATGATGGACTACCTAGCTTTTAAGAAAAAGCCTTGCGTTCCTTTGTATACTTATTTGCGACAGAATGACTTGGACCTTGAAGATGAAGAGGAAGAAGAAGAACAGTCTGAGGTCATCAATGATGAGGTATTACATTCGCTGGCTTCGAATGTGGAGATTTGTAGATGTTTTAAATGTTGAGCACATTAGGCCCTTTTGTTGAAAATGCCTCTGTCATTTCTTTATTTAAAATAGGTAAAAGTTGTTACTGGAAAAGATGGCCAAGCAGTGACGCCAGTCGCTATAGCAACACAACTTCCTCCAAATGTCTCTGCAGCATTCTCCACCCAGCAGCAGTTTCAGGTAATTAAATTTGACTCATTTAAAAAAAACATTTTGATTAAATTTTGGATTTTATGCCTTCACATTCAATCGGGAAGTATGTGACGCCTTTGGAGAATTTTTTTTTTTCCCAGGGACACCAAGGGGGTGCTACTGGCACTCTTGCAAACTCTGGAGACATGGATGCCTTTAAGAGGCAACAGGCTATGGTGCAAGCAGGTAGGGCAAGGATCGTAGACCTCTGTCTCTCCTATGTTGCTTTGTTTCCTCCCCGTTTGCTTTGTTTTCTGTTTGTTTTCTTTTCTCCCTCTAATTGCTTCTGCTTTTAGATATTTGGCATCCTCTACTAGCGCTCTGTGTTGAAGTCTTAATCCGAGGAAGGAGAGGTGACCTGTAAGGTCCGCAGAAGGTTATTCCTCTGTGCCGAGTACTTTTTTTTTGCGTTATGAGGGTATTGTGTGTTTTAAATCCCAGATCAGGCTAAGAGGCCCCGGATTGACGTTGGTCGCCATGGGCTGATTTTCCAGCATCCTGGTGTAGCTCCTTTAGGATCACCTGGCGTTCCACTCCAGCAGCTTATGCCGACTGCGCAAGGTAGGAGTGCTACTACCAGGCCGTTCTGTGTTCTGTTCGATGCTGCTGGACCCATGCCTTTCCTTAAACTGAGGAGTTTTTTTTAAAAAAAAAACGTGAACCACAACATTCATCTTCGACAAACAAAACTCCAAGCAGCATCGACAAACCGATCTTCATCCATCTGCTGGATTTCTCAGCAGTCCAAAGGAGGTTCAGGTTTAGCTGTACCAGCTCCAACCCTCTTTGTCAGGATAAATGGGGAAGAAGACAATCCATGTCTGAAGAAGAGTAGCCACTCATTGGGAAGATGCCATGTCTTATTATTTCCTTTTTTTGTTTCAACTCTTGATCACCTGTCGTTATTCATCTCTTCTTTTCTGAAGTTCGTTCCTGTTAGTCGTCATTATTTGGACCGACTTTCCTGAGCTGATGGATTTTTCAGCTAATTTGGAGGTGGATCAAAGAAAGTGGGTGCCCTGTGGGAACGAAATCACTTTCCAATGGGCTTCGCCTGTTTTCCCATTTTTATGAATCCACGTTTCATCTTTCCTTTTTGATTTCCCATCGTCATTCTGTCACGAGTCCTTCCCTCTTCGATTGTCAGTCCTTGCGGCACCGAAAGGACTTCAACATCACCAGCCATCAATCTTCGAGAGTGTCTTTTTTTGCCATGCTCACGTTTGGTTGATTTTCGTCCATGTTCTTTCATGACGTTTTGTTCTGACTTGGCTTCTTTCCCTCAGTCTAAGTAGGAGGGGAGACATTTGGAGGAGTTGTGTTCACGGCACGGGTTTTTGCGATTGTGTGGGTGTGTCAGGGCCAGGTGTTGATGGCGTCTAGGCAAGGTGGTGTGGCGTGCAGGGAGGTAAGGCAGGTGCTGCTTTAGTGTGCACAGCTCCGCTTAGGCCTGCTGTCTGCAAGACCCCATGTGTGTCCTTTTGCTCACCTGTGTGCTTTGTCGCTATGTGAGGCATCCAGATGCCTTGGTTATTGCCAGAATGACATCGCTTCATGCATGCCAAACATATGGTGTTTTTGTGAGTGTCTGCTTTGTAGTTTTATTTCCCCTTTCTTCTCCTTGTCTCTTTATTTTTCTACTTTTGTTTTTTGTTCATTTCTAACATTTCTTCTTTCTCTCTAAGACCTTCTTATCTGATTGCATGTATAATTTGATGTTTTAAACCACATTCTCTCAACATTTGAAATGCAATATTTTGGTTTTGCATTAATCAAAGTAGTATTTTATTTGAGAGACATGTAGATTCTCATATTGATTTCATTTCTTCTGTAATCATTTTGCTGTATGAGTTTCATTAGTTTCCGCTCTGATCATAAAGAAGTAGTACACTACTGTTGAATATGATGAATACAGTTCCTCTAGCTCATTAAGGGAAGGTTGAGGAGCTTTAACAGCTCAAGTTCAAGTAGTCTTTTGAAATTTAAATTACATTTTCAATATCAAAGTATTAGATTTAAAAAAGTATTTTCAAAGGGGTCTCTCAAATGAATATTAAGGGAAAGCTACCAAACGATAAAAAACTTTTAAAACCACAAAAGGCACAAGAATTTTTAAAGCACTTCACTTGCAGTGACAAACTTAACAACTTTATTTTTAACTGTTTTTCTCTGTGTTGCTTTCTGTACTGCCTCTTTGTCCTATACTATGGTTACTGTGTATACAGGCGGGATGCCGCCTACTCCTCAAGCGGTCCAGATTGCAGGACAGAAGCAGAACCAGCAGCAGTACGACCCGTCGAAGGGACCGCCGGTCCAGAACGCCGCCAGCCTGCACACCCCTCCCCCACAGCTGCCGAGCAGGTTGCCTCAGGGTGCGCTCCCGATGGCCGGCCTGCCCATGCCTCTTAGCCAGCAGGCTCAGTTAGTGGACAGTGCAGCTCAGCCGGGTGCTCAGCTTCAAGCGCAGGTCAAAGTGCAAGCAGGGGCTGCTGTCCTCACCACAGTGAGTCCTCACACACAGCTCCAGGCGCAACTTCAGCAGCAGATGCAGACAGGTCTTCACCTGCAGCTGCAGCCCCAGCAGCAGCAGCAGCAGCAGCAGCAGCAGTCCCAGGCCATTCTACAGCCGGGACAAGCGGTCAGTCGGCGCCAGACTTTACAGATACACTTTCCATGCCTGTGTTTGATCTAGACATTCACTTTGCTATACTTTTTTTTTGTCTCTTCTCTACAGACTGTGGCACTTGCACGCCCCGGTACGGAGCCAAACCAGCCAGTTCAGAGGATTTTGACCAACTCAATATCAATAGCATCCGTGTCTAATGCCCCCCTGACTGCTCCCAACGCCGTTCCAACCGCACACGCTGCAAGTCCTCTCCGTCCTCTTGGCTCTAACCTCAATCCTGGCACCCAGTCTAAATTGACTGGAACTAACGGCATCTCCGCCATCAAGATAGGTGGCTTTGGTCAAAATACAAACATGCAGTCCTCACAGGAGGGTTCTCAAGATAAGCAAGTGGAGCAAGCCAAACTGGTGAGTTCCTGAGACGCACTGATTGAATACAGATCGCAAATGAATACAGGCCTTGTGGTGAATCTGTTTGATGTTTATGATTAACTTGGTGAATTGTTCTTTGTATGCACTGATTGAGCAAGTTTTTAATTTAGTGATTGAGTCGACCAAATTTGGGGGAGAATATGTGGTGTTTTTGATAACCACTTCTATTTCCATCTCCAAGGAGAATCAAGTGCACCAACGCATCTCTGAGCTGAGGAAAGAGGGTCAGTGGTCAGCCAGTAAGCTACCCAAGCTTGTGGAGGCGTCACGGCCCAAATCCCACTGGGACTACCTCCTGGAAGAGATGCAGTGGATGGCTGCTGACTTTGCCCAGGAGAGGCGATGGAAGGCGGCGGCTGCCAAGAAGGTACGACAGACACATAAGTTACTACAGGAAATTTAAAATTGCATTTCAGCTCGACAACAAGATTTACTCCAAAACTGGCGTCTTGTTGAAAACCTGATGTTATTCACTGTCAATGCTGCAGCTCGTTCGCACCTGTGCCCGTTATCACCAAGAACAGAAGAAAAGTGAAGAGAGATCAAGGAAAGAAAGGGAAATTCATCTTCGCCACATTGCCAGCACGATTGCCCGAGAGGTTGAATTCTTCTGGTTGAACATTGAACAGGTTTGTCCATTTAGTTATTTAGTAATCTGTTTTTCCTGACCACATTGAATGTCTGATGAGAAGCAAAGTTAACCAGTAACCTGGTGAATTTTTTCCCCTTTTTTTCCCCCCCCATAGGTTGTGGAAATCAAGCTTCAGTTTGAAATTTATGAGAAGAGACTCAAAGCGCTAAGCTTACAACAGGCCTCAGCTAAAGGTACAGCTATTGGACTTAAACCGGAACATATTTGCCAAAAAATAAGTTCAGTATTTCATGCATTATTCTTTCCTGGTTGTATGAGATACAGCCTTCACCCATTTGTTCTGCTTAAGTTTGCTGTCCTGCTTCATCTTTTATTAAAAACAAAAACTTGAACATTTGCACTGAGTTTGTGGTTTTGCCTTACAGTATCAAGCCAGTCATCAGGGGATAAAGCCGATAAAGAGGTAGGTGTTGCAGTGGCATACTAATGAATGTAAACACACATTCATCATCCTAAAAGATATTTATACCCCATGTTTTTTTTTTCCTTTCTTTCTTTTTAGGAGGGGCCATCTGCAGCTAAAAAAAGAAAAGGCAATTTTTCCTTGTCTGAAGGACATGGTATGTGATACAAATAATGGAACTGACTAAAAGGACAAAGTTAAAACTTTGCATATTTGATTAAAAGCTGTTTCCACTGTCAGGTACCGATGAAGAGAGCACCATAGAGGAACAGGAGGTCATGGAAGGGGAAGCAGACCACAAGGCAGAGCTGGTTGACCTCGCTAAAGACGGTACTTCATCTATTTATCTAAGCATGGGAATTATTTTAATCAAACAGGATGAATTGTTTTGTGTGGTATTCATTTGTGTATGACTTGTGTACTCAGTTTTTCAAATTTAGGGGTGTCCACGGTTTTAGTTGGAAAGTATTGAGTAGATAACTAAATTGTGTGTTTATGACGGCGAGTCAATGAAACCAGACCCAACAACAAAGCTTGATCATTTATTGAGGATCAGTAAAACCAGCTAACTAGAAATGTCTTTTATGTGTTTTGTAATGAATAAAATAGCATTTTAAGACATTGAGAATCCAGATAATTGCCCATCTTTTTGCTGATATGTCTTCATTAAAGGCTTTTTTATTTGTCTTACAGCTGAGATGCCTCTAGATGCGTTGATCAAACAGTATGCCGGTGCCTATGCTGACAGCTTTGAGTGGCCTCAGCCGAGTCCTCACAGTGATGAGGATGAAATGGAAGAGACTGACGGTAGCTTTTTGTCACTGGAAAATCTCATTTTTATCAAGTTTGCAGTTGTGATTGTAGAATATTCAGTAATGTTTTATTGTTTTCTTTCTCTCTCTCCCCCTCAGAAGTGGAGGGTCCTGCAGGCAGCTCATCCGAGCCAGTGCTGATAGACTCCCTGCTTAGTGTGGACCAGTACCGTGGTGCCGACAAAGCTGCTTCCTCTGACTCCAGTGGAAAGTCTGGCAGAGACATAGCAGAAGTGGCCGCTGCGACTGAACAAATCCTGCCTAAGGGCAGCCTCAGAACCACTTCAACTGTAAGAAACACACTTATTTAGACATTTAAAAAGAGAAAATGTGAAGAATGACTTCACTTGACTTTATTTCCTTTCTTCTTTCTCTTTCTGTATTTTTTTTTTCTTTTGAAAACCAGACACGCAGCCCAGCTCCTGCCCTCTTGCATGGATCACTGCGAGAGTATCAGCAAATTGGCGTGGACTGGCTGGTCAACCTTCACAAGAAGCACCTCAACGGCATCTTAGCTGATGAGACGGGCCTTGGCAAGACTGTGCAGACTGTGGCTTACATGGCTCAGCTAGCTGGGCAGGAGGGTGAGTCTCACTTCAGTGAAACTCATCATTCTAGTTCATTGTCTTTTGTAAAGATTGAAATTCGGTGTTCAAAGACTTGTTTTTGTCGACAGGCATCTGGGGACCCCATCTTATCATCGTGAGGACATGCAGGTTGCTTAATTGGGAAGTGGAGTTCAAGCGCTGGTGTCCCGGCCTGAAGATCCTTCTTTACCTTGGCAACAGGAGGGAGCGCAGATCCAAGAGAATGGTTATTTGTTTTAACGTGGCTATGAAATCACTCGATGTAAAAGAGGTTTTGTCTATTAATGACGTATAACTGCTTTACAGTGGTGGGGAGAAGCGAACAGCTTCCATGTTTGTGTGACGTCCTACAAGCTGCTGATGAAAGACCAGAATCATTTTCTGAAGAGGAGGTGGAGGCATCTGGTCCTGGACGAGGTGCAGCTCATCAAAAACATGACGGAAAAACACTGGGAAACAATCTTTTCTCTCAGAAGGTGAGCTTGCTGATCAATGCATTGTTTTTAATGTCACTTTATTTGTTTGTACCAATGTAAAGACAACAACCTATCTGAAATATCTGTCTGCTTCTTTCAGTGAGCAGAGGATTCTCCTCATCAACACTCCTCTCCAGAATACTCTAAAGGAGTTGTGGACCATGATCCACTTTCTCTTGCCCGGAATTACCAGGCCCTACTCCGACTTTCCTGTGAAGGCAGGAACAGACCAGAATCAGGACTACTGCCACAAACTGGTTATCCGCCTGCACAGGGTGGGTATAGGGCCTGAATGATGCGCTCACCTGTAACCACTAACTATGCCATTCACATAAACCCTCGTTGTGATCTTCATCGTAGATGATTCAACCCTTCATACTGAGGCGCTCCAAAAGAGACGTAGAGAAACAGCTGCCGAAGAAGTACGAGCACATACTGAAGTGCCGCCTGTCCAGCAGACAGAAGAACCTTTACGAAGACATTCTCACTCAACCAGGGTGAGACATTTCATCCCAATGGATTATTGTACTTTTTACATCATAAATCAGCCTGTGTGGCCAGATAAAAACTGCAATGGAGTTTTAATCAGAAATAAAATACTAACTAGACTGTACTGAATACCGGTTACAATATGTTAGCTGTCTGTGTTGTGGTTATTTGGTCTGATGTATCTTCTGTGCCCCCTCAGAGCTCAGGAAGCGCTGAAGACGGGCCATTTCGTCAGCGTGCTGCAGGTCTTGATGCAGCTGCAGCGAGTGTGTAACCACCCCGAGCTGGTGGTGCCCCGAGAAACTCACAGCTCTTACTACTCTTCCTCTTTACAATACAACGCTCCATCGCTGGTGCTGGAGGCTCTGCAGAATGACTCGAGCAAGGTGTGAACTGTGACTTTCGTCTTTCAGGGACTTACACTGTCTTGTGGTTTGATATGTTGGCAACGTTTCAAGTTTGTCCTTGGATGCTCTGTTGCTTTGTTCAATTCTTCTTTTTTCTTTCTTTCCTGTTTTGTGATATATTACATGTTTTCAATGCATCTTTTCTGTGTCTGTTTTACACACATGCTGTAAACGATCAACACTGATCAAGTTTTGTCCTGTCGTTCAATTCCTTCCTAGACGGCTGACTTGTCCATATTTGACCTCATCAATAATGACAACAAACTGACCCGGTATCAGACAGAGGAGGCACTACCCAAGCTAAAGGTCACTCAGCAGCTCATCGAGGAGATACACTCTGGTCCAGATCCACCACCAAGACCAAAACCATGTCCTATAAAGCCCATGAGGTGAGCGCTGCATCTCCAAACACTAGTGCGGTTAAACATAATCAAAGTGGAAAAACCTCTCAAGTTTTCATGCTGCCCTCCAAAGTATCCACTTATTTGTTTTGGAATTTACACATTATGATCATTTTTTCAAAACTCTGTCCAGGTTGTTTCAGCCGGTGCAGTATGGCACAAAGCCTGAAGGCCGTCTCGCTGCCTTTGCAAGTGCAGCCGGACAGAGACCTCCAACAAGCTCCCCGACAACAAGCACGTCCTCGTCCACCCCCGTCCAGGCAGGCCAGACCAGGGGCAAGTCCCCCGTCACCACTGCTACAACCACACCCACTCCCCATGGTAAGATTCTCCCCGGAGCATTTCTAGATAGCAAACTGGTTAAAACATCAAGATTTCTCGTGGTGGTTTTACCTGATATGCTCATACCAACATTAAGCCTGTGGTGTGTGTGTACATTGTACATTGTTAAGCTGCAAAACTGAGATGCTTTTTTTTTTTAACCTGATCTATAGTCAGACTTTGAAGATATTAACTGCTTTGTGGACCCTAAGTGATTGGAGTAAAATCCCATCAAGAACACATCATGTACACACATCTATCTGATTGGCCAAATCAGATAAAAGTTGTAAATAAGACAGTGATGTGGTGTAACCCAGTTAATGATCCAATCAGACTTTATTGAAGCTGCACATTGGACTGCTTCCCATCTTTGTGTTGCTTCACCCACATTGTTTCAGGGAAAACGGTGACACCAGAGCTGAACTGGTTGATTCAAAAGAAGCTGCTCTTTAACCTCATACCCTCAACAAGAACAAACCTTTATTCACATTGATCCACTGACCAAATTAAATTATAATGTTGACACACATAAGCCAACACATCAGTTTGATCACTTTATTCAGTTTGATGTAAACGGGGCAAACTGATCACTCCACAAACTGCAGTCTGATTTATCATGAAGTTATGTGTGCAGATGTTAAAGGGTCTGACTGTATAAGAACAATCCTGATGCAGAGTACAAGTGTTTTTTTGCTTTGTTTTTGCAGAGCTTATTCTGCTACCAAAATGTGTGATTGACTATATGAATACTTTGCAAAAAAAAATCAGAATGTAATGAGCCATTTTAGTCTAATCTGTGTAGAATTACTAATGTTCTTGATTGTGTATGATAAATAATCTAGCTGTAACACCCCTGAATGTGGCTTGTTATGTTGGTCTACCACTGCTAATTGAATTTATGGGGAAAGTGTTTTGAATTGTTTGACTAAATATTGGGTCCCCTCCCCTCCCTTAACATGGAGTCCCATCCCGTATTGCCTTGTACTTTGCAGCAGCTGGAACAGCTACTCAGAGACCCCAGGCTGCCCCGCCTGTCAGCAGCAGCAGCAGCAGCAGCAGCAGCACTGTAGCCCCCTCTGGGAACAGTAGCGTTGGTCAGCATGTGTTGGGGGCTGCCCCCGTGACCTTAGCTGGCACAGTGGTGGGCTCTATGGCTCCCATCAACCAGCCTGGGTTAACACAGGTCCCGAGGCCAGCGATAGCCCCCAGCCATGCCATCCAACCCAGCTTATTGTCCCAGAGGCTGGTTCTTACATCCCAGGCCCAGGCACGGTTGCCTAGTAAGTGGCCTGCCATCCCCTCCTTCTCAGCATTTTCCCCTCCACCTTTGGCACAACAGTCCAGGCTGCTCTGCACTGAGGCCTTTACTCGAGGCACTGCTGATATGTATTCAGTCTTTGTATCGTCCAGATAAATGACTTTATAGGTCCAGCAGACGTCGCACTGCTTGTGCGTCAGTAGTCGCAAATCATGAATACTTTTACAACTCACCGTTGAAAAAGTTAGTAAACCTGTAGCCATATCAGCAGCATCTCCCACAACCTCAGCCTTCCCCGTTTTCTTTCTTGAAACCTGCATGAACACTGAGAATGACCCACTTGAGTTAAACCTCGCGTCACTGTGCTGTTTCACTGAATTTTTTTTTTATTTCCCCCTGGCTTTTAATCGTAATTTTTCCCCAGTTTACTAATATTCTTTTCTCTTGCATTAGCCCAGCTGCTGGAAGAAACCCCCCCCCAAACTTTATTTTTTCTTTTCTTTGCTGATGTTAAGATTTTATTCTGACATTGAGCAAAAATGCACAGCATGTGGAAGAGTTCCCACAGGATATCAATGCTTTCAGCCTCAAATGTGGACAGAGAAACTTTTTAAACCTTTTTTTTTTTTTCTTTCTTACTTGTCTTGATGTTTTTGGCTGTTCAAAGAACTGCAGCGCTGCGATTTGAGAGAGACTGTGAATGTGATTGATTCTCACCAAATTCAGTCCGAAGAGATTTCAACCCAGCAGGTGTCACTGAAGTTTCAGATGATTTGGACACATTTTCTCTGTGCATCACTGAATTCAAATGAATCAGTGCTGTCTGACGCCGCTGCCTTAAAAAACATGAGCACGATAAATTGGCCATGAAGGCTTCTAAACCTACCACATCAACACCACTGTACAGTGACGTGTTATTGTCTCACATTTTGTTTTTAGTCCATGTTTTAAAAGCCAAGAGCAGAATGATCTATTGGAAGTGTCGCAAATATTCATGACAAACTGGGCAGTACTTGTTTCAGTAGCTGTGCTTCAAGACATCAAGAAATTCAGCAAATGTGTTTTTTCGTCTTTTGTTTTAGGATCTCTGTCTCACCCGAGGACTTTCTTTGTAGTCATTTCTTCTCCCTTTCAGGGTTTGAAAGTAGGAGCTGCTATGATTCTGTTGTGGAGAGGAGCTGTGCTTGTTCCACCGATTAATCCACCCTGGTTCTGCATGCCTGGCCTTTTTTTCACCCTTGGACTAACGATCACTGTGAAACTGCTTCTGGTCTTTTCAGTTCTGTTCCTGATCATTTCTTTCCTCTTACTTTTGTGTTGAAGGTGGGGATGTAGTGAAGATTGCTCAGCTGGCCAACATAGCGGGCAATCAGAATCGCATCGCGCAGCCGGAGACTCCCGTCACGCTGCAGTTTCAGGGCAACAAGTTCACGCTGTCGCCCAGTCAGCTCCGCCAGCTCACCACCGGGCAGCCATTGCAGCTCCAAGGTACACTCGGTAATGTACATCCCATTGTCCCACTTTATTTCATTCTTTTCTTTATGTCCATTTGATGCTTTTTTATGTAATTCACCTTTTTTTTTAATCTATTATATCACAAAACATGTAAATCTTACTTTTATATGTGTCATTGTTTTGTGTGACATACTCCTCTAATCCTGTGTTTATCATCAGCTTTTCATCATAGGAAAACAAAGTTTGATAAGGACATCAATAAATCTTGTACATAGTCTTTCTTATTTGATTCTACATTAACATTTTAAGCATGTGTCTGGCTCCTCCTAATAAACTCCCCATACTATATATATACCATGGATTTAGGCAACATCCTGCAGATTGTGTCAGCTCCAGGGCAGCAGATCATTAGGCCACAGGGATCCATGCTGATGCAAACAATTCCTCAAGCTGTTCCTGCGTCCAGTGCATCAGCTACACCCGGCACACCTCATCCTGCCCTGTCCACCACTCAGCAAGGTGACCTATTGTCAGCAAAGACACTGCATCACTAACACCGTCTTCTTACGTTCATGACATCAACTGGACAACTTGTGACGATATTGTTGAAGGTTAAAATATTGTTTTGTATTAGAAAACATGTTGTTAGAGCGAGCTCGCCTCCTTTTTCTGTATGACGTTCTGGAACTAGTGTCGTAAATCGATCAGTTTGTTTACCTGAGCAGCTTGAACTGTTGGAATTGTCCATGATGTCATGCACAGGATTGTTTTTGTTGAAAGGATGTTTACTCTCATATATGCATTCTTTGAACTTATCAGTATTGGTCCATTGAACGTTGACCTATAGTGTCACAGATACAGTCTGTTTCTGTATGGGTCCAAATACAAACCCCACTAGTTTTCATGTTTCCAGTCAGCTGGCTTCCTTTATTGGAGTCCCGTTTACCCTTTGACGTGCTGTTTGACTTCGGGGTCAGTATTGGACGTGGAGCTCTGAAGTGTGCACGGAATACGTCATCCTCTTGCAGTCCCTGTGTTCATGCAGGAGTTGATGGGATTTCAGCCCATTATCTGAGCTTGATAGTCACACTTTGAAAATGTTGATTTCAGTGGAGCGAAAATGTTTCTATGTACTTTTTAAAGTCCAGTTTTAGGTGGACTGATGCAGTAATTTTCTTTCTTTAGATGTCATGTAAATGTAGAAGTGTCTTTGACATTGCATCTTTTTCTTTAAGCGTTGGGTGCAACTACAAATGCGACATCAGCTTCTGCCAAGCTCACACCTCAAAGCGGCAATCAGGTCAGTGCATCACTCTGTTCTAAAATCGCTTTTTTAATGCCCAGCTTCACTTCAGAATTAACTGAAACAACGGGTTGTCGCTGTGGCTTTCAGGAGTCCTCAGAGGACAAGAGTCAGCAGCTGAAGGAGCGCTTGAGACGCCTGTTCGAAGCGAATGAGCGGCGCTGCAGTCGGAGAGTGCTGTACGGGTCGGACCTGCTGCAGGCGTGCACATTGAGCTCCGAGCCCGGCCACACGGCTCTGACCGCTGGAGGCTGGCGGTGGGTTGGCAGGGAGAGCTGCCTTCGGGCTCAGAGGACATGTGTTGCCACCACATCGACCCTGCAGTCCTCTTTGCTCTCTGTGGAGAATCAGCAGGAAGCTGCCAGCAGCCTCATCAAGAGGTATGTCGGCACATCTTCAACTCTGTTTTTATTCTTTAAGCCACATTCCAAATGTTTTTCTCCCTTTATGTTGTAAATCAACACCTGTCGCCAGTTCATGTGTTTTCATATTTCAAATAATCCTGATGCATCTGGTTTTCTTTCAGACTGATATGCGTGGTGCCTCCAGCTGTAGCTCCGCCTCCTCACCTGTATGCAGCCAATCCCCCAGTTCCCTACAGGCTGGCAGAGAAGTCCCTTCATCGTCGGCTGCTGGAGGCGTCGGCGCCTCATCGGGACGACATCCACCGTTTAGCATCCACACATGTCATCTGCTATCCTGACTTGCAGTTAATGCAAATGGACTCAGGTTAGTCTTGGGCTTTTTTCTTTTTTTGTAATGAAACAGCAGCAGGCTAGAAGAGCAAACATGCAGCGCTAAAAATATCATATTCATCTCAATCTCTGTTTTGTTTTGGTATGACTCATTCAACCTGTGTAGGAAGCAGGGCTACTTCATTCTTATTACAGTTAATTTTTTTACGCAGAGGAATTTGCTCTCCACACACAGCCATCTCTGCGACGCGTACACAGTATTATTTTGAATAGGCTTATTTTAAAGGAGCAATTCAGACACATGCCCTCTTTATTCAACAAGCGTGCTAAATTCACATGTTCTTCTTCTCCAAAGGTAAACTGGAGGCTCTTGCCATTCTGCTGCAGAAGCTCCGGTCGGAGAACCGTCGTGTGCTCATCTTCACTCAGATGTTAAAGATGCTCAACATCTTGGAGGCCTTCCTCGACTACCGGAAACTGGCCTATGTGCGCATCGATGAAAGCCTCAGCCTCGATGAAAGACAGGTACACTGGGGAAAAACAAAGATTATGTCGAGGGCACTAAAACGTCTTTCTTCATCAGACCTCATCTGTGACGATGTGGCTGCTGAATGTTAACAGCAGCCACTTAAGTGACGTCTGTGAAGGTTATAATCATCTATGTGAAACTCAAAGGTCAGAGATGAGTAAAAATACTGGATGTAACGGATTATCTTTTGTGTGGCTCTTGGTTCTGCAGGAGAATATGAAGAAGTTCAACAGGAACAGGCAGGTGTTCTGCAGCATCCTGACGAATCGCTGCTGCTCCACCGTTGGAACGGTGTTCGACGCAGACACCATCGTCTTCTATGACACAGACCTCAATCCCAGCATGGACGCCCGCACTCAGGAGTGGTGTGACAAAATAGGACGCTCCAAAGATATACATATATACAGGTGATACTGTCAATACAGTGGATCGTTTATTCCAGACAAATAATCCATATAGACTTAACCGAATGAGGAGATCAGCTAAAAGTTTTGCGATCTACATCATACAAATAATTTTGTGCTGCACAGGTTGGAGAGTGGAAACTCCATCGAAGAGAAACTACTGAAGAACGGTACAAAAGACCTGATCAGAGAGGTGGCGGCTCAGGGCACCGACTACACCCTAGCTTTCCTCACACAGGTAAGATGAATTCAGACTTCTCTAGCTTCAAAGATTTTTAACTTTGAAAATCTTTTGAGGGAGTTAAACACACACAGTTTAAATGTAGCTCCTCTCTCAGTAGTTTTATCCAGCTCAGGACCTAAAGTAACCTGTTGTTGTTTTTAGCGAACAATCCAGGATCTGTTTGAAGTGGAGGCGGGCTCGGGAGAGAAGGTGGAGGAGTTCGTGGTTCTTCACCAAGAGCCCTCAGTTTCAGAAGCCATATCTCCCAGAGTAGCCAGGCCGTACATCCAAGCACTCCACAGCATAAACCTGGACACCCAGCCAGAGGAGGACGACCAGCAGGACCAGGACCAGGAGGAGACGGAGCAGCTGGCGGGCAAGGAGCCAGCAGAGGCTGATCAGGACTCAAACAGCCAGGTCAAAGAAGAGCCTGTCCAGATCGAGGAGCTGAATGCAGTCATGGAACAGGTAGATCTGCTTTTAGAGTATTAAACACAAAAAGTACAAGAAATAAATCAGAAAAGGTTTGTTTTTTGTTAACTTTTACTTTTCCTCCAAACAGCTCACACCTATAGAAAGATACGCCCTCCATTATCTGGAGTACCTGCACGTCAGTGACGACGAAACTGCTCTGAAGGTAAAGTGCAACACCTCTCTGTAGATTTCAGGTGTACACTCGGAGATGTTTCGCAGCATAAATGAGTCGGTTGGTGAAACGCGCCCTTCTGTGTTCACACTTTGTAATATTTGACTGAGTGATTGCAAACTCTTTGTGTACTTCCCTCAGGAGCGACTGGAGTGTTCAAAGAGAGGCTGGGAGCTGCAGCAGCTGCAGAAGCTGAAGGAGGAGGAAGAAGGGAGGCAGATGATAGAGGGAGATGAAGATCTCTTCACCTACACCAGAGAGGATGCCTACAACATGGTGGGTGGCAGCAGTGATCTCTGCTCATGGAGCGAGCTGGTGTTTGTAGCTGTTGACATTAACCTGGTCTCTGCAATTTAACAGGAGTATGTGTTTGATGCAGAGGATGGCCACACAGAAATCATGCCGGTAAGACGCCACGTGTGATGTATTGAAAGAAACCACTAGGATTGTTGATATTTGTGAATGACAAGGTTTTTAAGCTACATCACGCATTCAAGTAATACACTATGGATATTATACATGGGAAGCTTTTATCTCCCCTTCCCAAAATGTTTATTAGTTTTGTTTTCATTACATTTATTGCCATCGAAACACAATATTCACCGTCATCTGACTGTATTTTGATTTTCAAATACAGCTTTGGACCCCGCCCACACCACCTCAAGATGACAACGATATCTACATCGACTCTGTGATGATGCTGATGTATGACACCACACCCATGCCAGAGTCCAAGCTGCCTCCTATCTACATCCGCAAAGAGCACAAGAGGCTCAAGATGGATCCCTCAGGTAAGGACGTTGTTGCTGACGGCCTTCACCAGCCTTTGTTGCACATTTTAGTTTGTAATTTCACTCCACTAAATAAATTCACTAGAGGAAAATATTCCAAAGATGGAGATTAGATTCATCTCGAAGTGTTACTGTGATTTTTTTTTTTTTTTTTCGGCACTTAATTGTTTTCATTGTCCAGCAGCTGCCAGAAAGAAGAAGAAGGGTCACGGGGAGACGGTCATTCCTCCTCGATCCCTTTTCGAAAAGGCCAGCATGCTCAAAGTTCGCCGGGACGGCAAAGACCAGAAAAAGAACTTCTCCCTCAAGCAGCAGGCGCCGTTCGCCAAGCCCCTCCCCTCCCTGGTTAAACCTGCGATGGAGGCGAGCCAGGACAACCCCGAGTGGCTCATCAGCGAGGACTGGGCTCTGCTTCAGGTGCTCTTTCCCCTCACGATCCCTCTTTCTAAACTAGCAATGAACGGACGTCACGTACTAAGACGCACGTTGTTCTGTGCCCGTCAGGCTGTGAAGCAGCTCCTGGAGTTGCCGCTGAACCTGACAATCGTGTCTCCTGCACACACGCCAAACTGGGATCTGGTGAGCGACGTGGTGAACTCATGCAGCCGCATATACCGCTCACCCAAGCAGTGTCGCAACCGCTACGAGAACGTCATCATTCCCAGAGAAGAGGGCAAGGTATTGATTACTCTTTTTTTTTTTTTTTTCTTTTGTTTAAAACAAGAAAATAACAAAAAGGTGATTGTGGTAAATATTTTTTTCAGCTGGTGTATGAAGCAAACCCCAAGAAGAAAACTAAGAGCATATACAAGGTACTGTTCTCTGCCTGGTCTCTGGTTTGTCTGAAAGCTTTTGTGATTCGAATTTGCTTCAGTTTTCTTTTCTTGTTCAGTCTAAGAACAGCCGGCCTCTGAGGACCAGCCAGATCTACACGCAGGATGACAACTCCACTCACATCCAGCTCTACAACAGCCGCTTTGAACTCATGAAGATCATCGCCAGCAAGAGGAGCCCGCCCATCAAACCCCTGTGAGCAACTGCTTAGTCCGACGATGCCGAAAGCTGCACCGGAGACATTTCGTTGGTTTCAGTGTATATTTTGTGCTTTTTACAGGCTCGGCATGAATCCTTTCCAGAAGAATCCAAAACATGCTTCCGTCTTGGCAGAAAGGTTTGTTTTGGGTTTTTTTTTTTTTTTTAACAATATTTATCTGGTACTTCAGTCAGTAAAGAAGGAATTGTAAGATGTTTTTTTTCTTTTTTCTTTTCTTCAGTGGGATCAGTTACGACAAGCCATTACCGCCGATCCAGGTGGCGTCTCAGCGTGCTGAAAGGATCGCTAAAGAGAAAAAGGTGACAGTTTGCAGTGAGCTGCTACTTGTGGATGTGTAAATTAAATCAGGCGTCACCATGGCAAATGTTGATTCAATAAGTGAAAACAGCAGAGTGCGACTGTTTTCTTACCGTTTCAACACTCTTTATTACTGTTGCAATCAGATCCGGTCCGCGCTGGCAGCTTCTCTTGATTTGTTATTTTTTTTTCTGTGAGAAAATGAATGCCGTTCCCCGGAGCGTCAGATCCCAGCCTGAGTCTTTTGGATTAAAGAAACGGATTTTTAAAAATGAAACAAACAAACATCCTGAAACCGCCAGTCTGTCACAGCACAAACAGAGAAGCAATCCTGCGTTGTTTCAAGTGGATGGTTCTCAAACACAAGTTTTTTTTTAGACCAGGAGGAACAGCCATGCATGTAGACTGGTTGAAGTGTTGTTCTTTCATTCTCACCGGTGTGTTGCCTGTTTTCAGGCCCTGGCGGAGCAGCAGAAGGCTCAGCAGTTGGCGCAGCAGCAGGCTGGAGGCACCCAGGCCCAGGCCGCTCCGGGTCAGGCCCAGGCCGCCGCTGCCGGACAGGCTCAGGTCCCGCAGGCCGCCGCTGTAGCCGGAGCTGCTGTGCCAAACGCAGCCGTGCTGGTGAGTCCTCATGTCCACCACCGGCTTGTTTCTCCGTAGAGTTCATTTTGGATCTTACAGTTTGTCCTCGAGGAAGATTTAAACACATGTTTTGTGTTTTTATACATTTTTTTTTTCCTCCCTCTCTTTCAGGCTGGAGCTATTAAAAATGCCACTGTGGGCACAACCATCCAGGCTGGTACGCTGACATACATATGGCTCACATTACTTTGCAGTTGGCGTTCCAGTAGTTAATTTATTTCTTCTTCCTTTCCTCCAGCCACCGTTGCGGGGAATGTGATTGTGAACACAGTAGCTGGAGTTCCTCCAAGCCCCTTCCAGGCCAACAAGCGCTTGGCATCTCCAGTCATATCAGGCACTCTCTCTGTGAGTCATGTTCGCTGCTGCTCTGGCTCCACTCAGCCACCTACTGACTAACAGGAATTAATTTACTCTGACGCAAACAGCCTTCAGATCGGCACGTAGCGCCAAACTCCGTAGGCAGGGATAATCATCACAAGTGGTGCGGCCTCCGCTCATTGTTGTGTCTGTTGTTGTTGTCGCCGCAGCCCGCTGGTACGGCCGGAGCACAAGTGGTCCACGCACAACAAAGGGCCGTAACGGCCGCCGCTGCCCCCGCCGAAGTGGTCGCCATCGCCACGGGTCAGGCCGTGAGAGCCGTCACCCCGGTGACGGCGTCGGCGGTAGTCTCTACCACTCTGAGCCCGGTGCAGTCTCAAACCCGCCCGCTGGTCACTCAGGTCACACCAGGTACCGAACGCAGGCTTCCCTCCGAGTTGGTTTCTCAGGATGTCCCATCGGTGTTTTCCGCATTTGACTTCCCTCATGTCGCCTTTCCAGCCGCAGGCATGCAGTTGCCACAGGGGAAACCCCTCACCCCGGCACACCTTCAGATGCTCCGGCAGCAGCAGCAGCAGCTGCAGCAGCAGCAGGGAACTTCTCCTCAGATCAAAACTGTAGGCAAACAACCCCAGGTACACCACACACACTGTTGGAGTCAAACTGAGACATCTCCACCGCTGCTTGAACTGAGAGACTTCTGTGATTGTAGGGTTTCAGAGTTACCCAGTAGTAAAGAAGATTTGACTGGTGTAGAGGACTTTGGAAGTTCGACTTTTGATGTCTTATAGAAATGTTATGATTTGACAATCTATTCTTCTTTGAGGCAGAAAAGGACAATCATTGATAAACAATGTTAAATCCTGTTGGAAGAATAAATGATCTATTCTCACATTACCAGACGATGGTGTCTGACGGCCTTTTGGTTTATATGAACAGGATGTGCTCAGTTCACCGGATCCCTGACGTTTCCATGTTTGTTCACAGGAGTTGCTGAAGATGCACAAACATAAGCTGCAGCTGCAGCAACAGCAGCAGCAGCAAGTAGCCGCGGCGGTGGCGGCGCAGGGCCAGCAGGCCGCTGGAGCCCAGCAGGCCGCTCAGGTGCAGCCTGCACAGGCGGCTCAGGCCAATCCTCAGCTGGCAGCTGTGGCTGCACCCAGACCGGGAGCGGTGCTGACTGGAACCACTGTGGCCAACCTGCAGGTCACCAGACTGGTGAGATTGTGAAAACGCAGGCTTCATTACACATCGATACGACATGAGAAACCCTTAGAATTGCATCAGTCAGTGAGCGACGTTGATCCGGGTACTTTTCTTCCCTCCTCACAGGCCCGGATGCCAACTCAGAGCCAGATCCAGGCCCAGGCAGGACAGACGGCCCAGGTGACCCTCACCAAGCCTCCAGTTGTTTCCGTGCCAGCTGTGGTCTCCTCGGCTGGAGTCACCACTCTGCCAGTGACTGTGGCGGGCATCAGTGTGGCGATCGGGCAGGCGCAGAAAACCGGTGTGTTTAAATCCCGTGCACCTCGGTGCAACATTCACCAGAGCTTCATTCCGGTTGTTTTCATCTGTCTTCATGGTGCGTTTGTGTGTTCTCTCTGCCAGGCGGCCCCGTGCTCAGCGCACCCTTCCCTCAGATGCAGGTCCAGCAGCTG
Organism: Salarias fasciatus; assembly: GCF_902148845.1. Taxonomy (NCBI): domain Eukaryota; kingdom Metazoa; phylum Chordata; class Actinopteri; order Blenniiformes; family Blenniidae; genus Salarias; species Salarias fasciatus. The sequence continues at coordinate 6,263,827 of NC_043756.1, read as the reverse complement.
ATCCAGATGAAGAAGCAGCAGCAGCAGGCAGCTGCTGCAGCGCAGCAGAAAGCAGGGCAGCCGCAGCAGGGCCAGGCCACCGTGCAGCAGAAGGTAAAGACGCCACGGCCATCATCACTGGACAGGAATCTCTGAATCTCTGTCAGGAAACCGACATCCCCGTCGAGCTACAACCATCATATATGTCCTGTTTAATGTGTGAGCCTCAGGTCACTTGTGAAACTTTTTTTTTTTTCCAATTACCTTGACAGTTATTTATTACAGATCTCTTCCTGTAGCCGAGTGATTTAAGCTCCTCTTGAGACATTTTTCTCCAGGTGATCACAGTATCTGCATCGGAGATTTATACTTATTTGAATGCAAATTATGTCAGATAATGTTCCTCGACATTTAGACAATATGAAGAAAAGCAGATATCTTTTTTTCCTTAACCCATGGCTGCGTCAGTTTTTTAGACCGATTTCCAAGGAAAACAAAAAATCTTACATTTTCAGACCAATGCAATACTACATCTAAAACTTCTGATAATGATTGACCAAAATCATCACTGCATTTTTTTTAATTTGATTTCTGTAATGTGTCATTGAATAAATGAATTATTTCCACGTCAACTAATGCTGTCAGTTTTAATCCCATTGATCGCAATTAATCGTGATTAATTCATGAAGAACTGTCAACAATTAACTTTTTTAAAGTTGAGATTAATTGCAATGAACAATCTAATCCTCATAAATCAGTCCCAATGTCAGGAAAAAACACTATTATCCTCTAGTTCTTTTCTTTGACCCAATTGGCAGACCTCAATGGATTAATCACGATTAAAATTGACAGCATTAGTGTCAACATAACATTACTCTGATAAAGAATACCGACGTGTCCCTTCTATTAAAAAAAAAAAGGTTAAATTATGTAGTTTTTACCCCAGAATCATTGTTGGTTTGCCGCATTCATGTTGACTGCAGTAAAGAATGTTACGGTGGCTTCAGTGTTGGATGAGCTGCTGCTCTCCATGTGTGTTCACTCAGGTTTTTAAGGCCCATATTCCCATGAAGCCTTGAAAGTAACATCAGGTTTCCATTTCTAGCAATTCTAAATATGAGACCCCTTATATTGACTTGTGGTGTATTTCATCCAAATAAATCTTAATGAAAACCAGAAAAGAAAAAAAAAATTCAGGACAGAAATGTTCAGGTCAAGCGTCCCGTCTTCCAGATCGGCACCCAGGTGACGGTGCAGGCGGCTCAGCCGGCGCAGCAGAAGGTGACCTACGCCACCACCACCCAGCTCCAGCCGGGGATCAAGACCCAGTTCTTCACCACGTCCCTCCCCCAGGCGCAGAAGCCCGCCGGAGCCCAGCAGATCCAGGTAGCGGACGCGCCGCCGGCCGCCGCGCAGGCTGTGTGTGTGTAGAGGAAGTGTTGGTCGGTGTGCTCATGTCAGATGTTCTTCTGCTTGTTTCAGGTGGCTAAACTCCCACAAATAGTGCAGCAGCAACCAACTGTGGCCAATATTCAACAAATAGTCTCTTCTCCTCAGCAGGTAGAGATTTGAGGCCCGCGGGGGACCGTCTGTGGTTGATGGCTTCAGAGTGTGGTTAACGCCTCAGGCTGTGCCAGACTTGAACAGTTTCAAAAGCTTCAGTTCCTCACACACAGACCGTCATCTCTTTCAACTACACAGAGCTCGAGACGATGCTGCCTTTGTCACATCTTCCAGGGTTTTTTTTTTTTCCCTTTTCCTTTCAATTTACTCTTTATTGGAAGCCAGAGATTCTTTTCTTTTTTTCTTTACAATTTTTAGTTTCCTAATGGGAAAAATATCTCACAGGGAACAAATTTAAAGATGAATGAGTAAAAAAAACAATGTGTACATGATAATTCCTTATTATATTTTCATTGGACTTTAGTGTATGAATTCCCCCAAAACGTCAGTTTCTGACAAACTCTAGTAAAAGCTTAATTTGCTTTCGCAAAGACCGAGTGTTGTTGCTCGGATCATGAATTTCTCTGGGATTGCCATGGCGGATCATGTGATTTCACGATCAGTTTGACCCCTGATGCCCTTTCTGGTGCATCCAGGGCAGTTGGAGCGTTGTGGGCCTTGCTCAGGGATGCTGGTTCAGGACTCCAACCAGCAAACTTGTGACTACAAGCATGTTGTGAGCAGTTAATCTGACGAGCGACATCGTTCCGACTCCGCTGGTCCCATGTGTCTGCCGGTTGATGTGTTGTGTGGAAGGATTTCTGTCGGTGACGAGGGCAGCCGAGCTCTGAAAGCAGCGCTTCGATCTTGAATGAAATCTGCAGCCTCGGACGTCTGGCGTGAGTTGTAAAGTGTCGCCGCCGTCTGTCTTTCAGATCCAGGCCCAGACGGTCACTCTCACCCAGGCGGCCACGTCGGCGCCCACCCAGGTGCAGATGATCCCGGCGGGGACGGCCACGGCTCAGGTGGTCCAGCAGAAGATCCTCCAGCAGCAGGTGGTGACGGCCGCCGCCTCGCCGCAGATCCAGACCCCGCCTCCGCACAGCCCGGCCCAGCAGCCCGGCACCGCCTCCGCCGTGGAGGCCCCGGCGCAGCAGCCCGCTCAGCCCCAGCAGCCCACCAAGGCTCAGGCTCGCCAGGGGGGCATCCGGGCCAAGACACCCGCCAAGCCCAGCGGGGGGAGCAGTTAGAGGAGGCGGCGCCCTCCTCCGGTCCGCGGGCCCAGAGCCGAGGATCGAGCGAGCTTCGCCTCGCTCTGGACATTTGGAACCTTCACTGTTTAATAGATTTTCAGGGCTGAACTCTTTTTGCAGATCAAAGAGGATCCAGCAGCCTGTCCTTCACTCGTCTCACGAGACGTCGGAAGTTTCCTCGGATAGAAACTTTCAGAGATTCCCCACAATCACATCCTGATCCATCTCAAGACGACCACAGACGTCCGGCTGAAGGTCATGGATAATAAGCTCTCCATTAGAATAAGTGTATTCATGAATAGTCCTTTTGCGTTTGATTCTCTTGTTGTCTGTAGATACTGAATGGAGAAAAATGCACGTTCCTTTAGTCCTTTTGTTTATTTCAGCAAATACACTGTAAACATGTACTTTAGTATTTTGTTTTCTCATGAACCCTTTTTTTATTGATGTTCAAGGAAAAAAAAAACCCTGTAAATATCAACAAAAAACATTTGTACTTGTAAAGTAGTTGTGTTTTCATTGGATTTTTCAGCCTAATTGTAATAAAGTGTTTTGTTTTTATACACAAATTCATCTTTTCCTTTCATTAAATTGTTTGAAGTACTTTAAAATCTTGTGAATTCTTAATGCTCTCCTGATTTCAGTCTGGTATTTAGTCAACACTGGATAAGAAGGTGGCTTTCCAGCACGTTCTGGAATCTTTTGTCATCAAGTTGAAAAAAAATAATTTCCACTCAAATGTTCTGACTGAGCTCCATCAAAACAGGACATTGGAAATAACCCGATCAGATGGAACTATGCCTTCAGTTCTATCACATGAAAAGCTTTTCAAGTTGAAATAAAATTGAATATTGGTGCCAACACATTCTAAACCAAGCATAGAAGTAATCATCACCTCTGCCAGACAAGGGGATGCTCAGTCAGCTGAATTTCAGTTTGTCTAAATTCTTCGAAGCACAGATGAAGTGAAACATCTTTCTAGAATTCAAGTTTGAAAATCAATGTCCACACGACACATCTCTTCAATTTTTATGACTTCATTTAATGTACCAACAGAGAACACCGAACACCTTGGCTCTTAATTTAGAGAAAATATCCTCAACTAGAATAATGTAAAACTCTGAGGGTCTTGGTCGCCATAACACCCCAAAGAAATATGTTTTAAAATTAAAAAGTGGTTTATTATTTAGATTTTAGTTATTTCTGAATATTGGATTTTTTGATTTTTTTTTTTTGTCTGGTTAATCAATAAATCCATTCGTAAAATAGACATGTATTGACTTTATTTACTAAAAACTCCCGAATCAGCCAATAGGAGCAGCTCGTGCTTTAGCCTTTGAACTCGCCGCTTCCTGTTAGTGAGAGTGCTTTTTTTTTCTGGTGAAGTTGACTCATTTCAAGTAATAAAATGAGGAGCTTTTTGTTAAAACATCGTTGCATTGCAAACAACAGTGAACAGGAGGAGGATATAACACCGACTTTGCCTTCGCTGTTATCTTTTGTTTTGACATCTAATGGTAAGTTCATGATTATTGCCTATTTCTTGGTTGAGATCCAAATTGTGACTCTCTGCTTAGCTTTATGTCATTATTGATATGTCATCAAGTGTATTGGACCAAATATTTGTCTTTTAGTTTTTTAGTGTCAGAAACTGGCAGTGTGAATTTGTATCCTTAGTGTACGAGGCCCAAATGAAAACATGACAATAATAACTTGTTTCCAATTAAAAAAAAAAAAAAAAAAAATTGATCACAAATTATAAATTGATGCACAGTGCTAACCAGATGTCTTCATATGACAGGGATATAGTATTTAAATGACAGCTAAAACATTTGGGTAAGTGTGACTTTTGTGTACACTATCAGAAGTAACTTGTTCCTTTTTTGTGCTGACTCCTGGAGCCAAGCCCTGCTGACAAAAATGGATGAAGGCAGGGTCCACGCTGGACAGGTCACACCCATGTGCAATTTGGGATCCCCAGTTAACCTCAGATGGATGTTTTTGGACTGTAACATGAAGCCTGAGTATCCAGCAAAAACCCACATGCACGCAAGGATCGCACACGAGCTCCACACTGTTTTGAACACAGGAGTGTGAACCACCATATAACATGTACTAATGGTAGGAGACAGATAACAGTCTTGCCATCATTGAATGCGGATGGAATGTTTTTATACAGCCTGCTTTGTTGAAATATTCAGAGAATGTCTCTGTTCTGTTGAAGGGCTTCTGCTGATGCAGTTAGATAAATGTGCTTTTGTTTTTGTTATGATGTAGAATGTCATGTTGTAGCAGAGTAATGGTTTGGTTTCTACTACCTTTACTATTTTGAAAGTGATTTTTCTTTTCATTGAATAATGTTTGGAAAAAAAAAAAAAAGCAACACTAGTGGCAAAATATTTTACCAAGGCTGCCATGTCTGCTTGAGTAGCAAATTAACTTGTATTGAAAAAAAAAATATTCCAGCTTGAAAATTTGCTCACAAATAAAAAAAGGGGGTTCACTGAAGGACATTTCCAGACACAAGATTTGAAATTCAAACTCAAAACTTGAGTTATTTATCTCCAGTGTGCCCATGTACACTGAACGTTGCGTCTAGGATTGTCTTTTCTACGTGTTGCTGTCATGTCCGTCCTTCCACTGCTTTATCATCTACGGAGCGCTATCCACATGAGAACCTCCGGGAGGAGGGAAGATGCTCCAGTTGACCGGGCCGAAAAGCAGGAAGCACTGTCAAACCATCACAAGGCCTTAAGAGAGACAGTCACACTCTGATGAGTCAGTCAGTTTCACCTGACTGGTTTTTACAAGCAAACAAGATTCAAACTCAGGCTACGAACCGGATGCAACTTTAGAGAAGTTACGAGTAGAAATTCCTGTTAAAATGCATTCTCAGAAGCACACATTTCTTAAGAAGACTACTGAAGGTTCCATTGCTGATCCCTTTACTTCCTAATCCAGTCATAGTGTGATTTGTCACTTTCATCTAACACAGGCAGCCACAGGAAGAACATGCAAACAGAAAGAGATTCATTCTGGAATTCAGGGATCTTGGGATTCAGGTTTTAGATATTCTCATCCAGGATCAGAGAAATGTATCCAGTTTAACATTAAAGCCCCAAATGATTAAATATATGTGTTTCAGTCAGTGTCATACACACAAGAGTGTTTTAATGGAGGAAAGGTGAGGTCGGTTGATTTGGTTGTTCTTTCTATAAACATGGCTGGAATCCTGTTAAGCAGCTTTAATGCAGTGTTGATCGAGGGTGAAAGAGTGAATCACTCTCAGTTACTGGAAGACGGCTGAGTCACTCAGCTTTTAAGTTCCTTGTTTTGTCTTCTCTGGATTGTTGATTATGGTGCTTTATTGTTCCAGTTACTTCAAAGTATTTGGATTTTTTCAGAGAAAACTCTGGAGGACTGATTTTATAAAGAGTTAGAATAAAGGGAGAGAAGTGGACAGCTGCCAGCACGTTAATCGTAATATTTAAAATGCAGTTCTGGTTTACTGCATGCAGTCTGTCTCTGTGCTCGGTGTGCGTGTTTGACCAGCTGATTCTTCCAGAAAGAGAGCCTCCCTCCACTGATGCACACTTCAAAGAGTCTACTCTCATATACAGATCATCCACAAGGGGTCACTGTTGCTCCAGCCTCAGCTCCCCTGCTCTCTGGTGGAGGCCAGCACCAGAATACTACTCCAGATTTTCCAGCTCATTGAAATTTCCCATCTGCTCCTCGGTGCACGCCCCGCGCCTCTGCTGTGTGCTGGCACTCGGTGGCCAGTCCACATTCAGGCCTAAACGACTGAGACAAGGGAGGTGAGGTGGAAGAGAGGGCTCGCACAGGAACAGATGGACCAAGCTGGTTCCTTTGCCCGGGACGTCACTCCATCCCTGAGCTCAGCCTCTCTTATTTAGACTCGGGAAACCGTCTTTTATCAACACAAGTCAGAGATGGTGGATTTCTTTTTGAGCAAGTCACTTAAAAGTCAAAGAGGCTGAGGGAAGGGAGTCCAGTCAGGCCTGCGTGGTAAAGGAGGGAGTATAAACCTCACCAGCACTTTCATGCCGCTCATTCATCTCCTCTCCCGCTTCACACCTCCTCTGTGAATGTCTGCATTTGATGGGAAAAGCTGCACAGAGAGCCATTTGCCATCTCTCTGTTACCCACTTTCTCTTTTTTTTTTTCTGTGTTAAATCCAAATGCCAGCTTACAGCAGAGAGCGGTGGGGGTAACCGCCGCTTTCACACAGCCGAGTAAACACGCAGACACATTGCTGCTTTGATTTTCAAACCAGAGGAGGAAAAAAAAAACAGAGAAAGAAAGAAAGGGGGAAAAAAACCACGCACACAAGCCCTCTGATCCAGGAACTGAGAGTGACACATTTCCAGTGTTTGTATAGAGAGCCCCCCCACAGCAGCACTTTGGAGTGCACGCTCCTGTTTTGAAGGTTTTTTTCCCTTTATTATTATTTTTTTCTAATTTCAATGAAAAATTCCTGTTTTTTTGGGCGAGGGGGGGTGACATGACACTGACATCCCACCATGTGAGTCTTTACCTTAGCAGCTCCTTTTTTTTGTTGTTTTTTAACGACCCTGAGCAGTGCGAATGAGGGCTGCTGTTCTGCTCCGAGCCCCCGAGCGTGTCGGAGGTGCAGAGGAGCCGTCTGAATGACAGCCTCCGAAAACAGGGATGATACAATCATTACGCGTGTTGACACAGCCCCGGCGAGGAGATCAACACAGCCGGGGCTTTGTTGTTGCCTGAGAGACAAGCTGGGCTGAAGGCAACAGATGCAGAGGCGACGTTCGACACACCGTGGGGTGGGGGGGGGGGGGGGGGGGGGGGGGGGGGAGAGAGAGAGAGTGAGAGAGGCAGGTAAAGAGAGGGAGAAGAGTGTGCGGACTGTATGAAAGGCCAGATTCTGTCCGTCGGCCAGGCAGCGATCACACGGCCCCGGGGGCTCCCTGCTAATGATGCTCCTTCAATGATGCTGATGATCACCGCCGCTGGAGAAGAAGCAGGCCATCTATACTGAAAGGTTGCCATGGCAACCAACCGCTACCCCTTCAGTGCAAATCACAGGGCTGCTGGAACAATGCTTCATGTAGCACACGCTCGCACAAACACAGCTTCGTCTCCTCATCTTTCTTTCCAGAGGTGTCTCAGTTTGCGCTCTCTCTTTGTTGCAACATTAAGAACAGCAACAGAAAAAAAAAGCATGATTTTATATTATGGCGTCTAAAGCTGCTTCAGTATGGTTCTCGAAGAACCAGCTTCGCTCTTTCACACCTGACTGAAACATTTCCACACAATCTTTCATCTTATTGAATTTACTGAGAAGCTAATATGTCTGTTTGTTCACGTTTTAGCACAGCAGAGCCAAACAGCACAGACCATCATTTCTGTATTCACCAGCAGCATCGCAGCACCAAAACACAACATACGCTTGTGTGAGCGGTATGCATTACACTGATGATACTGATGATACTGGTGCAGGTAGTTAGAAAATAATTTTAAGAAGTATCTATTTCCTTTACTTTAATTGAAACTTTGAAATGCAAACCAATTCATTCCATAAATAAAAATACTCAGGGACGTTGTTGTTTTTAATGTCTACAGTTTTGGCCTGTAATGTCACAAATACACCATTTCAAATAGTGACAGCACATCTCACAGCACATCTACCACGAGGACTTCTGAGAAATACAGAAACTAATTCTGCCAGAAGAACTCATTCCTCTTCTCTAGTTTTAATCGTGTGTAACACATGCATGTGTAAAGATTTCGTTGCTTCCTGGAAATCGACTGCAAAGTGTGCAAATGGAGGCCACCTGTGAGTTGCTCATGCCTGTTCTATCACATCCATTATCTGTTATTTTGTTTTTCAGTGCATATTTTACTCATTTATTCAAAGTTGCAATGCAGCTGTGTACATTCATAACAGCCAGACGTTCTCCCTGTCTACTCTAGTCTGATTGAACTCACACACACGAATAACAATCGTGCACACGCACATTCACACCTCTCCAATTGATAACACATGACCTGATTAAAATCCACACATGGCACAGTGAGAAGATGCAAACTCTGCTCATAAAGGTCCCGGGGTTCGATCTGGAACCGTGCTCACCACCGTGCTGTGTAACTCACAGTTCCTGGTGGCTGCATGCGCGATGCAGATGGAGACGGGCGTGTGAGCGCCGAACGCCGCCATGTGGTGTTAATAGCAGCAATAGATCATGTTTGTCGGTCCTCCGCCCTCGACTGCCCTCGTGGAGCTGCCGGTCGGTAAACTGTGTGACTGCGGTGACAGGGTGAAATTATACCTCACAACAGCTTTTTGGATCATGATAATTCATACTAATTGGAATAAAAGGTGACCCCATCCCCCCTCAATAATGAGACAGCTTTGCCGTGTTTAGCCGTTCCCCGGTGCCCGTTAAGCTGCCTGGCTCCTGAGGCCGAGGCAGCGTAGGCCCGTTGCTCCAAACGATGAGTCACGGCTCTGCTGGCTGATTTCGCTCCACTGCAGTGGGATGCTGGTGCAGGTGTAGGTGGAGATGCAGGTGGATGGGCAGGAGGTGGGGCTGGGGGGGGGGGGGGGGGGTGGGGGGGGGGGGGGGGGGGGGGTACGTGCCAGTGGTAATTGCTCTGCATGCAAGATGTGGTGAGTGCGCACCGGAGCCGACACGCTCCACTTCCCCCGGCACACTGATAGGAAGTGTCATTTGGCACTTTGAAAACACACCGCGGAGATCTCCAGTATAAGTCTGCCACTTCTCTCCTCCCACTCCTTTCCCTCTGAACGGCTCTCTCCCCTCCTGCGTCTGCCGGCTCCTTCCTCCCCGACCGCCTCCTCTCGGCTCGCCGCGCTCGGCTGCTCTCATCTTCCACGCAAATGTCTTGTGGTATGACAGTCATGTAAGCGAGTGGCTGTGAACCACAAAGGGGATCTCTGTCTCCTCTCTGAGTCTCGGCGATAACCTTGGCTGAGGTGTGGCCCTGCTCACACACACACACACACACACATACACACACACACACACCAGCTCTCACCCCTCCTCTTCCTCCCTCCCCGTCGCTCCCTTCTCTCCTCGACCTGCCAACCTGCCTGTCATCTGCCTGTCCTCTGTGCTTGTATGTGCTTTGTGAATTATTTAGACACACTCCACTGACACAGGAGAAGAAAGTCTCCCAGCCTGAATGGCGTTTTTATTTTTTTTTGTGTATTTTTCTTCAGTTGCATGCAGGTGCATGCCAAATTCACACCTCCACTGCGTTCACTCTGCTCCTCTTGCAGCATGAATTCGAGCTTCCTGTTTGGAACTGGAGTGCTGGAAATGGACATGTTATCAATTTAAGCTGTCACTTGTGCTGTGTTGTGATCTGCCTTTACAGCTTTATGAGCAACATAATAAAATCAACACTAATATAAAGGGACTGTTTCAAATTTCCTTGTTTTTTTTCTATCCTACATCCTCCAGACAGATGAGCGTTTTGCTTTTGAAGGAAACACAACTGCTCGAGACAGACTGCAACAAGAAATACAGAAATAAGATGAGCAGAAGTTAAATCCCACGTGGTTTATTTTAAGAAGAGGCATTTTCTCAGATAAGAGCAGCCAAACATCTTTTAGGAACAAACAAAAGAAATCACTTCATTCACTCTGAAAGCCAAGATGGAAAAATGTCAGTTCACCACTTCACGGGCGAGTGAAAAGCCATGATTAAGTTGTCTGGGGCGGCGAAGGTGTGAGTGTGTAAAAAAATGAAAAATACAACAAAAAAAATAAAAAGTTTGAGGTGAGACTCACGCTGTGAAACCTGCCGGGGGAAGCCGTGGTGGCGAAGAGGCCTTGTGTTCGGAGGATCACAAGTTTGAATCCGAGCAGTCAGGTTACCTCTGTGGCTCCCTGAGCGTGACCTTTGACCCACTGCTTTCCGTATGTGCTGTTAAGGTCAGTAGGATGGGTGTGCATGCAGAGAAATCATTTCCTCAAGGGGCTCAGTAAAGTATTTAACCAGGTGCTGCTGGTGGAGCTACGAAAGTTTTCCAACTTCGACTCACCAGAACGTCTTGTCGTACAAGTTTACACCACTAGGTGATGCATTGAGCCACTGAGACAACTTCTGTCCTTTTGTAAGTGAAAGAATACAAAATACAGTTTTTAAAAAATGTAAAAGTAAAGATATTAAGTCCTTTAAACCCAAATATTAGTCTGGATCTACTAATGCATTATTGAAAAAAAATAGACAAACCCAAGTGAACATGAGCTGAATATTCTTTTTAATCAAAGCGATACTAAGGAACTTTTCAACTTTAATAAAACATTTTAATATCTTTTGTGATGATACTTCGACTTACAACTAGTTGAATGACCCCTCTGTCACGGCCTGAGGGCGTCAGTATTGCTTTCACTTGGACTGAGCAGCTGTGAGGAGGGTGGTAGGAACCCTGCACACTAAAAAACTCCAAATGTGCGGACTGCTTTACGGCATGCGTCACATCATGATATAACATTGTTTAGCCACCATTAGATTCATTACCTCGTTGTTATCCGTCCTTCACACAGCCACTGGAAACAAATGTAGGCGAGTTCAGTCCGACAGCATGCCACCGGGAGCAGGATTTTACCACGCCACGCGCGAGTCCTCATGGGAACTGTAGTATTCGTTCAGGCAAAACACTACCGCTTTTGTCCACTGGCGCCGCCGAAATCAACGAAAACTGAAAGTTCCTTAGTGTTGCTTTAAGTTTGATTAATTTAATTTACTTTCTCCTCTTCAATTAACTGCCACTGCCCTCGCATCATTTCAGGAAATTGATTCCTTGAAGCAGAAAAGAAAAAAACACAATACATGTCTTTACTTGTAGTCTGATATTCAGGGGTTTTAGATGTGGCTTCTGTGTCCTGCATTCGTACCTTAAAGTGATCAGAGGGGCTCTGTTGTCATTTAGTGAGTAATTTACAAAAATCTGAGAATTAAAACAGATGAGCTGTAGAAGCAAATCCATTCTGAGTTTAGTAAGTTTTGGTTCAGGCAGAAGCTGAACAACAACAAATGCGCATATGCACACACACGCACGCACGCACACACACACACACACACACACACACACACACACACACACACACACACACACACACACACACACACACACAGCTCACATCTGTACATTTGAAACAGCTGGCTGGCTGCTGTGGATGAATAAATACAATTGACAAACACAGGATGGTTTAATTCTCTTCGCTTTGGACAGTCAAACTGTTCTTTTTTTTCCCGTTGTTTTAGTTAGAAGCTAGCAAAGCTGTAGTTTCACATTTCTACATACATTCACACCTATGATCCATACAGTCACCCAACAGCCTGAACAAATGTTTCGGTGGCATGTGGAAAAAACCAGAGAAGCCAAAGAAAAGCCACACAGGTTACAGAACTTAAAACTTTATCCTAGGAAAAAGAAACTTTTTTTGTGGGTCACAGTAGCCAAAACGTCCCCGACCCCGACGCACCCACCACCCGTGCTGCTCCGCTCCAGTGGTTGGCATTCTTTGAAACAACAAAAAAGATAATCAGTTTGGTTCCCCCCTCTTTTTCTTTTGAACAGTAGCCAACAGTGCATTTCATTGTCACTTCCACTGTTTTTACACCGGACATCCTTCTGACCACAACTGGGACTCGAACTGGTTTCATCTGTACTCATGGTCAAGATTTAATGGAATGTGGCGTGAAGAATGAAGCATAATGTAAACAACTGGAAATAAAATCTGACTGTTAAATATATCCAATAGAAAAGCAAGTACGAAAACAAAAACAAGTACATCAGTAGAGAAACAAATATGAGTAAAGTTAAAGTGTCACAAACATGTTAAATGACTTTTTTCTGTCATGAGGATCTTGTGAGTCATTTTGTTCCGATTGTTCAGAGGAAACAACATTGCGTTCCAGTGGAGTATAAAAATAATTCACCACATTTTGTGTGAACAAGATAAATATGCAACACATGTCGGCGTTTGCGCACCGATGTTATTCGATTGGAGCTGACAGAATTCTGAGCAAATGATAAAGTGAAGGAAGAAGATAAAGAAGAAACAGCTGACGTTAATGGTTTCCTCCTGGTGATCAGTGTTATAAAAACAAGGTGTGTGTGGATTCAGAGTTTGACCAAATTAACTGTGACAGACTGACATTTTGTTTTGTGTCCAATTTGTTACCACATAAGAAAACAGTGGTGGTCTCATTTAAATTAAAAAGATATATATGATTTTTTTTTTTTTTATGTTCAGACATTTAAAAAAAAAAAACTGATGGAAGTGAAACATTTTCTTGCTTGGATTCCTTTTCAGTCGCTCGGTTAAACTTTGTGGCAGCCGAGCGTCTCTTGATCTCTCCGCCAACCTGCTACTAAACCCAGCACAGCTTAAACATTACTAGCTGAGCCTCCATTGTTTATCTCCCCTTCCTGCTGATTGACGCTAAACTATTTCCACCCCCAACCTCGGTCTTCCCATCTGACTGACATTTGGCACTCCTGCTGACAGGAGGTGCAATTACTGTAACTTACCGTGAATGTATGTGTGTTATATTTATAGCAGCTCAGTTCATTCCTTTTTTTTTCTCTCTCATCTGGTTGTTGTTTTGTGATCCAATGCTTTAGTTCCAGTGTGTTTTGCAGACACTCCCCCACTTCCAAAGCATTAAAGCACTGCAGATTTTTCCACATAATTTTTACACCCACTTTCATATTTCTGCCCATTTTTTAGATGTCTGTGGTGTGACACACTCGGATTCATTCCTGCGTTATTAGGTTAGGTGCCTGCTGCCAGATTGAGGGGGGAGACTCTGCAGTGGCTAATGTTTAAACCACCCAGCTCCCTCAGTGAAACCACAGCAGAGCTGCTGTTTTTTTTTTTTTTTTTTTGAGGGGGTTGGGGGGGTGGGAGGGAGATGATGTAAAAAACATAGAAGACACTCTGCACACACACACACACACACACACACACACACACACACACACACACCCTTCCAGCTCTCCATCCCTGTCCCCACCAGTCTCTGCCACCCCGCCATCCGCCGAGCCTCCACCCTCTAAACAAACTCACACACATGCTGAAAGATGAATGTCCAACAAATGGAGGCAAGAGGTGAACGAGGGCCCCGTGTGAGAGCTGCATTGTGCAGCCGGGGGCCTCCGTCCCCTCCCCCCCTCCTCCTCCTCCTCCTCCTCTCTGAGAGGCCAGTAATCAAGGGGGGCCCAGGCGGTGGGGCCATCGGGGTTAGGGGTGGAACGGGGAGGTGGCGGCCGAGGGGGAGGCAGCCGCTGTCTCACTAGGATTTTATTTATTGGCCTACTTTGAATCTCCTGCTGCCTCCTGCACTCCCTGTCACTCCCATTGATCTTGTCCTGATCCGCCCCCATGGACGGCTCTGCAGCCCCTGCTCCCCTTCCTCCTCCTCCTCCTCCTCCTCTTCATCCTGTCTTCCTCTCATCAAGTACATTTTGTAAAAAGCCTTCCGCTCCTGATTTGATTTCTACAGGGAACAGAGAAAGTGCTTTAGCTTCATGACAACACAAACTAGTCAAATTATTGCGTTCAGGTTGATACTTTTAAAAACCTTTTGCAGAATTTTCAACTTTTCATTACAGATATTTAAGATTAGTATAGTATTATTTGTTTATCACAGTATGAAGAAAATACATTTATAGAAGAATTCAGTTATAAAATATCAGTTTTGTGTCAGTACAGCTTTGTTTTCACCTTTATAGCGATTATATTTTCAGATTGTGTGGAACACAATATAATAGAAAACCACCTGTTATGTAGAGGCAGTGAGGACGACACTTTAAAACCTGCAGCTCTTGTAACTTCGCTGTGAAATACTGCCAAATCCTCCAAACCAGTTCTTTAGGTTCGCAGAAGTCAACTCAAATATTTCTGACAGTTAACTGGAAAGAGACGGTGCCTTCGCAAGTTCAAAGCGCCGAATATGAGGCCTCTGATCATGTGTTTGCAAGGAAGCTGAACATCATCAACACTTTATTACCTGTTATTTCTGTTGTTAAATCTCAATTAAAACCAGACTTGATTTAATAAAGAAGTGACATTTAGTGAGGAAAGTGTGAAACATCGCAGGATTAAAAAAAAAACAAAAAAACAATTCAGACGCGTCAGAAGTCCTGAAACTATTTATACGCCTGTACACCAAACACTTTTGGTTTTATTTGTGTCTCTGGGTTTGGAAGTGGTGGACGGACAAAAGAGGGATCCCAGAAGGTCCAAAAATAACTCTGTGCACAGACGCGTGCCCACACTGTTGGCACAAGGACAGCATCCGCAGTGTGGCGGAAAGGCGACGTCACACACTCTTGTTTGCTTCCTGCAGGTCTTCGCCATGCGGCCGGGTGCTGGAAGCTAAACCCTGACGGGAGCGTTGCAGCTGATGTTTGGAAGGTGTGATCATCCCACCATTATGTTTGCATTCTGACACAGGAATAAGATGTGAGCTCTATTTTGAGATATTTAAAGGACAGAGCAAACAAAAAAACAGGCCTGAGCGTTTTACGCTCCATTACCGTCCCGCCAGAGGTCGGTGAACTGGAATGTGTGCATGGAGCCTGCAATAAAACTATTTTGTTTCATTGTGTAAAGTTCTTTCTGACCAAACAGCGATGCAGTGGCGATTGTTGTGGGGTGTGTATGTGTGTGTTTTTCCCCCCCAAGGACTCCCAGAATCCAAAAACATGCAATCATTTCTGCATATTTCAGATCTGTGCCTTGCTTCAGCGCACCTAAATGCTGACTCCAGTCCTGTGCAACAAGAACTTATATAAAATGGTGCAATAGACTTATAGTGAATTTCTAGTAAATAAAAACAAAGAAAAACTGTAAAGCGCAGATTTCTGCGTACTTATATACTGAAGAAACTGAAGTCAGCTCGAGGTTCAGCCTTTCGCTGCAGTCCTTGTTTTTCATGCCTCCCTTGGGGACAATTAATTGCCCAGCCCCGGTCTTGATGGTGGTGCTCAGCGTAATCTCTCCTGTCAGGACTATTCACCCTTTCGGGGCGACAAACGTGTGCAGAGATTGGTGGTGCATCATCCAACCCAATACTTATTGCACACTCGCTCCAGTGCGAGTCCGTCCAGCAGGTCATGACGCTGCTCCCTCCAGCGTCGTTCTCTAATACTGTTCTAATAGTCATTCATTAACTGTATAATTCAGACGATTAAGTTGTAATGTATGGTTAAACATTTTTAGCATGTGCAAATTGTTTGAAAATAACGCGCCCCAGCTGGACTCCACTGCAATGTGACAATAAGCACGAGGTTTAAATTAGCCTTGGTGTGCATGCAAACATGACTCTCTCATTAGGTTTCCTCTGTGCGGATTATCTTTCCTCTATCCTGGACGTTTCTCATCCGCGAAAGATCTTTTTCCTGGAACGACTGGAATGTCTCCACCGTGATAGGAACCATGTGTGTGAGCCGGGGAGTGCGGTTGGTGGGAGATGGTGTAATTCACTGTCACATGTATACCTTCGGGGAGTGGGGAGTATGTGTGTGTGTGTGTGTGTGTGTGTGGAGGGGGCCTCCAGTCAGAGATCACAGGTACCACACACTGATCATACAATCCAGCTGGCTTTGCTCCAGACCCCCCTCAGACCCCCCTCCGCGGTGTTCACTCCTCAGCGTGAATGTCACGGGGTGCACGAGGGGCCCCGCGCCTACAGTACACCTCCCTCCACATACAGTAGACACACGATCCAAACACACACATTCCAGCCGCAGATACTTGTGAAATGTAACAGCCAGCGCGAGCATCGCGGAGGAACGGGGGTCATTAATCTCGGCATTGTTATTCTGGTCTAACCGCATCCGCAAATCCCACTCCGGCGCCCTGAGCGGCTACCAGCCCGAAGAGTCAAACTATCTGGTAACGCCGGTGTTTCGACAGAGCTGAGAGGCACGCACGTGCACTCAGAGAACTCCGGGCTACGCGGGGTGTGGTTTTTTTTTTTTCTTTAGCTGCAGCAGATTAAGAACCAGCACTTTTCTCCTCTTTCAACCACGTTAATGCCGGGCCCGAAGGACGGAAATGAAAAAAACAAAAAGACAGATTTGAACCAGCCTGAAATATTCCAACATCTCATCGATGGAGATGTTCAAAACAATCCAAAGCTAAACAACAGAAAGTTAACAGTTGTTGAATGTCTTTCCTGCACCTGCTTCCTGGGACTTTCTAACTCACCTCCTGCAGAAGACCGTTCTGCAGCAGATTTCTCCTAACATATATTTTAAATTGGATTTGCTGTGTTTAAATACCTTGTAATTTGAATTTAGGTCATGACTCATTTGAATAATTTAAAGCAGGCATTTCTGTCTTCCCAGCCTCTCCTTTGTTTTGTGAAATCTATGCCTTAGGTCACCATCCTGCTAACGGCCCCAAGACTTTCATCTCAGACCTCCTTTACTGACAATAGGTAACACATTTATCTCTAAATGCCTCGGTAATCTCCAGATTTCATCACTCCATTGATAGGTTTGACGCTTGCGGAGCCAGAGGCACCGAAGCAGTCACAATGCTTTATTGTGGGAAGGGAAGCAAACTAAACACCACATGCCAAAGTTGGCTTCATCAAAACAACACAATCCTTTAAAGACAGCTGCTTGTGTGTGTGTATAGACATCCACACAGCCGTTTCCTTCAACAGTCAACCCTAGCTGACTGTGGGCAGAAATGTTTTTGGATTGGGGGGAAAAAAAAACATGAAAGAACATGCAATCTCTGCATAAAATAGTCACATAAAATAACTTTTTGAAAATGCTCCGACAGTGGAAAATGTACGGTAAGTTTTCTCAAACAAAAATGCAGAAACTGTGCATTTCCCATCATAAATGGGACCTGAGTTTTTGCAGATTCTTCTTATGCTTTTCGGGGCTTGTATTTTAGTCATGGAGTTGTTTTTTAGTCATCATACAAGGACGTGGACTTGGTTCACTGTTGGGTCCATGGTACTGGCTGAAACTGCGACTCCCCATTGTTCCAGGTCCAGATACAATGCCGGAATTGGAGTTCTTTCTAAAACCCTTCTTCTTGACCAGTGCTGGACACGCTCTCGCATGCTGTGATCTTTGCTGAGATAAAAGCAGGTTCAAAATTCAATTAATTTCTACCGTTTAGTTCTTCTTGGACTCACCACAAACTGCGTAAACATTAATTTCACTCACTTTCCACTGTACCTTGAAATTACAATTAGTAATTCTGTCAAACAGCTCTCTTCTCTACATCGCGGTGAAGCTCACCAGCCTCTATTTTTGCACGGCAATGTCATTTCATCAGTTAATTCATGTCAAATGAAGAAGGTAAATTAACCACAAAATGTGTGCCAGCAGTGTGAGCATTAGCCTGTCAGAATGTGACTGTGATCTTGTTAGCCTGTTCGTGGCGGTGTTCGGCCTGAGGCGACGCCGTGACTAATGTCAGCCTTGCAGCGATGGTAAAGCTAGCAATAGCCTGAGAATTTTGTTTACTGTGCGCTGCATTGGGCAATCATTAAAAGCCATTACAATCAGCTCATATTTGCATTTTTCCTCCCCTGCCTGTTCCCATGTACTCCTCTTGAATCGGTACCTATTGCATCATGCATGGATTCTTCTGCTTTAAGTATGTTAGCGTGCGTGCTTATGCTTTTATATCCAATCCATAGTGTACAGTATCACTCATGGCATGTGCAGGATCTGCTGCGGTGCCCACTTCTTCAAGCCTGCGAGCACGTCGATAACGAGCAGCAGCCTCTATGACAGAATCGTTTACTGCCCGGAGGGCTTCGAGACGAAAGTGGAGTGTGCATGTGTGCCTCTAACCTACTTAAGCCTCTCGCTGCACAAATGGAAGTGTTGATATGCAACATGAGATGTCCTGGTGAATTCCTGCCTTGCAAGTAGACTGGCCAGAATAAATGTACAAGATTAATGCCGGAGGAAGCGCTGATGCTGGCTCTGTGCGCTTGGCTGTTTTATTTTGGAAATGCCAGCCTCTGAGTTCAGAGGTGTGTATCTTTAAGGAAATTAAATGGGCCTTTTGTCAAGACGGCTTGTCAGACTCTTGGTCCAAATTGATTTTTCAGGGATTTTATGCAGAGGTGTCATATAGAAAAATGTGCAGGTGTGTGTAGGAAAGTATAAGTACAGAATGCTTACTCCCCCCTGAAATGTGCTCCTGCTGTCAGCTGAGAAGCTATATTGTGGCTGCAGTGACTGGAGTTGGCTCCTTAATTCTATTTGGCTCTCAGGGGAACCTCCCCCAAACCCCTGACACATATTTTTAGAGAGCTTTGTTGGGCAAGCAAGGCACGATGGGGAGGAGGGGGGGCTGTATTCCCAGCTCGCACCGAGTCTGGACAAGATGCATAAATCACATTCAGACAGACACACACACACACACACACACACACACACACTCGAGCACTGCAGTGTCATAAGGCGATGGGGCGATGGGGTCCGGTATCTGAGTTGGGGGCCTCTTCTTTTCCCCGAAGTGTGGCGAGGGTCTGAAAATAAAGAAAGGGGACGTGGAGAGACAGGAGAACAGGGAAGAAGGATGAGAAGAGAGGCAAAAGGGTCGGGTCATGTCATTTACAAACACACCACATACAGATTGTGTTATTATTCCCAAACAAGGTATTTGTTCTCAAAGTCACTTTTGTACATTTCTTAAAGGGAAACAAAAAATGGGATCATCAGCACATAAAAATATGTTTTAATCATTATAGGAAGAAGCGACCAGGATGGTAATGTTATCAGGGTTTAATTGTCATAGATAAGCAACAGGAAATTGTCTCCGAGAGTCTACAGTAATTATTGCTTTACATTGTATTAAACTGTATCTATGTAAAGGAAATGGAAGGAAATTACGCATTAGACTTTGGCCATTTAATCTATGAGCTGCAGTTGGATTGCAGGCCACGGTTTGGACACCTCTGGCTCATTGAGCTAACAGTATAAGCTACCAGCTAAGGATTGATTCCTTAAGTAATGTGTTTGCTTTTGTTTTTAACTCATCATAATCTTTCACACTGTTGTTTTTCATATTTTCGTTGTACATCCTCACAATACCCAAGCACCCCACAACCACGCTCACCCAAAGACTAATCCACCAGCAACTCACAGAGGTGTTTTTTTTTCTTGACAAAATGTCTTTCAAGTCAGATATCAGATTTGTCTGCTCTGACATGGTTGTTTGACCTGCCGATGACAGTTCCATGTATGAGATGTCCAAAAAAGCTCTGTGACTACTGAGTTTTTGAGAAATCATGTGGATTTTTCCACCGCTGAACTACAACCTTATTGGCTTCTTGCCTTTAAATGCTCAATTCTAATTTGTGCAGTACAACTGAAAACCTTTAACTAGACAACCTAACACTGCCTGATATCAGCAGCAAGCAGGAACATTAGATGACGGGACACTTTCCCAAATGGTCTTTGATGGTTTTGGAGTGTGTGCAGACGGGCTCCCTCACTGTCAGAGGCTGCCGGTCTCGGCTTCAGACCCAGACAGCAGCTGGGGCCGGGTCAGGCCTCGGCGGATCCCGGCTCCCCGGCCAGGCAGGTCTGAGCTACAGGAGACACAAGCCAACAGACCGACTCCTCCTGAACCACTGCAGGGGGAAGTGGAGCCACTGCTGTGGGGGAGGGAAGCATGGGAGGGGGAGAAAATCATATTTTGACTGAGCAGCAGGAGTCAGTCCTGCTGTGCCTGGTGGGGGAAGAAATGATGCAGTGGGACATCCGTATAATTTTGATGTATTATGAAAGTCGGTGGAATCCTTACATGACACCTTTTTTTAAAATTAGATATTCATATGTTCTCCTGTTCTGATTCTGCTCCTCTTTTGTGAACCCAGTGTGGTTTCTGCTGCTAGAAGGTGTAAAATTGACTTTTTACACTGTATTGCAAACAAGACTTCAGTTATTTTTTATTCACTGAAGTAAAAACTGAAGCATACTGAATTGATAGCTTTGCTTTGCTTATGACATGATAAAAAATCCTTTACAGTTCCCAGTTGGTTTGATGTTTCCCTCGATGCTTCAGTTTCACCTTAGCTTCTTTCAGCTTCACTCTGCAGTCATGCTCCAGCATTAAACGGTGTAATCTGAATTCACCCAACATCAACTGGAATAAAAAAGGAGCATCTTTGTATCGTGGGAAACAAATGATTACAATTCAAGAGATTCCTAATTTTAAACTCTCCTACTGTTTTTTTCAGTTCGAGCTACTAAATCTGACCAAATGTGTTGTATATTATGATCACATGAGTACATTACACCACCATCAAATGTCAGCATGGTGAGAGTTTATTTCAGTATTGACAACATGTGTGTGCATATTTAGCATATAGCTCTGCTGCGTCTGTACGCACCGGCACACACTTGTGTACGACCTCTTCACAACTGTTGCAGATAAACAGTCAATGAGATGAAGCAAGAGAAGTCTGCAGAGAGACTGAAAGCTGAGAATGGGAAGTGACTGATCATTCGCTGTCTGCTGCATCCACCCCCATCAGAAGACAAAGACGCGCACACACACACACACACACACACACACACACACACACACACACACACACACACACACACACACACACGCACACTACCCCTGAGGCAGAAGGACCCATAAATCCTGTCACAGTTCCCAGACACTGACAGTCCTGGCCCTTGCCTCTCTTCTATATCACTCTGACTCATCCAGTATATACAAAACTGAGACTCAGCCCAGGCCTCGCCAGCTCTCTCGCTCTCTTTCTTGCATCAGCAGGGAATAGCGAGCATGAGAATGTAAATATTTGATTAAATATGTATAAGCTGGGGCGATGACAGTCCTCTGGGTGGATCATGCTTGTGGATATGTTTCGCTGAGCTGCTTTATCAATGCGATAGCAGAAAACGGGTTGACATTTTGCTCCTGGAATGTGAATTAACATGCACAAGAGAGCATCTTAATTTTTATGCTTCTCTTAAATTACAGCCTTCAAGACACAGTGAGAGAAGATTTTGTTCTGATCGATCCATCAAACCTTTAAATATGTCCATGCTGAAGAAGATGTATGCATGCGAGCAAAAATAATCTTGACCTGTCGCCTGCCCACTTCCTGATTGGTTTTGACTGTGCGTGTCATTTAGATGATATTCTGAAACGCTTGAGAACATGTGTGAAGTGTTAAGCAGCTCTCGGACCTTCCACTGCCGGCTGACGCCACCTCAAAAGAGCGTCATTAATTAACATGCCATTATCAGAGCTGAATGCTAGCTGGGGGAGATTAATGCTGAAAGGAGCTGCGAGTGGATTAAAGGTCACATCCTGTGTGTTAATCACCCAGCACCCCTGACCCCGGGAAGGAAACACAGTAGAATGGGCACATTATTGCCACCTGGCTGGGCACCAATCACTACCAGGATCAAAATGACTGCTGCTCTGAATGAACGGGATGGAGAGGAATAAAAAAATCACATTTTCCACCAAATAATTACAAGAAGCAGATTAATAACAAGTGAGGAATAATGGTGAACACGATGATTGAGACACGCTGATGTGTGTTTGAAATGTTTGTAAAGGTCAATGAATGCATCGCTGCTCAGTTGCAGGGAGAATAACTCCTCTCAGTCAATACGCAGCAGCTGCAGTGTATCACTGAGTTATCTCCAACCAAACATGCATGGAAACCTTTTTTATTCAGCATGCACGGAGCATTGTTACTCTCCTTCAGCATTTCCTCGGTGTCTCGCAGGGACACAAACACACAAAGACTCTTTACAAGTCTGCGACTTACGCATTATGTCCTCGGTGTGAGAAGCCTGGAGGGCTTTCCAAGGTGGATGGATTAATTTCTGGGTGTTCAAGAGAGAATGCGAGCAGGCTGCTTCGGTGCTTCTATATCATATTTCTGCAGCCCACACACACGCCTCCCACTCTCCCACATCTGACACGAATCTCTCAGATCGGATGTGACTCACTAACTCTGGCAGTGGAAGGCTAAATTCTTCTTCTGTTACTCTCTTACGATGACCACTCAGCTTTTTCCGTTGCCTTCATTTTTGTTTTTTTTTTTCTCCCTCAACACGTTCTAGTTTTACATTGTGTTTCACAGAGATGCAGAGAATTTTATAACCTATCGATTTTAATTCTCACTCACGAGAGCATAACAAAAGGCATTTCAGCAAACACACCCTGAGTGAAATTGCACCTGGGCTGTAGAGGACAGAAGGCGGGGTCGAAGGGGGGGAAGGACCACAGGCCGAGCTGCGAATGCTCAGGGAGCGTGGTGGATGCTTACAGAGCGGCATCGATTCTCAGAGGACCCTGCGAATTCCTGCCTCGACAGTTTCCAGGATGCAGGCGCTTGGTTCATTGCTTGTTTGATGGACTATTTTCCCTTCTTCCAAGCAGGTTTGTACGTTTTGACCTTGGTGTCAGCACAACCAGACACAAGCTGCTGAATAGGATATCTGTCTGCTCCTCAAGGACATGCACGGCAGGACAGTCCTGTTTTGTTTCTGTAATGATTCTTTTTCATTAGTTTAATTAGATATGACGGATTTTGAAAATTCATACTTCGTTTTTTTTTTTGTTTTTTTTTACCTCTATTATATGTCAAAGCTCAGCATGAAGTCTTAGTATTTTTGTAGCTCATGTGTGAGAGTGTGAGTTCAGGTGTGAAGCCTGCTGATATACAATATGTCTCCCATAATCACCGCAGCTAAAAATACTTGCAGCAATTTTCGTCGTTCTCTTTGATCCTGACTGGAGAAAAATAACCCCGAGCATTTATCAAACGGATTGTTCCCATTATCACCATGGAGTTGACATTTGTGGGTGTTTTTTTCACTGAAATGTCACAACTTATGATGGATCGCCATGAAATTCAATACCTACATTGATCTTGCACTCAAGAGAAATTGTACAAATGTTGATTTTTTTTTTTCCCCCCTTCTATGTTAATTTGGTTCTACAATCGTCTAATTTTATGGATCGTGTTCCTTTCATCCTGATCTGGACTATGGATTTTTTTGTTAATTAGCAGACTATAATATTCCAGTACACAAGAGGGTAAAACAGAAGAAACCTTATCACAGCTTCCCATTGTCATCATGCACATTTCAGTACAACCTCATTCAGCGGCGAGCATAAACTCACAGTCTTGTTGTTATAAAAACACAGGAAAAAATTAGCTCCCTGTTACAAGGTTCCATCTAGTCACCGTCACTCAGCTCTGTGGTTTCTATCAGGTGAACAGAGCTTTGAGGAATCTCGCTGTCTGCTCCAGCTGTGTCGTTCCGGTTTTCTGCCTGACTTTACGCTTTGACTCGCTCTCTCAGAAATACGGGTAAAAAACAAAAACCTGGTTGGAATGCTTAACTTCTCTAACATGTTAAATACATAGAGGCTGCGCATAACTGAACTGGCTTTTGGTAAATCGACTACCTGGCGGCAAACTGCAGTTGACCTCATTCCAGCAGGATTGGAACGTAACCTTCGGTTCAGTATTTCATCTCCGAAACAGTGATTTTTGACAAAATCAGCTGTGTGTGGTGCTGATATTATCTGAAATGTCTGCTGACATCTGTGTGGTACAGCAGGAAGGGTCATGGCACTGGGGTGCTCTTTCAATTATTTGCTGACGATAAATTGGTAATAACAGTAAATGTCTGATTGTCTATCTGCTTTAAACCCTTTGATGTATTGCAACATGTTGATGGTGTAATCCATCAATAAAATGCTTTAGTAACATTTGGTTTTTAGTCCTCCCTGCAAAGAAATGAATGAACATTTCCCATCTGCCAAAGATTCAACTAAATGTTTCTCATCTCTTCCTTTTTTCTATGAGATATTTGCTGAACTTGATCGAGCACATTTGGCATTGAAGTTGTTGCTCTTAAAATGCTGAGAAATTCCAGACAGTGAATGATTTTGCTGTGGTTAAAATGAAGATATAACCTAAAGTGAAAGGCTGAGTACAGAGACAGATGGATTAACAAAATGGGATGAAAACTAGACTGACCTGAACTCTTGAGATCACGATAGGAAGCATATAACTCCTCATCTGATTGCATAAGACTGTAAATGTTAAAGAAAAGGCTTTCATGCACGTTATTTTCGTCATCCAACCTCTTATGTTCAGTACCGCTTGATGTGAAACGACACGAGCCCTGAGGAATATTTAAGCCAACTCTACAGGATTCAGTTCAATTCAAGTCTTTGTTTGATGAATTTCAAGAATCACAGTTGAGCATTCACGGCTGACACAGCCCACAGGAGTTGGAACTAGAAATGAACGTGGAAGAGGAGAGCGAGTGTGAGACTGATTCAACCAGCCTTGTGGCGAGAAACAGGACTCCGAATGAATGTTGAAAATAGACAGCTGTATGTTAAGAAGTTCATGGTATCAGCTTACTGAAAGAGTTGACAGGTTGTGCTTTCTGTTTGTTGCTTCTGCCCCGAAGCCAAAACCTCACTGTAAAAGAGTGAATACCATGATGCATATTTCTGCTGTTAAATCATGAGACAATCTCCATAAATAGGTTTCTCTTTCACTGCCGGAGAGAAATGATAAAAACCTTGCAGATCACAGTTATTAAATCAGCTTGAAAACAATAATAAATAAACAATGCGATAGTTAATTTTCATTGAGTGAGACGGCCCGGTAGGATTTCAGTGTTCAGCCGTTGCAGATTTTTCCGCAGTTGGTCTCTTGTGTGATACCCAACTTGAAGCAAATTTAAAAAGAAAAAGAAAATACAAATGACTAATCAGCGGGGAGCAACAGCGGTGTGGAGGCTTATACAGATGGGAGTGGAACTGTTAAATCTGTGTGAGCTGTGCAGAGCGGCATAAAAATAGCTCACTCTTCCATTGGCCTGTCAAAGGTCTGAGTCCCGGGCTGCTGTAATTCACAGAAGAGCAGCCTCTGCATGTCTGCGGGGGCTTTTTTTTTTTTTTTTTTTTTTTTTTTTTTGACAGCAAAGTGTAATTGAGTTGTTCTTTTAAAAATCACTGCTAAGCAGCGAGCAGCAAACTGAACTTTGGATACCCTCGCTTTGACACCGAGGAGACAGATTTATATGACGTAGCACGCCGCCTTTTAGCTCGGAGGAGAGAGACGTTGCCATTTATTCTGTCGAAAGTTGAAAAGCGGAGAACTGTTGTGGTTTCCCTGCCCAAACACCTCCGAGCGATGGGTTATGCCTCTGGAGAACGTCTGAATTCTTGACTTGATACGAATGAAATCCTCAATTGTTTGATCAAAGTCCAATGTTTTTCTGAGCTGACACCGGCGCGGCTGAGCGAGAATACGGAGAATTCGGAGATGCGGAGTGATTGACAAGGATTTTATTCTGTGTCTTTCTGCTGCGGCGTTCGAGTGCGGAGCTTCCTCCTTTTCAGCTGCACTGCTGAAATGCCATTCCCTCAGGGTGTCTTACTCAGCCTGCACAGACACTGCCACTATCTTGTGATCTCGCTGCAAAAAGCACATAAAAGATTATTCTCAACTACACACGCATGCACAGAGAGAGGGATGTGTGACAGAGATTACTTCAGTCACACTATCTACTATTGCCCTCTTTCCTTATCGCTGCGCTGTTATCAACTCCCTCTGGACCATAAACTCAGTTGACGTTTCACCCCGTTTTTTTTTTTTTTTTTTTGCAGTGAAATACTTCCAAGGCCTTATCCTCTTCGCATGTTGTTTTATTTTTCACAACTTGCCTTTTCATTGAAGAACTATTTTCTGTTCATTCATATTCATGATATGTCTTTAGGAACCATCTGAAACCCCTGCACGCAAGCACCTGCGCTGCAATAAGCAGCATTGCTTATGAGTCAGGTGAACCTTGTCAACCGTTTACGATTCTTTCGGTTCTGACTCAGAGGATGTACATCTCTCTTTTCACCATCCGCCCACAGATTAAGAGCAAAGACACTGCGTCCATGTGGGAAATGCTGAATGCATCTATTTCCACCGCTTGTAAAATGCATATGCATGTGATCATGAGCCGCAGCAATGTGCTGAGTGCGTCCTGTGCTGTATGTGGAGCTGCCCCCTGTGCAGCTCTCCTAAAGTAACCCATCCCCCAGCTGAGACATTTCTGCTCTCTATATGTGTGACTACATTACACCGGCTTCCCATCCCCCTCCATGTGAGCCTTGTGAGCAGGTCCCCGGGGTGGGTGCCGGTGTGGAAAGCAGACCTTTTTCCCTGTCCATGGGATGTTATTGATGAGGTGAGGTAATGGATCCCCCCACTGTGCTCACAGGGACACTGAGGATAAATCAGACAGTGGGTAAGACCCAACCAGCCATTCCACCTCTCTCCAGACTCAACTGCCATTTCATTAGCTTTATTTATGGGAGTTCTGCACTCTTCTGAACCCCTCCCCTTTCTGTCCTCCCACTGAAAATGCTGCTATTCTTCTTCCTCCTTTATATAGTGCTATGGCAACCCATATACACCCCAGCTCTTTTTTTTTTTTCTTCTTTCCTGGAAATACTTTGATTCCACCTCCCACGCATCTTTCCTGGAACTAGTCCTTGTCTAAGTCTAGTTTATATGTAAGTGAGCCTCAAGCTTTTTATCTGGCAGTGGACAAAGGGTTGGATAGATAGCGACGTGCTCTATAGTGAAGGGCTCAGCGCTGGCCAGGCTTTCAACAGTCAAGACTACCCAGCTCAGCATTTCCTCGTAGAGCCGTATTTGACTTGGCTGGTCAGCAACAATTCACCGTTGGGCTTTAGAGCACTTAGAGAGCAGCCAAACACCACTTTTGTCCTTGTGGATGAAGACGAGATATGGCATTCATATCTTCTCCTCAGGATCGGAGATAATGCCTGTTATCAGCAGGGAGACGTGTGGGAGAAAAGCCGCACATCTGTATTCATGACAAAAGAATCACTTGTGCTCCTCAGTTGCCAAAGTTCATATCGCAACCCAGCATTTTATCTTTGGCAAGGTCCACAAACTACCTGATTTCACCTGTTCAACAGGTCGGCGTTATCAGTGTTGGTGCTGTGTGTTGACACTGTGGTGTGCAATCAAAGAGCAAATGTCCTGGCTTATTCAAACCATATGTACATATTAAAAATGTGCATAATATATGCCCCATCATGCGTCTGTGTCCAATTTATTTAAAGCACTGAAACCTGGATTAAACATGAAAGGCAGCGAATAGTCTCCTCACATGCGCTTTTCATTAGAAAGAGAAAGGAATGTTTTCTCTCCCTCTCTCTCTCTCGCTCTCTCTGTCTGTCTGTTTCATGGTGAACATTGATGTCATGACAGTCGTGCTGGAACATGTCCATACAAGGTCCACTTTAGTGTACTCCGCATGAATCCATGCAACCTAACAGATGGTTGACTGAGCTGAGCTCCAGCGATGCTGCGCCACTGCCAGCTTCGTTACAGGGGTTCGTTTGGACTCTGGACAAGTGTGAATGTGTCTGTCACACCCACGGAAGCCAGGAAAAACTCAGGCTACATGAAAACCGCCTCCCGGTTAAAGCGAAACAGGAATCCGGAGTACAGCAATGTGTGGAAAATCATTATTTTATCGTTCTCAACGAGATCACAAAAAGAAATCAGAAAGAAGTTGTTAAAACTCTGCTGAAACACGTCGATATATATGATGTAATAAAAACACAAAGTGCTCTATCTTCCTGTTACACTTGGGTGAGGCTGAAAGGACTCGTATTATGTTTAAAAAGCACATTTTAGTCTGCACATGATTTTGATGAAAGGACGGGAAAAGGAAAAATGAGAGAAAAGCGCGTGCTGGCGGAGGGCCAGGTGTGGACAGACTCAGGAAGTTAAGCTGGAATTCCAACAATGCAAGCAGTCGTTGGACTCCTCGCTGAGCCGCTGCCATTTCTGCTCTCACTGCTGTCTTTGTTGTGGAAGGAGAAACGCTGAAAGGTGAAATCCTCTGGCTACGAGGGAAACTCAGCTCCTGGCTTTGCAACATAAACTTTTTATTGATTTGTGAATGATGTTTAAAATTACGTCATTATTAAGAAGATTTGAAAAAAAAAATAATATCAGGCTCTATGTGGTATCTTCAGAGAAAGATCATTTTCCCCGGCTGTTTAACTCCAGCCCTGTCATGACAATAATGAATGCCAGTGATGGCAGAATGAATTATGCCAAAGCTAAAAATGTACATCACAGCAAGAAGGAAGAACCTGGCATGTAATTATACTGGTGTTATAAATAGCAGTACGTGTGAATGAATATCCATCATCTTCATTTAAAAATCACATTATAAATGGAGCACATAGTTTGAATTAGAGATATTAGCACATGCACAGTTTGACTGTACTTCAATCCAATTAGTTCAAGTCAAACTGAGCCTGTCTTAAATTACACTCTTCCAGGCAATAAGGATGCTGCTGGAGTATAAGTGTTTCTTATCTTATAGCACAAGTGTGTTTGAATCCCTAATCAAAGCTGATCGTTGATAAATCTGGCGGTCCCCGGACAGTGGCTTGTCTTTAAACAGCTCTGTTTTGATGAGGATTGTATTTTTTCCCTTCAGCCCATTCTCTGTTCTCAAGGATTTTCTGTTGTGCATTTCAGACCTGTAATGACTGTCTGCAGTGCATCTCTCAGCTGACGCCCCTTTGAAATCCACAAAGCCCGCATGCACAGTTCATGCAGCCGCACTCAGTTTGCCTCGAAGCGTTCGTCCTCGGTGACTCTAATAACTTAATGAAAGAGATATCGCAGGTGTTTTTTGTCGGTGTGACGTGCCTGTGAGTCTGAAATCTCGAGACGGCTCATCAGTCTGTTTGGCTTTTGTCTGGAGCTTTGTTTGACTCCATGGGAATCTGGCTGCAGATGAAACACAGCTGTTGACACCAGAACTGGCGAGTGAGAAGCGCCCGTGCTCTATCGCTCTCGCTGACAAATTGGGCATCCCAGAGATTGAAGGGTTGATTATCCAGACATGCGCCCGAGTCCAGAAAGTCCAGCAGAAATAAACAGTCATCTCCTCCCTCCTCCTCCTCCTCCTCCTCCTCCTCCTCTGTGATGGCTGGATGAAGAGATGGTGGTTATCCTGATGGTTAGAGGGGCTCTCCCAAACCGCAGAGCAGTAAGAAAAACAGGGAGGAAAAAAAACAATCCCATCTGACATCATAGGAAGACTGCAGCTGAAATTTAGGTCAAGATATAGCCCGCCTGGAGTGTGCCACATATTTATGTGGCAAACACAGGTTGTGAAACGTCTTGTCCAAGTGGAATAACTTCATACATAATCTGAATTACACGGTGAGAATGAGCTGAAGCTAATTAGCATAGCCTGTCAAAACCTGTCAAAGGATTATGCAGCGGTAGATTTCTTTCTCTAATGAGCTGCACACATTTAACGCAGAAATGCACTCAGGTTTTAACGCACAATCTTCGCTGGTAAATTAGCTCCAGTGTGGGAGGTAATATGAAAGGAAGAGAGGGAGAGTCAGAAGGGTTTCGGACCATTTACAGGGCACTGGCCTCAGCAGAGTCATCAACTATGTCCACAGCATGGGATGTTGTGATCCCCCGAATACTATCCTTCAATGTTGAGTCACTGTATTCACAGCTTGTACTTCTCTGTGGGGGTCAAGCAGCACAGATGTAGACTGTCTGGAGAGTCCGTGCTGGAGATGACCCCTTGAAAACAATAAAATCTCCAACCTCAGACTGCAACAGTGACGAAGACCAACAACAAAAGTTTCTAATACGAGTCAAGGTTCGTATAAAACTGGGTGTGAATCGTGAAACGTCATCCCGAACTGATGGAGGCTAAAATAACACGGGAACGATTTGTGGTTGTTTTGTCTCCATTCTACAGATGCTATTCATCATTTTTACATCTGTTTTTGACCGTTTTCTGCCTCATCTTGATCTTTTATTGTCTCATTCACATTTGCATTTCATATTCATGTGGTCACTTTGCGGACAAACTTTTGGTAAATCGTGTCTGTGTGTTTTGCCTGATATTTGCATTATTTCAGTTGTATGTTGTCGACTCTTCATTTGTTGTTATGTAAACAGTTTTGCCACTTTGTGGAGTGTTGCAATCTCAGTGATTTATGACCTGATTTAGGTCAGAAGTGCATTTTTAAGGGTTTTTTTTTTTGTTTGTTTCATCTGGGTCATTTTGTGTCACATTTCAAATTCCGTTTTACATGTGTGTGCACATTATTATCCTTATTTTAATTGCTTGGTTTAAAGAAAAATCCATGATTTGTTTATCACTGGCATTTCATTTAGCCTTAAGTCATCTCGTCAGTTTTGTATCTTTATTAATTTTTTGGTCATGTTTTTGGATTGGCTTTCTTAAGTCTTGCTTTTTTTTATTTGATTGCATTTATTGAGATTCATTTTTTTCATTGCTTTTTTGAAACTCTTCTTTTATAAACTCACATTTTATCTGATTTCAATTTCTTTTTTTAATCGTCATGTGGCCATTTTGTGTCTCAGGTTTGTCATTTTTGCAGCTCTATTGTGAACATTTGGATGGTCTTCTGCATTTTTTTATCATTGCTTTGCTTCTCTTTCAGAATCGTCTCTTTTAATTGTTTTTGTCACTTTTTTAACCACCTTGGGATCATTATAATTCATGCTTGAATGTAATTTGCATTGCATTTCTATGCAAATGACTTCATTTCATATGCACGTGTGATAATTTTACACCACATTTTCAGATTGTTTCAAACTTTTCATCTTATTCAGATCATTTTGCATCTAAATTTGTTGTCTCTGTGATCTTTTTATGTCATCCTTCACTCCCTTTCCTGTCACTTTGCAATGTTTTGCAACTCATGCAGATTGCTTTTGCATCTTGTGGGGCGTATTTGCGTGTAACATTAGTTGTTTTTTCCTTTTGTGTTCAGTTTGCATGTCATGTAAGCTGTTTCTTTTACTTTGGCTTCTATCTTCTACCTTCTACCTTGTTTTTCATTTTTGCACCAATGTTTCCCTTTTATATGGAGTCACGTTTGTTTTCCTCTCCACATCTCTATACCTTAAACAGACATATCCAAATTTTCACAAAGGACTTCTTAACATATCTGATTGAGAAACTGAGCATTTGCGATAAAAGATCTGAAATACACTGATAAAACATCCATTTATTAATGTAAACAGTGCTACTTGCCAATAAATTTCCTTGGAGCATGCATTTCTGATGACAGTTTAGTGGCCGATTGCTTTGTTCTGCTGCTCATCCCACAAATGCATGCTTCTTGGAAATGCATTGCATTGATTACATCACTACATTTCAGATCCAGATCAGTTTCATGATCAGATAGGTGAAGTCCTTTGTGGAGACATGTCTGTGTGGGGAGTGCAGGTGTGCAGAGGAGGCTCATAGTCGCAGTGTGAGATTTGTGTTTGAATGCCAGATGAAAATCACAACTTTTCTTCTTTGCGCCACATCCACCGCCGTGCCTGTGCCTGTGCCAGTGAATCAGTTGTGGTTGTGGGAAATGTGCAGTGCTTGAGTAAAGAGGAGGGGCGAGCCAGCCTGCGGACCTATGGGGAGACAGGAAGGCTGATCAGCCCGCTGTGCTCTCTCTCAGCGGCAGCTCCGCGGCAGCAGCGGCTCGGGGAGCAGAACCACACCACTGTGTTGTGCAGGAACACAGGCACGACGGAGCCCCACAGCCCGCTCGCCGAGCGGATGAAAAAGAAAACTTCTCTTTCATGTGGATTAATTCCGGGGCGACGCGTTCACTCGATGAGAGGAGATCTTTAAGCGAAGTCGGACGGGATTGACGAGGATTGGGACCTTTGTTGCTGAACGACAACACCGCCGAATGGTTTCTGTTGCCCCGCCGCTAAGGTTGGTTAGCCTCCATTGCTGGCTGCCCGTTGCTTTGGGGGTCTGCTCTGTTGTTGGATGACGGGGTCCGGCTATTCTTTGGAGGAGACACACTCACATAGCAGTACTGACCTTTTCCAGTCTATACGCTACACTCACACGGTCCGCCGTGTCTTTAGAAACTGAAACGCTGAATAGCTGCTTGACTAGCTGGTTACTCGCTTCACCGCTGTATTCCCAGTCGGCTGGAATCCGTCACCTAGTTAATTATTTTATAAATCAGGAACACGTGCTACATGGCTAGGCTAAGCTAGCTCCTTGCTAGTGAGGCTAGCTGCCTCGGCTAGCTGTCAGAACTGCAGAGTGGCTAAGGGGAGTTTTATTCACCTGAAATAATCGGGCATATGCCTTACTGGTTTTAAAGACACTGTTCAAGATATGATAGCATCGATGTCTACCGTGAATACTACGTGTCAGCTCGCTATCAAATGTATGTTGTGGTGGCTAAGTCGCTAGCTTGCTAACTTGGCTTTGCACAAAGCGTCCGGTTTGTAAACATTGGTTTTGCTGCTAGTTGACTTAATGCGCTTTATTTGTGACGGATGTGAGCTTATTTCTTTTTTGTTTTTTGGCAGATGAATGATAAGGAACAATAGATTTTCTAAATAGTTTAATGTCGGTTCACACTTATATAGGACCACATTATTGATTTAGTGTAAAAAATCTGAGATTGATCCGTCGTTATTGTCACTGTAACAGAGTTTGACTGTCTTTGAACCTGGGTTTATCTCTGACATTTGAACACAGTTTTCTCATATAGTGCTTTATAAATCATGATTGCCGGCTGATAATGGTCATCTCAACCTTTTCTCCAGTTTACAAGCTATAGCTAAATGATTACTTTACAACACGTCCATGAATTATATCTGTAAATGTTTAATAGGTCATGGAATGCTTCAGTCCTTCCAACTAATATTTACACTTTGAAATATGCAAATCCAGTTTGTTATTCATAATGAGATTAGCTATTACTGGAATTATTTACTCCAGTGTAGTCCACTATTACGTTCAAGATATAATCAATACAGTGCTTTTGATATCATAATGATAAGAGAATAAAAGTAAACAGGAGATTATAAACATACACACACACAACTAGGTCAGAGGTTTTTGATTTAACACGTTTTTTTAAGGGGTCTGTTTTATTCAGTTGATGTAGTTGTGGAGAAATGTGTGTTGTACAGTTGCTCATTCTCCACCACCATTTCCATATTGTCGGATTTATCTGATATAGCTCTTATTTTATCATGACTCTCTCTCTCATATATATATATATATATATATATATATATATATATATATATATATATATATATATATATATATATATATATTTATGTGTGTATATATATATAATTTTATACATAGATGTTAAGATCCCTTTGGAGTTGCATTGTGAAAGTAACTTGTTATGTGACATATGTGGAAACCTCTGAATGTCGAGCTGTATCAGTGCGTGTCTGTTGGTAAATCACATGCTTTGGTGCGTTTGGTGAGCTGTCCTTTCTGATTACGTAAGCTGGCGTTTCTCCCTCGAACTAGTTTGACCAAAATGGTGAACCACAATCTTGACACGTCTCCTCTCATGATCTGCTCAGTAATTGATGACTTATAAACGATTGGCCTGCTCTCTATATTGTGTGGAATGCAATGTGTTCTCTTTCTCTCTGAAAGCAAGTGCTTCTCATCGGTGCATCACATTTTTATGTTAAATGAGGCGGTGGATCGTTCAGGTTTCTGCTGTTCCATAGTATAAAAGGAAACCTTGCGGTCTGCGACAGTCTGATTTGAAATACAGGCCTTCTACAGGGCAGCTCCTTTCAGGCATTGTGAAACATTTCCAAAGTCCTCAAGGCTTGGTCCCCAGCATTAATGGCTGCTGCTCCCTCACAGAGAGCGATACACAAGTGTGAATTTCAGTGCTTTGGATTGAAAATCATGAGATCTGTCAGGACTCCATGCTATATACAATTCAAACATTTAAAGGGTGGAAGAACATGGCTGCACTTGTTTTGGTTGAGTATATAGTTGTCTGACAGCTCTTTTATAGGACTCTCACTAAAATAGTGAGGAGTGGAAAAATTTCAACCCCAGGCTGAATTTTTCCCTCAGATTTTTTTTATTAAAGTCATCAATAATCAATGAAGTAAAGTGTAAAACTGACAAATTGAAGACGTTTTTCGATTTATTTCCCAAAAACTCCTTGAAATGGGGAGTGATTTCACTATAGGATGCAAAAAAATGTAAACACTGCGCAGTACTTCTCTCCTCCATTGTAATGTTAATCACAGCTAGAGTTGCTAAAGTATCCCACAATTTGTCAGACATGTTTTATGTGTACTGTCATAGTGTCACTTTTTTTTTTTCAAATTTGCTGAGGTTTTTAGATTAAAAGCATAAATCATGGCGAGCCTGTGCTTTCATATGAGTTTTTTTTATATCGATGAATGAGAAGTTTGTGCTTTGTTTTTACAAGCAGTGCCTCTGCCATTGTTTTCATTTTGTCTTCTGTCATGATCATGTTAATTTGGAGAATATTGTAGATGACGAGTTAAAGACTGGAGGTAGTAATACAGCTGTACAGAAGAAATGAGCATTCTAGGACTATTGTTATTTTGAGAAATCCGCAGCATTACACATGAACCACTGCATTTACTCTGGAGGTTTGATACTCTACTGTGTATTACTGTTCTTCTCTTTTGTGTGCCTTTATCACAGTTTTTATTCAGTGCGTAAAGTGTGTAGAGTCCTTGTGGTGATGCTTAACCGAGGATGATTTGATGGCCTCGTCCGCATTGCTCAAACGCACCAACTTTTACTGCTGTGTCAACACAAGCTTCAAGAAGACACTGCGATTCAGAGGTTGGGGGGTATTTAGCTGACGAGGAACATCAGTCGGCTCTCCAGCTCAGAGTGCTGATTTCTGCCTCTGTGCTTCTTTTCCTCCGTCTTCTTTTCCAAGAAGACATGATGGACTCCAGGTTTTCCTCCTATGCAGTTTAAAAGATGATGCCTGTTTGCTAATAAGATTTATTGGCAAGTGAAAAAAATAGCAAATATTTACCAAACATCCAGAACACAAATTTAGAGATATCGGTCTTAAGGCTCAGATTTGCTTGACGGATACACAGATGGATATGGACAGAGCCTTCTGTCTGTCTGGTGTTCATCCCGTGCGTAATTTGGTACATTTTCACTGTGTGTAACAAAGGAATGCCACTGATGGCCTGTAGGGGCAGTGTAGTGCAGTATAACTCATGTGCTCTCAACGTGTATTCTCACACGACAACCTCTGGTTTGTGCGGAGTTATGGAGCGAATGGAAACTATGAAACGATTCTTTTATGGCGAGTTGATCAGTAACGACAAAACGCCCCAACGACATAGATAAAAGCTTTGCATTATAATTTGCATTTTAATGGCGCTTAACCTGAAACAGAACTTCGACTGGTGCAGATCATCTTGTGTTTACATAAGCTACCATTGGAAACAGTTGTAGAGCTGCTTTATTCTGTCAAGGCGATACATGTTGAAGCATTTAATTCAGACAAATAGAGAAATTAAGAGAAATGAGCTCTCTCTCTAGCTCGTTGAGCTCCCTGTGCAGTGATGAGTGAGCAGCGGTCAGCCCGCGCCGAGAAATTTCAGGCCCGATTCTGTCTCGAATCGATTAGTGCATCGAACTACCACACATGGTGTTACCATTGTTATTAAAATCAGATGTGTTTTATTCATGAAACTCGTAAAAGATGTGTGGAAAACAAATTAGCCGGTATCTCGAGTGCTCGCTGCACTGTTGACCACTGGATATTTCCACAGACCATGTGACGACAGGCCGACATCTCCTATTGACGTCAGTGGCAACACTTGAGACGCATGTAGCAATTTACATTGTGTAAAGATAAGATGAACCTTTCTTAAGTGCCTCACATAAGACATTTCAGCAGAAATGTAAAGGAAGCATAATACCAATTGACTGGAATTGTTTGAGCATTTTCTTTTTCATACGAGAACACTAGTTGGTGCTTTTTGTCATACAGTCATTTATGCATACAGAGAACAGTCCGATATAAAAACATTCAAACATTCTGTTGTTCAGGTCCTCTCTGCGTCTGACTTTTGTATTAAAACTCTGCTGTTTTCCAAAAAAAGAAGAAAAAAAAAGTTCTCATTGACCCCAAATGCTGTCGTCGTCATGTTCGTGATCAGTTCGTTCTGACAGTTTTGACATTGTTGCATGAGAATGCTGCTCTGCTCTGCTCATAGTCGTCATGTCTCGCATAACTATCAAGTTGCTGTTATGCTAATTGAGATTTGTAGTGTTTGAAGTGGCTGCAAAGAATAAATGACACTGAAACCAACCAGCCCTCTACAACTGTCAGTACCTGCAGAGCAGTGGGTCAACCGCAGAGGAGGGCTGACAGAGGAGATGAAGTGTGACGCCCCAGAGATGTTCATTATAGCTTCTGTGGCTTCAGGCAGCCAGTGTTTTTGATCATTCACAACCTAATTGTAAAAAGTCTGGCGTCCAATACTTGCCATCTGTTTTGTATTCATTTGGAGCAGAATAACCCGTCAGTCTTGAAATCTCATGTCTACAAATCCCAAGAAAATATCTCATCAGTGCTAAAATTTGATCGTGTAATCAGCGCCAAGCTTTGGTTACTTGGTAGTGAAATCATTTCTGGTATGTAAACATTGTGGTTTAGACCTCAGGTACTTTACGCCCTCACACTCTAAGAAAATGTTGTTTAACCAGGCAGCCCAGAGAGCGCAAAATCTCCTAATAATCCTTGAATTGTATAACAGTTGTGATTTGAGACCGCTGAAATCAAGTCGGCACAGCACTGTGTCAGCTTAGCAAATTGGATTGTGAAGAGTTAAACGAGAGTGAGGCGATATCTCCCCCTTATCCTAAAGGGTAATGGGGGCAGAGATAATCCTGTACTCTATGTGGTGCCTCGGGGAGACTGTTTCTCTGCTAGTTCAATTTCTGCTCCTATTATGAAACACAACACAGTTATGAAACTGGAAAGGGGAAAGTTCTCGCTCATTTTATTGTCTATGAAAGATGAACCCAATAAGGGGAATTCTAGAGGGAAGACGAAGCTTTTTCATGAATGAAGATTTCAGTTGAAACTCTTCTTCAAAAACAACTCTTAGTGGAGCACGAACAGAGGAACTTGGGACACTTCATCAATGAAATAATCAATCCACCACCGAGGAATCCTTGTCACTTGGTGTATTTTTTTAATAACAGTAAACATGAATTTTTTACTACACCAGCTATCAGTTTCAATAGTACTGTATGTTCAAACACTCCTCTACGCAGATGTTGCTATTTCAATATAACATAGTGCTACTTACAAAGGCCATGACACTGTTTGTACCCACAGATGCCGTCGTTCTGTTATGAGATACTAGAATATTGTTTTGTGTTACTGTGTGCAACATGACTTTGCAAACAATTTTGTCCAGTGTTTCTTGGTTTATTAGATAAATGTGACCCGTTCAGGTCAATTCCCATGGGCGCGTGTGTGCAGGTAACTGTCTCTGAAGCCGTTTCATCCTCGGTTGAGTTTATGAGGTATCTCTGGCACTCCGTGCCGTACCAGGCTGTGCTCACACCAAGGCCCGTAAACGGGATGCTTATGTATAGGTTTTAGAAATGGTTCGGGCTTTGCAGCTTTAAAACTGTTAATCAGACAAGCTTGTTGAGTGAAGCCATAGGGCAGGTGCTCTGTGAGAAGAGAAGACTGCCTCCCTTGATGTAGATAGTGCAACATATGATCGTCTCTGAGTGAATGACACATGCGAAGGACCAGACTTGACCTGTTTGCTCTGTGGGATCAGATATAGGGTGACGAAGTTGATATTGTTATGATTGAATCTGAGAGAAACTAAAATCCCAGTTTAGCATCCTTATTTGCCTTCTACTGACATCTAAAAGATCTGAATACTCAAAAACACACTGCCTTCTCAAATTCAGTCAGGTATGCACACAAAAACAGCAGCTACAATATCTAATAGTCATTTTAACACGTAATACAATGATTACAAAGAAATACTGCTCTCAGAAGCTGTATGTCAGAGTTCATAAGGTTCATTAACAACGGTTACATAACTTTAAAGCATAAAACGCTTGTTTTTTGAGAACAGTAAGCGAGGAATAGCCTTCTTTTCGTGGCAGTTGTCATGCCAGTAGCATAACATACTGCTAAATGCGAGGCTGACGTCAAAGGCTGTGCTCATTCCACACATTACGTAATTTGCATGTTTACAGTAATGCTGCCAACGCAAGTTGAAAACAGGAATCGCATGATGCATTTGTTTATTATGTTGCTGTGGATAAAAAGTGTGACGTTGTGGGACAGAAGGCACGGGGCCTTGTAAAAATCCGGCTTCTTGACGTGATTGGCCCCGAGGCCAGGCTTTAGACATGCCTGCTTTAAGTTAACATACAGAAACCCAAGAGGGAAATCTGAGTGAAACTGCCTTCCAGGCGTAGTCCCTTTCCTCCTCCCACCCAGTTTCCCTCACACTGAATGAGTAACAGCAGCTGTCTAGCATTTCTTGCTCGCTTGCGGACTGCACCTGGTAGGTTTTGTGTGTGGAGAATGCAATGCGTGACTCAGTGTGGTCGAATATTTTGATCACGCACAGCTGGTCCATTGGTGTGCCTCAGATTGCTCGCAATCAAAGTGCGATTGAACTGGACACAGCAGCGCCTCGCTTACAGTGGTGCGTGGAGGGACAGAGTCGAGCTGCTGCAGTCCTGCTGCTGTTTTCTGGGATTGCTAAATGGAAAAACTGTGGTTGCGGCATGTTATTTCGAGGCAAACGTTTCTCATGTTGGTCAATGCAGCCATTGGCCTACAGCCTGGTAATTTAGCCTTCATTTTAAAGACACTCCTGTTTTTTCTTTACCCAAGTTGTGATAGAAGAGATGCAGTGGACAGAAGGAGGGGGTGGGGTATGTTGAACCTCCTGTTTGGGGTTAATGGGATCTGCATATCAGACTCATTCTTCATCTGTCACCCTTTCGGAACTGAAATGGAAGGCAGGATTTATTCATTGCTCCGCATTTTAGTTGGATGCCAGACTACGTCTTGTATTTCAAGTTAATGCATTGCTGCACCTGAAGTGAAATGAAGTTGATTTTTGATCTCAGCCAATCGGGACAATTAAAATGATCTTAACTGGCAGCAGAGTTGAATACCCAGATGTGTACCAATCCTGAGGATCATCAGCAATTCAGATCTCAACAATCCAATTTAGCCGTGTTTTCCTGGGCTAATTGTAATATCGAATCAAGTCTGTTTTAATTTTATGCTTCGCATGTTAACGGAGCACTACAAATTGATAATGGATTAATTCACCGATCGTTGCACAAACACACTTTTCGACACCCTTTAATAGTTGGATAAAGTAGCAGAAAAGCTGTGGTGTTATTGTTATTGACAGCAGAGAGCTTTTGGGCGCATTTTCAGGATCACATTTTACGCTTTATTTTGCGAGGTGAATGCACACCGAGTTAAGAACATTGATCCGGCATTATGTGCAAATTGCAATTATATAAACAGCAGCTGCTCAGAAAGCTTATTTCTTGTGGAATTACAGCATTTTATACAACAATTATCTGTGAGGACTAAAAAAAATAAAATCAGCATTCAGATACAGCTATTCCAGCTGGTTTCTGTAGAGACGACTTGTTGTCTCTTCCTAGTTACAGCACAGCATTGTGATGCTGGAGAGGATTAATGTTTGATGCCATGTCAAGCATCACTATGCTAACCATCTACGTGTTGTGTCTAGGTTTTATTTCAATCCAGAGTTGCTCCTGCTGCAGCCAGTCGGTATAAAAGAAACTTAGTTTCCTCCCGCATGTAGTCAGTTCTTTAAAGACGTGCCACTCTTTTGTATAGACATGGTTCACATGCCGATGATGCAGAAAAGATAATTTACTGTTTATGGAACACAGACTGTCATTTTGGCTGTATGCACTGCCTTCAAATAAATTTACACACATAAATCCAGCTACAATATATATTTTTCTGATACTGATTACACAGCCTATTCTGTGTAAACAGTCACACTTCTGTGCTTTCACATGTGGTGTGTGTGATCGTCTTGAGTGTGATATTGCTTCTTTTTAAAGCCAGCGCTTGATTGAAAAATGGGTGTTGCTCCTAAAAACAAAAAAAAACAAAAAGGCAATTATTCCACTAGCCTTTGTTATATGTATTTTTATTGGACTATTTCGAAACATTTCAAAAATTTCTCATTTGA
This sequence comes from Salarias fasciatus, assembly GCF_902148845.1. Taxonomy (NCBI): domain Eukaryota; kingdom Metazoa; phylum Chordata; class Actinopteri; order Blenniiformes; family Blenniidae; genus Salarias; species Salarias fasciatus. The sequence continues at coordinate 6,222,948 of NC_043756.1, read as the reverse complement.
AGACTTGGTGTGCCGCAAAGACACAAGAGTATTTGTACTTGTTCATCCAGTTTACCTCTTTATTTTGTTGGTTGATGCAACCAAGGAATTAGTTGCTTGGTTTAATCCTGTAGGTAATGGATGCCAACCACATGCTTACCATTGTTTGTTTTGTTCCACAATACCACTGATTAAAAATACCTCTCGTTCCTTTTCAGCTATGCTTTTTCTCTGTGTTATTGGAAATAGATTAAAAGTTAGTCATTTGTTATTCTCAAGGTGTGCCGTTTTGATTTCCTTGGCCGCGAAATGGAGTTGCTATTAAAACCAGTCACCCATATTTAAACATACTAAAAGCGAGCCAGACGGCGGATTAGCAGAGATTAGAAATGGCTCTGTGGTAAGTGATTCACTTGACTCTGTTACGCAACACAGCTGACAGCATGTTATAGGACATTACTCTTGTTTTTGTGAAGGCCGCAGTTATGCGGAGCGTTACATTCATCTCTCTGATTAGCCTCACATTTCCATGAAGAATGTCACAATTTATACCACTTGTGTACATTAAAACACGTTAATAATGGCAGCCGAATGCGCGCCCCCTCAGGGCTGATGATCTCACTGTGAAAACACAGGTGATATATAACAGTGAGAGGTGTGAAGGGGTAATTACAGGTTACGTGAAAGGGCTGAACTCGTGTCTCGACTCGTGCTCTGGCTCCTTGACAGTGCAGTTGGGGACAAGTTAGTATTGAGCTGCAGCAGCTATGACGTCTCTAATGTTTTGATTTCGGTCCATTAAGATCTCGCACTCTGTAATTCAAACAAAATATATGCTTCGACATAGTCGATCAAGTTTAATTGATATGTGTCGTCTTGATTAGGCTGCCTTTCTGAATATCTCAGGCGTGCACACTGCCCCAATGTATACACAGATCAGCACCGCCTCGCGCATAAAAGGGAGCTCTGTGGAGCCGCTATCATGAGAGGCGAACACAGGCACTTGGTTGCATGCTGCTATACAGAAGAACATTTCAAAGCTCTTGAATAATTAAGTAGCAGTGCGGAGGAAGTAGGTCAGCACAGCAGACAAGTGCACTCCTCAGTTTTATTTCCTGCTGCTTAGAATGGAGCTCTGAATGTCAGGTGGGCTTTATAAGAACTGAGCCAGCAGAGAATAAAGGGGGATTCGGAAGTTCACGCCTCAGACATCAGAGAGGCTGTCGCCTTGTGTTTTACACACGCTGAGGAGTAGTGGGACCTGTTGAGAGTAGATCTGTGCATCTATACTAAGCAGGCTTTTTACTTTACATCAGAACAGTAAAAAAAAAAAAAAAAAGTGTGTGTGGCAACCATATTTAATTTACTATGATGGTGTCAATTTCAGGGTAAACAGGCTAGAAAAGTCAAACTGAGAAAGTGATGGAGGTTTTTTGAAAGTGTGCTCTTTTTATTATTCTTTATTTGGACCTCCCCAACTCTTTTCTGTGTGCGCACTGCTTTACACAAATTATATAAATGGCACTCAGCAAGTGAAATGTTATTGGAACAAATTGACCTGTTTCATGGGAATTTCAGCTCTATAATGGGGGGAAAAAAAGAGGTTCAAGCAAAAAAGTATTCAAATTGTAACTTGATTGCACGAGTTGCTTTCTCCGCAGCAGGTTTTTCATCAATAAAAACACTTCTCTGATATATTCACAGCAGTTGTGTTTTAGAGATGTTGTAGGAATGTGTAAAGTGCACCGCGTCATTTTCAGACTTTGAATCGGTACTGTAATGAGCTGTGGCTTTCTGTAAACAGAGGTTGTTTGCTCTCATGCCATTTCCTAGATATACTGTTGACCTAAGAAAGAGGTTGAGTCACATGCTGGCCCTCCTTTTCAGGTCATGACTTTGCATTTGCTGGGCTACAGTTTTAAACTATGTGTATCACACATTTGTTTGCTGCTATGTAGATTTTCTTGCAGATTTTTTTTTTCCCCCCTGTACAGAAGGCATAGTATTATTGATTTCTCAGAAAGCCCTGTAGGTCATCATTCTTATTTGCTTCTTCTCTGGTTAAGAATAATTCTCATCTGATCACTTAGTTCCTTGAGAAAAATAGGTTGTTTGTGCTAGTACAGTACATATGAGAGCTTTGAATGAACATCATGGATGGACATGTGTCACCACATACACTAAAACCAATGAAAGTGCTCCCTTTTTTTGTGTTTGAACAACTTATGAATATCCCAATACTGCGTACAGTTGGAGCAGCAAATTTTGCCTGGATTTTTTTTTTTGTATTAACTGGTCTTTGGGTAGCCGTTTTGAGCATTTATGCAGCTCCAGCGTTACTCAGCCACAGATCCACACGACATATGTAGATCTCATTTATCACCACAGATGTCATGTGGGATGATGCAAAGCATGAGATCTGTTTGCATGTTGTGGTGTTTGCATGTTGCTGAGAGGCAAACACACCAGCAATAGGAAAATATCTATCCTGATCTCTACATTTTATTGTTTGGAACTTTTGTTTAGAATTTACTATCCAAATGTTTTTCACAAATACTGTACAGTCTCGCATGTCACTTTGAGTGTATTTCAGAAGACCGGTTTTGTAGGAAGAAAAACATCTCCCTGAGAACGGCAGAGGAGAAATGGTGAGATTTTTGTTGAATGTGATTTGTTATCGCGTATTGATCTGAGCAATGATGTAAAATGTGTTTCCCTGGTGTCAGCGTGTGTCTGTGAAAGGAGGGAGCAGCTTTCAGATCATCCGGTGTGTTTTGGTAGAGTGCCTTCGCCTCCATGGTTACAGGGAGTAGTTAGCTGCATGTGGTGTGTGTGTGTGTGTGTAGACCCCAGCTTTACACCGGCCAGCAGGGTTGGGGGGAGGGGAGAGCTTTATGTAATTTCACACAGTGTCGCTGAGGCAGCCTGCAGTAAGGGAGCACGCAGGAAATCCAATCGCGGCTGTGCTGTACAGCCTGGATGCAGCTGGATGACCACATCTGGAAGTTTAGGATGGCCAATCACTGGTTCTGTTTAAATCCTCCTGGTTTTCCAACATTTTCAGACCATCACTTTCATTAGTTTATGACTGACACAATGTTTCAGGATGATTGCTTTGTTGTTTTTTTTAATGTAAGCTTCTCTGAATTGATTATTGGGGCTGCATAATATTTTCCTCCTGGTTGTGGACAGTGTTTACCCATCTTTATTGTTGCCTTTCAGAGTTTTTCTTCATTTCAGCAAAGTAATTTAGGAAATACTAAATAATTTCTTCTTTATATCAGAAATACACTACAGTATGGCTGCAGCTGTTGATTATTTTAGTAAATCGGTATTCCATCCATTATTCTAGCAGTTAATCAGGTAATTGATTACAGAAAAGTTCTGTAAATTCAGTTTAATTTAGCAGTAATACATGACAGAAAATACTGCCATTTAAGTGCTATTTCCATATTCTTGATTTTAATAGTGACAAAAAACCAAGCAGATTGGCCACTTTAATTTTTTTAAAGTGCTAAACTGAGCAAAAAACAGTAATTCATATTACTTTTGAAGAAGATAGAAATAAAAATGAAGAATAAAACTGACATAATAATGAACTTGAAATGATTTTCTCCTGTCTTTGTATAAACTCAACACATTAAAGGATCCTGTGGTTGCAGTGAAGCAGATCAACAGGCTCAGAACTAAGGCTTGCCCTGTGCTTCGGTGCTGTGTTCCCCACCGCAGAAAACAACTGCTCTGTTGGCGTAGATGTTGCCGGGATACACAGGAAGGACTCTGCTAGCTTTGACAGTGTTGAATAGCGCGCTGCATTTGCTTTCCACCATGACAATGGCTTCTTCTTCTTCTTGGATAGATTACATTCTCCAAAGTGCATCAAGACCTGTTTCTGGACAGTTTGGCTCAACCGATCCTCCTCGTCCTCCTCATCACTGGTGCGTCAGTCTGAGGACCCCAGTGCTTTCTCCAGCAGTGATGGAGCATCCCTCTCATGTGTTACTGACTTGTCTTGTGCTGTGCTTGGAGACCCACTTTCACTTAAATTATTCTGCCCCGCTTCCTTTTTGGCAGCAAGTGACATGATTTGTACTGTGCTTTGGACCTTGAGAGCTTTGTCAGCAGGCAGGAACTTAAGTTAACTCAACCTGGGATCTAAAGCACACCAGCAAGTAGGCCATGGTTTGATTCCGGGTGAAAGACGATCCTGGCCACCTTTCTGTGATCGGTTCTGTCAAATCATTTTAGAATGACTTGACTGGCGTGGTCTCAAAAGCTGGAGTCTGTACGGACTTCTTAAGGCTTTGCATGAGTTGTGGAAGAGTAAAGAGGGTAACCTGGTCTTTCCATTCAGAAACAAAAGTTGCTCTTTCAGATGGCTCAAGTCGCATCCCACTGTTCAGCTTGAGATCAAGGTGGTTGTTTTTCTCTTGGTGTCAGTGCTGGGTCAGATAATGCAGCAGGCCACCTCTGTTGGAAAGTGCTTACAGCTTGCACCAGCATGTGTAATGATGTGCCTGTTTGCTGCTGCTCATCCAGCTGCTCCACACTTAAGACCTCAGTATGCTCCCCCGTCGCCGCCACGGCGTTCCTACGCCAGCAACTCTACGCCGCTACTGAACATGTCTTGCTTCTTCATCAAGGGAACGCCCTCCTCTGCCAAGCCGCTCGCAGTCACAACAACAATGCGGCTTCCGTAGCTCCGGCTTTACCTAGACAAAGATCTATAGACATAGATTTCTAGACGTACGTATCTAGACACGTGTGCATTTACCGAACATATATCTGCAGATATGACATATCTGGCGACACCGGGCTGTGGTGGAGGAGAGGCTGAGCGGACCATGATGAAATATTGGTGAAACTAATGAGCTTTTGGACGATTAAAGCCGTTTTAGGAGCGGCTATACAAATAGCCCCGTCTGCTAACAGTGCTAACACCGCTATTAGTATAGGGATGTGCGACGCTCAGTTTTGGATCTAAATTTCTCCTGAAGCACTGTTCGGATCAGAAAAGTATTCCGTGTTAGTTCTACTTTATTCTATAAACAACGTGAAAGCGGACCAATCACAGCCCTCGACGTTCACGTCACCACGCGTCGCCTCGACGCGAAGTCACTTTTTTCGGGAGGCGCACGTCAAGCCCCGGCGTAGCCCGTCGTAGGGCTACGACGTAGACGTCGTAGGAACGTCGTAGGAACGTCGTAGGAACGCCGTGGCGACGACGGAGGAGCATACTGAGACCTTTAGAGATAGTTGGGCAGTTTTTCAGAGCGCGCTGCACCGCCCATTGTCTTTCTAAGTCTTAACCACTGTTACAGTAATAGCAAACTTCTCATGGATGACAGCTTTGGTTTTCTCTGGTGGAATATCAAATTTTGCGATAGCATCTAGGACTGGACCCAAATATCGCAATAGTCTGTCATCGTGGTATCCAGATGTTAATTTTGAGTATTTTCTGTGTAATTTTCTAACAGTACTTAACTAATACTTTATTTCTTTTTTTTTTCTTTTGTTTTTTTTTTTTAAGCATAATGCCTCATCAAGTGGTCACTGCAATTATTTCCCAATTTCACTTAATTGTATGTCCTTTGCTTTCATGCTATAATCCACATTGGTAATCACTGATCAATGTTAAGTGAATGTGACATTGACATTACCTGTTGGCTCTACTCTGCAGGCTCAGTGCATACTGCGAATGCTTTTGGCTGAGGTGCTCTAGCGTGAACGAAGTGCTGTAACGGAAAACTGACTCCGCAGCACATGTATCAGACAGTGTTTTGCATTCTGTTCAGTTGATAATGGTCCTACAGTTTTCTGACGCTTTCTCCACAGGTTACTTTATTCTCCTTGCTGCTTGCTGTTTTCGTCTTTGTCCACCGCCATTTCGCATTCCCCACTTCGTATACGCTTTACGGCATCAAAAGCAGAAGTGAGCATGCAGTCCATGTATCGTGCACATAGCAGTGCATTGAATGAAGCCTCAAGGCAGAGAATTTCACCTCGAGGCATTTTAGTAATGGAATTACTTGAGGAATTGTCTCAGCCCTGGTTTACAGCGAAGTTGCAACCCCACACTACACTCGTGTAACTGTATATGTCTGAACTCAGGCAGATGATTGAAAATAAGGTTTTGTTATCTTTGCCCATTGTCTTTAAACAGTACAAAAAAAGCCTAATTTGACTTTTTAGCTCTGGGTTTGAATCAGCAGTGCTTGGTAGAGAAAAGTGCTGTTCTCGTTTTTGTGCAGGTGTATAACAAGCACGTACTGCAGCGTTCTGTGCTTTGACTTGATTAAGCTGTATTTACACCAGAAGCTGCTCAGCTCTGTTTTTCAGTTGCTCGTCTCATGTGCCTGTAACAGAAGAGACATACTCCTGCTTTAATCAATGCGGAGCAGCAGTCTCATGTTCCACCTCAATTCCGCAACGACCTCACGTAACCTTTTTATCTTGAAATAACAGCTCAAAACCATTTTGTCACTACACTAGCTTTACAAAGGAAAAATGACACCTTTCTTCACTACTTCACACCATGCAAAATTGATTGTGCGAGGTTTTTCACAAGAGTGCACTCTACATCAGCAGCTCCTGGTGGCTTTTTTTTTTTTGTTTTTTTTTTTCCAACTGACTGGAAATGACCCTGAACTTCTTTCGGTTACATGTGCTATTTCTAGGATGTTTTAGGACCTTAACAGTCAGATCCATTAGAACAGCAATCTGGTACATTTTGGTACTGGATAAATTAAGTAAAGGAAAAATGTTTGTGACACATTTTCTGGCTCTGGTCATTTCATCTCCAATGATTCTGAAATGATTAATTACCAATGTTGCTCGGTTACTTTTATTTCTTGTTCCACATGTATAAACTGATGTCTCTAATAACAGCTGCTTGTTGGATTTGTCCTGTGGTATATGCACAGTCAACAAAATTACCATTTGTGGTGACACAGGCTGCAGTAACCACTGCTCAACGGTATTTGCAAACGGGTCCTTTACTCTCTGTATTTACAGTGAAACTATGAAAAATGAGTGCCGCAGCTCAGTGTTGCCCGTGAATATACCCTGCGTGGTTGTGTCTACTTTGACTAGCAGTGTCCGTATGCTAGCCCAGTTACTGCTTTTCTTAATCAGCTGCAGCTCAAAACTGGAATCTGAACACTATCAAATGCAAACTATCATTTTGCATGCTTATGAGACAGTTTTTAAGACTCAGTTGTGCTCTTTGTATGAAAAGAGAAGGTGTGAACTGGCCTGCCAGTGTTTTTCCCATGTGTCCTTTGAGTTGAATAAGTGTTTGGTAATCAATTCGTTAAAGGGCGCCGCTATGGATTAACAAAATATCAAGAGAAGAGTTTTCTTTTTTGAGGGAAGAAAGTCAATATCTTTAAAGGCGACAGAAGTCGGTGCCAAAGAGATCAGTGTCATGTATTTGCTAAAAGGTCATTGTTTGAATATTTAAAAACTATTCATCTCGGAGAGGCACTGTGTTAACTTAATTGACATTTTTATATTGTGTTGATCCATTTGAGAAAACGTTTTACTTCAGCTTCACATTCACTGCAGGTTTTCTCTCCTCGCTCATGGTTCCAGGTGTTTTGGATGGATGATGATCATGTTAAGGTGATGAGACGTATTGTCAGATTCAAAATGAGAGGAGTGACAAACTGTGGTTGAAGGCGATGATTGGACATTTCTCCATCAGACAAATTGCGACTGTGCCAAAGTTGACTGTGCGTTCACATGTCTCTCACTGCTTCTTCTTTGCTGACTGTACACTGCGACCGCAATGTGATTTCCTATGTGAAACTTGAGCAGAGGTAAGGTAAGATCAGCTTCGGGTGCTTGGATGTTCTTTCACCATTTGGTACTAAAAACAATACATGAGCCACCTTTTTACCAGGAGCTGCACTATATATCAAGTTAGATCACAGGCAATATTGTCAGCTGTCATCTTTTATAGCTTCTGTCTTTCACCACCAAGCCATTTTATTCCTCTAATTGGAGGACTTTCATTAGAAAGTTGTGAAGCATTATGAAATGTCTCTCAATAAAATATAGTTTTGGATTTATATAGACACAAAAATAAGAAAAGGTTTGACTGTAGACTGTTAAAGACACATGGTAGCTGGGTGAGTGGTTTTGCAGGTGTGCTCTTGGATGTTCCTCGGTATTTATGTAGTTGTGGCGTATACATGTTTTTTTAATGTAATTAGGAGAGCAGTGATTAATGTCTTGCATTAACTGCTCGGTTGTAAGAAATGGCATTTTTCATCCAGGTTTTTCATACCCATGCTTGACTGGCGATTTAAAACTTTATGCACTCACCTTCCCACTTTGTATTGGTTGTTGTATAGATAGCTCCACCTCTCTACTTCTGTGTGTAGTCATGTTTACCCTGCTGTAGTGAACACAATAAGAGAAGTGTGTCATTTTAGAGTTGGAAAGAGTTTCTTGGTAGTGAAAGTTTTAATGATGACCATCTTTTAATGATAGTCTTGTTATAACTGCTGTGAAAAACTAAAAATTATTTTGAGGAAAGGGACAATCGCTGGTAAGAGGTGTAACTCTGCTCCCTTTATCTTCAGCTGGGCTTAGCTTGAATATTGACCCTGTTCCTGCATCATGACCTGAAAAGACCTCTTTGGGCCAAATGCAAAAGCTTCAGTGGATTAATTAGAGCGGCTTTGTTTCAATGTTTCATTTGGATGGCTGGAGAACGGGTGTTATTTTGGTGCAGAGAAGCCGACAGCTAGATGAGTAGTGAAGATAAAAATTCCTCCAAGATTAAGCTGTAAAGTTGCACAACATTTACTTAAAACCAGACTAAGTGGACTTGAGGAGAGCAGATAGTGTGCATGAAACCTTGCACTATCTGTTTTGCCTGTATGACCACCCAGTCATATTTTCAGTGTGTTGTAAAACATGACCAGGGCCACATAGAAGCTCTCAGTCAAGCCTGGTAAACCATATGCAAAGCAGATGGTTTTCATGCTTGTATAGTGTTTCAGAGTTGTTGCCAGTTGAAGTTGAATGTGAGTGAATGTCGGAAAAAAGCAAGCAAGCGAGAGCCTCCTTTTCCCGGGCCCTTTGATAATGAGGCTCCAGGGAGATAAATCCTTATGAGACCTGACAGGGTGCCACATTCCTGGGCTCACAGAGCAGGCACCCCCCCCCCCCCCCCCCCCCCCCGTATGAGCTCTGCTCTCGAGGACGCAGCTTTATAAACTTTTTGTATGGTTCTCAAACTAAGCTTTGTAATGATCATGGGTCACTGGTGTGTTTTCATGACAGCGCTTTGAACTGTCACTTTCTAACACAGTGTAAATATGAGCATTAGATGTTGATGACTCTCCCCTGCTTTAATGTACTTTTTTAATTGAAGGTTTAGCTGATTTAGCAGTGTGGATTAACCGATGAAGCTTAATTCATGTTCAAAGAAAACTAGTAGAGTTGGTACATATTATGCATGTTGCATTATCTCACCCTGGTTGTTCATTTGGAGGCCAAAAGTGGAGGCGGCCTTTATCTGATGCCATCAGACTCTTTGAAGCGTTGGACAGCTGCTCAGCTTGACTTTACAGCTTATTGCTTCAAAAAGATCCCAGTGATTTATTTTGTCATACTCTAATAGAGTACTTCACATTCAGTCATGCAGCAGTGTTTTAGGTTCACTTTTATCACCTGTCCTTCATGCACACCTGTAAGAACCTCGTAAACACAACTTGGTGTTGGATCCAAATTATTGGATGGAAAATAACGCTTCTGGTTGATGATAAAATATTGCTCTTATGGTGATAAAAAATGGGCTCTTTCCATTTCACAGACATACTGTGGAGGCGCAGCAGAGACAGATCGCATTGTTTAGGTTAAAAATTTACTCATTAAAGATATGGGTTCCCTTGTTTTTATTCCTGCTTCATTATGTTGCATTTAAGATGCGAGTAAAGGGCTTCAGATATAACTACGGAAGATACAAAAGTGTAAGTCTCTGATATACATGAACTCAGAGTTGGAACAGGCCTAAAGTTTTCTGGGAAAATGTTCAAGGAATGTGGATCATAAAAGTTGAATGTTACCTCTCTATATTTAGTTTTTGAGTCCTGGAACAGTAAGCATGCCTGTCCCAGTAGACCTGAGGAACCTGGGTGGTTCACAGTGAACTAACATATCAGAAAAGTTTGAGAACTAAACTGATATGCGATACGAGCCCTGTTTACATAGGTCCAAATATACTCCTTATAATTGAATTGTGAGGTGATACGGATTGTAAACGCTTCTTATTATAAACAACTAAATTAATTCGATTCACTTGGATTGGATAAAATTTCGGATTGGATTGTAAGAGGTAGTTTACCCTGACTGATGAGCCGCTTGATGCCTCATATAAACAGCTGAAGTCAGCGGATCGAACGAGTGGGTTATTTGTTCTGAACTCACGCTCCATCATACATTGTCATGCATAGCAAACACGAGGCAGCAATGCAGAAAGTCAAAATCAAAACAAGCAGAAGCAGTGGATGGTGGTTGAGGAAAAACTTTTTAACAGAAGCCCCGAGAGAGCATAAACTTGTTGAGGAGCAAGATGGCAGCAGATCTCCTGGTGGCATGCAACCTGGCAGTGCAGCATGCGACGGCTCGCTACCAGGCGGCATGTGACGGAGCTATTTGATCGGATATCCTGCAGATCAAAACACGCTGGTAGGCTCTGAAGTCTGATGGTGACGAAGATAAAGATCAGAACTTGAAAACTGGCAGAGAGACGTTTTTCACATATCATGGACGCTATGTAATCCGTTTAAACTGGGGCCCATTTATACAGGGATTAAAGGTGAATCATTTTATTCAGCCTCCATGTATACAGATCCTTTTAATAAAACATTGTCATTGATATTGGATTGGAAAAAATCCCATATAAACGGGGCTAACTATCCTGCTATAGGTGAGCACACAGATAAAAAAAATTAGTAGATTTCACTGTAAATTAAATGTTAGGAATGTTTCTGGCGACTTATTTCTCTATTGATTAAATATCAAGACCAAAAAAGAAAATATTTGGAAGTCAATCAAGTATATTGTTTGACTTTGCTTGTAGAAGGCTGATCAAAGGCTTCAAACTGGATTTTGAATGGGACTCGAGTATAATATACGTCACACCATACTGTTTTCTGGAGGTTATCAGGCTTGGTGTATTCAGGCTCAACACATTAGCTTCCTTATAACTGATAACATCAGCTAAGTCATGAAAAAGCTCATTGTTGTGAAAGGCTGAGCTATCTTATCAAAGCAGGTGTGATGGAAGGTTAAACAATGTCAAACTGCCAAGAGCATGACCAGTGAACAGCAGCCATTCTTTACTTCTTCAATACTAGACCAATGCCACTTTGTGCTGATAGTGTAGATGAAAGAACTGACGTACCACACTGGTACTGCAAGACGACGTCTCTTCTGTTGGGTGCTATTGGTCGACTCTACAGCTGCATCCTCAAGATATTCTTTGAAACGGGCTTTGTGATGAGATTCATGTATTGCTATGTTTCTAAAGTGGTGGTAGGTGGCTTAGTAATTGTTACACGGTGTGAAATTTGCTCAGTGCACCTACACAGTGCCTGCGATGAAGAACAGGCATTAAACGAGTGCTTATATAAATGGATGTGTTGGTGTGTTTTGGATTATTACAATAAGATATAGCTCTTTTTCTTAATTGCAGCAGATTGGAGGATGTTGCTGTCCCAGTGTCATTTTTATTTGCTCAAACATGTAATTAACTATTGCTGCAAAGCAGTCCTTGTACTTCAGATAGGACTCGGTTGAGTTTGGTCAGTATTTCCCGTCTAATTATTTCCCATCTAATTTTTTATTCTGACTTGTAATATGCTATTTTTGAGGGGGAAAAAAGCTGAAATCCAAAAGCCAATACTTTTCTGTCTTTGCTAAGACTTCCCGAAAACCATCAAAAGAGTTGCGTAAAACAAGCTTTTCAATTTTGCATGTAAATTGGGGCTTTGTTTATTCTTGCTAATCAGTGAGATGCTTACTTGGAAAAAGACTGGCTTGATTGGCAATGGCAGTTTTAGTGCAGAACTGTTGGCTAATTTGAAAGAGGCCATTGTGAAAACGCCTGCAAGCAGAATATTATGGCTCAGGATTTCAGATGTAGTGCAGAGTCATCCAAGGTTATTCGCTTGATAGGATCAAATTGTGCAATCCTAATTGAATTGCTTTAAAATGGACACGAGGACAATGCAGGCTCTACACCTTATACAAAGAAATTGACAGCTTTTCCACAGTTCTGTCATTAAAGAATAAGGAAATGCGGTTGAATTCATTATGCTCGCTTTTGCAGCTCCGCTGTCAAGATACCGGCTCAGACTAGACTAGATTTGATTAAGTGTTTATGTCAGTAGAATTAAACTGTTGTTTGAAGTCTGCCTCCTGCTCCCCTTGGCAGCCTGGAAGCCGTCTGTGTGCTCTGTGCTAGTATTTCCACTCCCATTCCTAAAATGGAGAGAGAGGGTGGGGGGTAAGAGGATGAAATATTGGCTTGCACTGCTGAAGGCTGAGGCCCACTCTACTCTGAGTAAAGGAGAGCAGAGAAGGAAAGCACGCTATAGCTGGAGAGTGGGGTGACTGAGTTCATTTGCAGTGTTGGCAGTGAGCCATCGACTTGCCTGTGGGTGTCTGTAGCAGTGCCAGTGCATGTGTTTAGCCTCCCGTCTGGAAGGCCCCATTCGCCTCAGAGTTGATGTCAAAGCTCTCTCATTGTGTTGGCCCTCTCATCTTGATTCAGGTTTTTTGTCCTGTGCGGATCTTGTGACTGCCTTCAGACTTGTTTTCCCTCTTCTCAGGGGAATCTCTGCGGACTGGACAGTCATCAAAGAGAGGCTTCCGAGTAGGATGGCTTATCTCACCCTTTCTTTGTCTCCCTAGCTTTTTTTCCCTTCCTTTTGTTGAGTTTATTGCACACACGTCTGAATAGTGAGTTTTTTTTTTCAATGTAGTATTCAGCATTGAGGGCTACTGATGGGCTTCCCTTTGCGGGGTCTGTTTACGCAAGCCTGTCTGATTAAGAAATGAGCGCACTAGTTTCATGAAAATATGTGAAGCCACAGTTTAGGCTGCTAGACACAAAGGCAGAGTCTCTACTTGGTGTGAGACTTCCAGCAGTGTTTTCCCATCTAGTGGCCTCTGTGAGTCCGTGTTTACAGAGCTCCTCTGTTTTTTACTGCCAGTGCCATGTTCAGCATTTCGTAATAGAGCCCTTTGCATAACTAAAATCAAGTGATACTTTGTGTTTATGACAGCTGAGCAGGAAGGGAAGGGTCCTCCTCCTCTTTAGTTTGTAACCGCTTTAGAATGTTTCATAGTTTCAGAATGTTAGTTTTGGAATTTTTGACAGTTAAAGAATGGTTGATGTAGGGCTGGCTGATTTACAATATATTGACATTTTCCTGAAAGTGAATATTGAAAGAACAATATGGTTTATATAAATATTTCTCAACGTTTCACGTTTCCTTATTTCTTGCCTTCCTGTAGCCTTTTGCTCTGAAGCAAGCTGCACTAATGACCCTAATGACTGTGTATGTAGCTGAATCAGTGTTGCATTTTAGTTGCAGCAGTATTAAAAGAGACATTTCATTGTATTTTACATCAGAATAAAATGTTTGAATTTGGCATGATGTTGAAATTGTCAATATATTTTCCTGCGTATGTTCTATTTATTTGCACCAAAAAAATTTGAATTTGTGGATGTTTGTGCATTAGTGTGCTGTCATTTCGCTTGTCGAACCCCCTCTAGTTTCTCACTACACCAAAATGAGTTTAGTTTATTTCACCATGTTTCTGGAGAATTCACATATTTATTTTGTGCAGCTGTGTTACAATCTGTTCATGACTGTAACACAGAATTGTATTTATGGTGAAACTTTATTGAGAAAAAAAATAATTGAGTTTATATCATATCACCATTTAGAGATAGAGGGAAAATAATCAGTGATATTATGAATTTTGGGCCACATCGCCCAGCCCCACTCCTCTTTGTCAAATAGTCAAAAGCAGAATCTCACAATGGAGCTGCACACTGGTACTTAACCACATCTACCACCATGTAGGCTTCCCTCTGGTGTTACTCAGGTTCATAGTGCTGTAGAATGTTGTTGTTTACTTGCGGTTGCACAGGTTGTTATGTAACATGTCCTGGTTTGAATTCTCTGAACGATTCACTACGAGGAACTGCAGCCAACTGCAGAGGTAGCTGACCTGGTATTAGTGCCACTGACCTCATATCACAGTTTACCGACCACCGCCGAGTGAGGCAAGAATCCAACGTGATCACTTTAAAAGGATTTTGTTTATGGGAACATTTGAGGAATATTTCTTTTTTGTTTTTAATCGAACTTACTGTGCGTTGTATTGTGGATGTTTCCAGTTGTGCCAGTTGTCAACAGGCAAACTAACTAAATAGTATGCAATACATCAGATTTTTTAAATTTAATTGACAATACCAAGATTAAGAGTATTGACATACATTATATCCTGAATTCAATCATGCAACCTGATTGGGGAAAAAAAGAGAGGGGAAAAAAAGCTTTCAGCTGCTAAATGTAATATTCGATTGTTGCCACACAGACCTGGACTGCTGCACTGAGCACAAGTGGATGATGGATAGAAGTCATACATCACTTTGATCGATTGAGAGACCGAATTTGGGTCAAGCTCAAACAAAGTGAATGAGTCAACAAAAGCAGTATGGGAGAAATGATAGAGTTCGAGCGCAGCTTGACCACAGAGACATTTATCTACCATTAATTTAAAAGTCCCTACGTGAGGAGACAGACTGGGGAAAAAAAAAAAAAAAACTTCAGGATTAATGTCGCACTACAGAGGAATATCAAAGCTTAAAGTTACGGTTGGTATATGATTGCAGTATTTTCAGCAGGGAAGCACATCTTGAAGCATGAACACAAATAATGGAATAACAGATTATTTTTTATTTAGAAGTTGTTTTTATGCAGAACTGGACAGTTGTCAATCAATTTTGCAATAAGAAAACAACTTAAAGCCAAGCTCTTGCTCGCTTTTTACATCCTACTGCTATCAACTACGTGGAGTGCTTGTGTACTCTGGAAGGAATTTTATTCTTTGATTGAAAAAGAATTTTGTTAAGAGTCACTTCCTTTAAAACACCCATCCATAATCAATACATGGCCATCCACACATTAAAGTTTGTATCCTCATTCTAACATTGTGTCTGTTTTTAAAAAAAAATATTTGAATTATATGCGGCTCACGGTTTCAGCAGTCCTACTTCCGAGTCTCTGACCTTAAATTGGCTAAAATGTTCTAAAAGATGGATGGTTGGAGGATTGATGGATAGTATTTCGTATTTCAGGGTATATTTAATGTCATTTAGGAGTAAACTACATAGTGGACCCCTCCGGAGTGGTGGGCGAGCCTCTCATTCAGTGAAAGGAACAGTAGTGCACTTAGAGCACTGAGCTGCCTCGTCAAGATTTCGATCAGTGCCATGTTGAGAGCCCATATTTCTGCCGCCTCGTGTGCCTCACGCAGCACTGAAACATGAGTCATGAGAGAGAGGCGTCATTAGTCAGCGGCCCATAGAAGTGGCAGGAGTCCTCATTTCTCTTTTGGCAAGAGTCACAGGGACACATGTCATGAGTACTAGTCCACCTACTACTACTATCAAGGGCTTGGAAGCAGGACTGAATGTTCAGTCACAAGCTGGGTACAGCTCAATAGTGTCTAAATGGATTGATTTCACAGAGCTGTCTATCCTATTGAGGGGTGGCATTTCACGTGTTATTCCAGAGTGGGTTTTGTTTTGGTGTCTTTATGCTTTAATCCTCTTGATGACTGTTTAGTTTTAATCTTTGACTTCTTCTATAAAGGAGATTGACTGACTTGCAGCATTACTTCTCCAGATAACATAATTTCTCGTGACTATATGACACACGCCATGAAAATGAGGCCATTGCAGTTTACATAACGTCATCTGTAATTGAAGTCCACCGTCGTGACTCGAGAGACCTACATCGCCGTGTGGTAATAAGTTATTTATGTTGCCTCTAAAACCCCTTTAAACTCTTGAGTATTTTTACCGACTCGCTGCTTGATTTGGCCGCCCCGTCTTTGAGTTTTCAGTGTGAGGACAGTGGGCCATTCAGTGAGAGGCCGACTCTAGCAGGTGCAGGGCCTCTCACTCCTTTACTAGGAGCAGAAGAGTGGGGGGAGCAGCTGTGGTAGGGAGGTGATGACATTCTGATATCCGGAGGAGACGGAGACGCACACTTTGATCTCCTGCCGCTCTGGAGGTGCAAGCCAGAAAACATTAAACTGCTTCTCAGCGACAGTTGTGTACTGCGAGCTGTGGTGATGTATTGGATTGAATATTTCACATTGTCATGATTGAGACCAGAATTACACTCACTGTCGCTGGAGTGTAATAGAAACTTGCTGTAAATTTTAGTTTTGATGTCTGTGTTGTGCTTGTTTAATTTATGATTTTATCACCAATATTTCAATCAAAAATCATTATTTGGTAAAAAGAAACCACACACCCAGTGTACTTACAAACTTGAACAAAATTAGTTTTGTTTTGTCTTCAGACTTTTCATTTGTTCATTTTTTGGAAACTGATATGGAAGGTAGCAGCTTTTGATTCACCTTTGTTTAACCTACTGACCCCATAACAAGTGCATGTTACATACCGTTACGCCTCTGCAAAGTTTTGTTCTTGCTGAGTTTGGTATTCCTCCTGTTGCAGTAACCTCAGCATAGTTTATAGTTAGTTTAGAAAAATAACATTTTGATCATTGCAGCCCTGTTGATCTTCATACGGTTTTGTAATCTGTCTTCAGAGTTCTTCTGTTGTCCTCACTTTATCGCTCGGCTTCCACCTGCTCCTGCCACAGTGAATCACCACAGCTGATATCTAAAGCATGTGCGATGCAGCATTTTGAATTCTTTGAACAGCTTCTAAACAGCAATAATGTCCAGCGCCTGTCGCTGTCTTATCGTTCCCTGTTTGATCATCAGGTCACTGCCTTGCCTCAGCCAGATGCAGCCAGTTTTTTTTTATTTTTTATTTTTTTATATATATTTTTAAACTCGTATTCATCTGACCTCCTGAATGCACATAAAGGAAATTAAATCCAGTGTGGTTCACAAATGTCTCATGATTCCTGTTGTTTCTCTTTCAGGTTGCGGGCTCAATGAACCAGCCGATGATGTGCGGCGTCTGTTCTACAGCCACAAACACTTCCGGCTTGTAGAGGAAGCGGCTGTGCCAGCATGTCCTCCCACCCCCAATCCGTGCCGCCGGGCCGGAGGACTTTGGACACACGGCACCTGCCAAACCCCGCCACCCTACCACTGCAGCTGCAACGGGCGCACACGGTAAGGGGTCTGACCTGCGGTGGCACAGCCAGTGGCTTCAGAACTGTTTGAGGGATTGTAGCTGAAGCTGCCTACTTGGTCAATATTTACTAAACAGGATGTTACTGAGAAGCACTGGAGGGGTCCTCACCCCAGAGGCCTCCCACGGCTGTTTTTCCAACAGGGACATTCCTGGTCTCATTGTTTTGCGCTCGTAACGGTTCCCTCATTAGACGTGTGAGTTGAAAGTTCATGTTGTCATCGGGGAGTCATATTAAGGCCTTCCCCATTATTTCCACCCACATCTCCTAATTATCAGGATTATGTTCTTTTGCGCACCAGGAACAAAGGCGTATGGACTTCAAAGGAAAAGGGCCCCCAGTTGATGTGGAAGTTCAACCAGTGACCTCCACTGTTTGCAAGGCTTATTTTGTTATTGAATGGCGGGAGGATCCAAGGCTTATGACGCCCTGAAAGGTCTCCACAGCTGCTCTTACAGTTAATCCTGCCACTCTAGCTTGTCATCACATTGAGGAGGAGATGAGGGTTGATGGGCTGTGTCCTACAATCTCTGATTGGCAGAGGGAAAAGTGTTACATGGTACCCCACTTGTCTTGGAAACGAAGGGAAATGCAGGGAGAAATGAGAGCTGGAGTGTACTCTGCTGCATGTTTCATTAAGCCCAAGGCAGGAAATGGGAGCGGGAAATGGTCAAAAAAAAATAAATTTGTGTGTGTTTTGAGTGTTTGTGCCATTCTTGTCGAGGAGGATTCAGTGAAACATTTCTGGTTGTGGTGTTCTGACGACCTGCCGTTTGTGTTTCAGGAGGTGGGACTGGTCGACTACCACTCTCATCATGCCAGAGACTACAGCTCCCACCTGGCTCAGCCCCATCGTCGCCGGCCTTCTCTGCTCTCAGAGTTCCAGCCTGGCAATGAAAGGTAAGCACCCAGCATACTCATAATTTCTATTCCCTGATGAGCAACAGATTTCTATCATTTTCACTGCATTTAACACTGTCCAAGTTCCAAGTTTCCAAGTTCTCCATTTACATAAATCTTTTGTTACATGCGTTGTAAATTAAATATTGCTGGCATTACTTACATGCCCCCAGCTTTTTGTGTGGAGAGAGTATAAAAACAAAGCTATAGCCAGTTGAGTTCAACAGCAGACCGTGAGGTTGCGTGCTGTGGTGGTAGTGCCACATTAGTGTTTGTCCCTGTTGAGTTTTGACAGAGCATGCTCAAAGAAAGCCTCACGCATACTGTGTTTTCTAGCAGTATTATCTTGCTGCAGCCTCTGCCTGTTAACCCTCCCCTGGTGTAATCGTTATGTAATTGGCATTCTCAAGTTGTAACGTTGTGTTATATATAATGGTTCTGCAGGTCAACAAAACCTGTATAGTTTTTCCATCTTCAGTAGACAAACAGTGCGTTAAGCAAAGCATTGTATGGATAGCATTTTGTCTCTGGAGATCTGGGTCTTGTACTTGTATCTGTGTTCTTTATTATTTATATAGACATGCTTTTTTGAGGATGAGACTGGATGAGTACTTGTAAAATAATAATCTGTATGATATGAATTTTGCATGATGCACAAAGGGTAAGTCTTTTTATGGCAGGTGTTAAAATTACTAAAGAAGTAAAATGTCTGCATATTTCATCGAGAAAGTCAGTCAGCAGAAATGTGATAAATGCGTAGAATGTTTGGTGGAGCCGCCGGGCTGCAGTTCAAAATGTAAAATGCTCCGTGTCCGGAATGCAGTGGCGTTAAGACAGCAGACAGCAGATGGTAAAACTGTAGCTGTGTGGAACTGTGGCGTGTGGTGTCGGCGTCTTTAGGTATCAATCAGATGGGATTATGGTCTTCATTGTAAGACACAAAGCAGTGTGTTGGCCTCGTTTAACAGTCATTAGCCCGGCCCACAGTGTGGGAACACCGGGTCATGGGTTGATGCAGAAATAAATGCCACACAGTTCGACTGCTACCCACCAGCTCCTGATTTACGGACACACTTCCTTCAATCAGTGTCTGAGTTGACTCACTCTGTGGATTGTGCTCAGCACTGAGGCACCAAATTCGCTTTTTTTTTTTCCTTTTTAGTGAATAAAAAAAAAACAAGTATCATATCAGAACGACTACGCACAGTTAGCCCACGTTTCTCTGGAGATAAACTGGTCTTGCTGGCAGGCGTCCGGGGGTGGGGAAATCTTTTAGTGGAATATATCAGGCCTTCAGCATTCCTTTGGAGGGCTCACAATCGAGTTTCAAGCCCTTATTCTACACTATCATTCAGAGCATGAATAGTGTAATTCTGGCCTTGGCAGTCCTTCATTTTATTATGTTGCTTTTTTCTGTGCCCATCTTTCATTAGTCTTAGTGACTCTGTACACACATCTCCATTTGCAGAAAGCCTGGGTTTGTTCACATTCTACCAGAGAATGTGCACTAAAGTGACCTTGAAAACTGTGCTTTTTTTTTCTTTTTCTTTTCAATAATGGCCAGTATGATGCATTACGTAACAGTCTTCATCCACACTTTGCTTGAGCTGAAAGCAATGTGAAAATGTGCCATTTAGCTAATGCTCCAAATTTACCCTAATTACAGGTCAGGGATCCACAACAGTATATAATCATTGATGAACCACCGCACTGTGTTTGTCATCCTCCTCTTTACTCCAGGCAGTGTCTCAGTCACTCCGCCTCTTCCCATCTGTCTGAGATCATCCAAGCTCCCTGAGAAAGGGAGTGAATACATTTTCTAACAAGCATAACAAGACATAGAAACCACTTAACAGGCTTTCTCTTCTAGCTGGAACAGACAGTGCAAACAAGTGTGTTGCACCAATTGAACATAATGTGAATTATTCCTTTTGTCACAACTTCAATAAACAGCAATGTCGGATATATTTGAGATATTTGTCATTTTTATTTATTTTTTAAAGATAATCAACCCTTCAGTATTTTAATTTCATTTGTTGACCCACTTTGATTTCATTGTGGATTTTTTGATCTGGTCTTGATCTGGTGTAGCCTTTTATGTAGTTTGATGCACTCGTGCTGAATTCCTGAAAAGCAAATTACGACACACTAATTCTACGTTGGCTTTTTCCACCACTGCACATAAACTACTCTCTGTGCGCTCAATGCAGATTGATTTCTCGAAAGCAGATGTAAGTTATGTAAACATCTATGTCGATGAAGAAACCCGTTCAATAAATATAGTTTATTTGGCCAGTGGGTAATGTGGTTCAAACAGCACTGGAAAGTGGCGTGTTTTAGTATTTGGCACTAAGATTTTTTCGTCTCCACTACCTCCCCAGTCTCTTCTTTGCACTTTCTCAGTTTCATTCATCCCAGCTGTGGTGCACTTTGCCAGGCGTCTCCCTCTCCGTTAGCCCTGCACAGCTGTGGAGCCGCCCCTCCGGGGAGTGTCGCAGAGATTGGCAGCCACACAAACACTGTATGCTTTCACAATAACAGGCCTGCCATCGGCACACATCTCTCTTCTTGTCATAATTGGGCCCGAGCCAGTAAGAAACTAATGGAGCTGTTGTGGGGTGTTGTGTACGTTGACCCCCTTCTCTCTCGCTCTCTGTCTCTCTCTCCTCCTGCAAGCCCCACCCCCCTCTGCAGCCCCCACAACCCACACTCTTCCCCCCACCACACATCTCTTTCTCTCATCCTCCAGACAAATCCTCCCCAGGGATCAGATTATTCTGCACGCTCACAGGAGGGAGAGAGGGGGGTAAGAAAGAGGGACGGAGCGGGAGAGAAGGGGGTGGGCTAGAGCTTGATGATGTGATTACGTAAGTGCCAGCCCTCCATGGAGATGAGGAAGTATTCGACTGAATGAGCAAGGAAATTGTGTCCGGGGGAGTAGTCACACACCATCTGGGTGATAATTTGACCCACTGTATTTTGAGGTACTACATCAACAGCGTCACAGACCAACATTCACAATCCGCTTCTTTTACTCAGCACCCCGTGTCATCTTTTTAAACCGTGGATTTATGGCTGACGCGACACATGCTGATCCCTGGTCCAGTCAGTGGATGGTCTCAATTGTTCCAGCACCCCTCCAGCCACCTTACCAGCCAGAGATGGGCTCCATGCCCTCTGGCACATAGAGAAACCACACACTAGGCCATTGTGGGTCTGAACCAGCAATTATGGTTGTGTTTTCCCTCTCCTCCTCAGAAGCCACTTCCATTTTGACACTAGCGGCAAAGTCACCGACATTCTGGCATCTGCCTCCAGGGCAGACTTGAGAAAACAGAGGGAACAGAAAGCCATTTTCATGTGGCCTAATAAAAAAAGCCAGATCTAAGCAGTGAGTGCAGTTAACATTTCGAAGCTGTCATTTGACTGCTCACCAGGAGCCCCTTTCCCTCTCTTTTTAGTGGCTACTCGAGCTTGTTTCTGGATATTTTTCTCCTGTGTATTTAAGAAATGTGATGATTGTGATTTATAGTAGTACCACACATGCTGAACACCATGGCCAGATCGTATTACATTAGTTTTCCCCTCCTCTCCCTCCCGTGGCTGTTAGTGTAATCATTGGCCGAGACGTCCATCCAGATCTGCAGCAGTTTGTGATACACTACAGGAAGTGTCACAGTTCCTGCTGCAGCTGTAAGAAAGTCCCTTTATAGTTTTGTGTTTGTGACCATTCACTACCTACCATTGTCGGCAAAACACATGTGCAGCTCTATTTAAAACCATTAGACGATACTGTAACAGTGACTCACTGTTTCCAATTTCCTTGCTCGCTTTTCTTTCCACTTTCCAGTCCTGAATGACCCATTACACATTGACATTTTACAGGGAAGAAAAGGTTGTTAGTGATCACTTGATTGTAATTTTATTAGAACCAAATGAATCAGGCTGGTGTATGAGTGTTTTTAATGGAACAGTAGAGATGTAGACCTGTCTGTGTTTACGCTGCAACTGTGTTCTTTTTAAGTGTAGTCTTTGTGTCTTTGACCCTTTGTCAGGCAAGGTGCTGTTATTGATCATTTCAGTCAATTCTATGCAAATTAGCAATGATTGTGACAATTACAGTGTGCTATTTACCTTAGTTTTTGTACTATAAGACACACTTTTTAGTTGTTTGGCCATTCAGAGGACTGCTGAGCTATTCCCTTATCTAACTTATCTGCGGAAAATGTAGGTGTGCATCCTGTGCTGAAGTGAGTAATCTCAGTTTGATATGTTAATAGGTTATTTTTCCGTTATATTAACTTCAAAAAGTTCTAGAACATTCAATTCTCACAGACAGCAACAAGTGTCCTATAGAGGGTGAAAGATATTCTTTATTTATGGGGATCGAAAAAGATGACTGCTCATAAAAAATCTCTGCAGAACCAGATTTGTTGTTGAAAGGTTTAATATTGTCTGTGTTTGCTGTGTAATGGATTAGGACAGACTAGATTTGATTTTATAGTTTATTCTCTTTCTTGATATTTTGTTTATCTCGTTTCCGATCGTATTTCTTTCATTCTCTTAGCTTCTGTCAGTTATTTTTTTCTCACGTTTGTCTCTTAGACATTATTTGGCCTCGGGTTTAAGCTTTAATTAACCTTACTTAGCGCTCCTTGAGCTGTGCTGTGAGGATGCCAACACTCACTAATGAGCCACCCTGAGCTACACCCACTTTATTAAAGGCTGTTTATAGATCATCGACACCAACCGCTACGGAGGCACGGCGTTGGGAGCTGGACCTCTTTGGGTGGTGTCTGGTCACAGGATGCTGTCACATCTCTTACCTGCTGTACGTTGGAGCCACCATGTTCCATATGTGACCCACAGCATTGACATGTTAGGTGGTGGTTTGATGGTCTGCTGGTGAGGCAGCTGCTAACAGGAAACGTTTGATGCACCTTGTCATTGTTATTCTGATGGGTCAGCTTACATCAGAGAGACTTCAAACATGAATTTCCATGAACAGTCGGTTAATTATTTAAAATTATGTCTGATCTGGTGAAAAACCTTTAAAAATGACATCAAATAAATTCTCATACTCAAAGTTGCTCCTCTGTTACCATCCTGCTTTTTAGAGTTTTATTAACCTTTTACGTTTGTTTTTTCCCCGCAGAGGACAAGAGCAGCATATCCGCTATGAGCACATCTACCTACCAGAGCCCCCCAGCCAATCAGAGGTGGACTATGCAGAAATCAAAAGGCCTCGTTTAGAGATGGGACCCGAGTCTCTGATGAGACCTTCTCCCCATCGACCGCCGTTGCCTCTGGGAGGGGCTGAGGACATGACAAAGGTCAGTATTCACTGTACATTGTGGGTTATGCTACAGCAAAACAATGAACAAGTGCATAGAAACTGATCCACGACTTTGTTCTGATAACAAAAACACATATAAACTTTGCCTATAGCTGTGTTTGTTACGAAGAATAGGCGTATAGCTTTGTGTCTGACCACATATGTGACCGTTTAAAGAAATATGCTTACATGCAAAAAAATGTATTGATCCGTAATGGGGATATTTTTAACAGTTGTTTTGTTATTTGAAAGTATTTTCCTGTTGTTTGTAATATTTTTTAATAATCCTGCCAGCCGCTTTCATAACCCCAGCGGATGTTATTAGACACACCACAGCGTAACACATAGAAAGAGATTGTGCACTGTAGCTCTGCTGGATCTCTGCGAGCAGCAGTGGGAAGACTCGGGGAGTTGTGAAACAGCAATTAATAAATAATAAGCGCTGACCTAGATTTCAAAAGACTGAGGATGGAGCTGTGTGAACTGCAGATCAAACCAACTTGCTTGCAGTACAGCGCCTGCTGATGAGGAGGTGTTCCTGACATTGCGCAGAGCGCTTCAAAATGCTAGGGGAGGCAGACAGCTAAGGAATGGTAAATAGAGAAACCAATAACAGAGGGTTGAGAGGAAAAAAAAAAACCCCAAAGAAAACATTGACTGTAAAGCTAGAAAGGAAATATTTAGGAATGCTAGTAATTCCCCCTCCAGCGGCGAGAGCTGTAAACCCATTATATAAGAGGTGTCAGATAAAATC
The DNA here is from genome assembly GCF_902148845.1 of Salarias fasciatus. Classification (NCBI taxonomy): domain Eukaryota; kingdom Metazoa; phylum Chordata; class Actinopteri; order Blenniiformes; family Blenniidae; genus Salarias; species Salarias fasciatus. The sequence continues at coordinate 6,198,545 of NC_043756.1, read as the reverse complement.
ATCACATGGAACAAGTGCACCCAATGATAGTGGGATAAAACGTGCGACGCAAGTGGAAATTAAGCAACGGGCAAATGTGGAGAGGCACAGAGAAGGGGGAGGACGGTTAGGAGACTTAAGACCAACGGGAATAGAGGGAGTAGTCCAGTAGTATCAGACAAAGCTGATGCTTGCGGCATGACTCACGTGGACAGCGAATCAGAGGAGGACAAAAACAGCTTTTTGTTACTGTACACCGTCGTGCAGTCATCCTGGGTTTTGTGGTCGAGGGAGTGAAATCAACGACAAGCGCAAATCGTCATGAGAAACGTGGAGTATGCATCTTTCTTTGGATGTCCTGAAAATTTCCATTCATCCCACTCCTGCCTTATATGGCATAAACACCAAACTGTTTCTCGGTTGACTCAGCCCCCTCAACAAATGGAAAGTGTTCCACTGATCACAGGATATAAAGTATTCTAAATACACCAAAACAGTGTCTTCAATGACTGATCTCAACTACATAAGGTATTTATTTTACACTTTACACAACTGCTGGTAGGAGGAGTACAGGAAGGCCAGTCGAAAGAGGGAACTCTGTGATCGCCAATTATAAATCAGTCTAAATGGCAACCCGAGACCTGGTGAGCTTGGCTGTCAGACTTATGACATATTTATGTTGTAGAGCGCCGCATGTGACAAATCTAACACAAGGCGTAGTGTCTGCAGCAGTGACACAGTGCAAGCTGTCTGACCCTGTGCGTCCGGAGCCTGACTCATCGCTCAGGCAGATGTATTGTTATCAGGTGCTTCTTATCACAGCCTGACGAAGAGCCACAAAAGATCCAAACATTTACAGCAGTTATTTTTGTGGCCTAAATATGTGTTCATGTATTCACCAGAGTTTGACGTAATGAGTTGCATTTTGTGTCCCCACCATGTTCAGCCGCTTTTGAGCCCTGTTGATGATTCTGGTTTATTGGTGTTATTTGACTCTGAGAAAAAGCCTCCACATGATAACCTGCTATAAAATAGTTGCTTTATTTAATGCATATCCAGGTGAATTAATCAAGCTTGAGTGATGAGCTACAGTGAGTACTGTGAATACTGACGGCCATGATTTGACCCTCATGACAGCTGTTGTTTAATGACTACATTACGATTCATGGCTATTTTTGCTTCTGTAGATGGGATGCCCAGTTTAAATGTCAGATCATCTTCAATGCATTAAATAATGCCTTTGAAACACGATCAAACCTTTGCCTTTTATATTTTGCAACCAGCAAAAACTTGTATTGTTAAAAGGAAGTATTGTTCTGAATATTAGGGTACGGCATTCAGAAAGCTCATTTTTAAAGGGAAAATGTTTTGCTGATATAATCTTGTTTTTCTGAAGACATTAATGTAATTTCAGAAATTCTGGATGCTGAAAACGCAGGACCAAAAAAGCTGTTAGTATTTTTAAATACCAGTGATAGTGAAGCTTTGTTGAATTGCTGGCTTTTTCCTGGCTAAATACAGTTTTATCTTTTCCAGTGTTCTTATTCATTGCACGGATCTTTTTTCCCTAGTTGTATTAGAAGTTCCATCTATCTAAATCTATAGAAATACATTTAAGGTCCCACCTTTGTGTCAGAATGATTGTTCACTGAATGTTTTGTACCTTGTATTAGTGTTTGAGACTTCCTGTAAAAAAACAAAACAAAAAAACACACACACACACACACACACACACACACACACACACACACACACACACACACACACACACACACACACACACAGACCAATTGAAAGATTGAAAGTGCTAAATATGAATCAGGTCATGATGAGCATGTTGTGCTGTAAGCTGCCAGATAGGCTCATGGCTTAACTGTTGACCCGTGACCTTTTTTTTTTCTTTCTTATGCAATATGTCACAAGTGTGGTCACTATCATGGAGCTGTACTTTTTATAAGTAGAGAGGACCGTATAGCGGGTGAAGTAGAATATTAGATTTGACTCGATTGTCATAAATCAAATCTTTTTTTATGAAGCAAACTGTCTCAACGCCTGACCAGACAGCTGCAGTTTTACTTCCTGACTGCCAGTCCTGCCTTTCTAGTTTTTCTTAGATAACAGGAAGTATTATGAGCTTATTTGTTCTTGTGTCATTGCAGAAAATGTTGGAAGTACAAATGAGTCCAAATGAGGAAAAAACTACGTGTGTGTATATGTAGAAAGCTTTGCTCAAATACAAAATATGTTGCTGTTCGTGTGATCTTGTTCTTGATGTTATATCAGCACATCATTGTCGTTGCTGTGAACCGAAGATGTGACAAAAGGGGCTCACACTGAAGTTACTGATGACTCGATGCTACAGTGCTCTGCTGTATCAAGTGTTTTCAAGCCAGGAGCTAGGGACTTTCTGTAGGGAAAGTTTCCCCCTCGGAGCATAACCGCACACCTAAACGCGTCTGTGCTCTTTTGTTGTCTCCATTTGCTCTGCCAATGGAAACTCTGAGATTATGTAACACAGCATAAGTAAAGCTTATCAAGATGTTCACAAAGACTTTCATGTTTTTTTTATTGTTCAATTGAAGTTGCCCCGAAAAAAATCATGTTGCTTTAAAGTACGAATAAAATGTGGACTTTGATGCTGCAGCTCGCCTTCTTGCTGCATTAGCCGTTCAGGATGGAACTCTCTTCAGAATATAGTGAACTTGTGGTTCTATTCAGTGTATTCACACTGTTGGAGAGAGTGAACCCTTTTTTTTGGTATGATCAGAGGATGGCTTGGGGTGTTAGAATTCCTTCACTCTGAGTGTTGAACTCGAATTTAAATGTGGCGGTTACCCTTTCAGCCATGCGCTTCCCTAACAGAAGCATTCTTCTGCTTTGACATGTGGGCACTGTGTTGAAAAACGAAAAGAAGGATCTTCCATGATGCACACATACTGCTAGGAGGATGCACTTAATGTTAACTCGGGCTGGTTTTGATCATTCAGGAACTTGTCTTTAAATGTCTGCAGCAACAACAAAGAATTTCTGAAATTTAGGGTTGTGTGACAATGCATGCACATTGCAGTCTTTTGTTAAACGTCTCTTCTGTGAAAGACGTATGTGGTGTGAAAAATTGCAAAACAGGTAATGAGGTATGTCACGTTCACACTCAGAGAGCTCTGTGTGTGTGTGGTGGACTTCAGTGCCGATCTGGCTTGGGCTACCTCGGGCTACTTTCATGTAGGACAGGCCATCAACATCCTGGGGCCCTGACATTTTCACATCACAGCAGTCCTATGGCGTCGTATTGCTGCATGGCTCGTCCAGATTAGCCCACTTGCATAACCTTTATTTCAGACGTTTAAAAATAACACGGAACTAAAACCAGGCCTGGATTGCTCACGCAAGTCTTTTATGGTGAATAAACCTGAGATCAATCACATGCATTTAAAAAGCAGAAGTGCACTTGGTCACTAGAAGCCAGTGCTTCTGTTATCTGCAGAACAGTAACCCACATTTCTAATCAGTATGTGTTAGGCACACATGGGGAAAAACAAGGCAAAAATGCAATTTTAATGTAATTTAATTAGTCTTCTGCTCTGTAATAATTATATAAAAAGATCAATCTGAGCTGCCTTCAGCCCTGCTTTTAAAAAATGAAATAGTGCATGAAAACAACTACACCACAAAGTTATTCATGTGATGGTAGATAACATGACACCGTTTGAAGCGGGTTTGCTTAACCAGGAAATCTTAAAGATCCCCCCAAAACAGTTGAAGTTAACAGTGAACAGGTATTTAGCATGTACACATCCCTTTTAAATTGCTGAAGTCTTTGCTCTCAACAATTTTAAGCAACATATCTTGCAGCTCCACTGTCATGGTGAGCTGCATCATGGGATCACGGTATACCCGGGTAAACTAATGTGGCTGGCCGGCACAGCCAGCCTCAGCTGTCGTCGTCCTGGTTACTTGAGATGAATGCGGTTGCACATTGTTCCAGTAGTATGATTAAATGTGATTTTTTTTTTCTCTCTCTCTCTCTCTCTCTCTCTCTTTTCCTTCCCCTGACACGGCCTACATGCAATCCTGTTTTCATTTTCTCCACAAAAGTACTGCCAGTCCATGCTGGTTTGTAAGAGGACATTTAATTTCCCTCCGCGCTGTTTTAAAACGGAAGTTTATACTAGCGCTGCCAGGGGAAGGGAGACTGCTGTCTGATGGTACAGTATCCTCGCTTAAATGAAAGTCAAAAAGCTCACTGTACAGGGCTGAAAGCCTAACCAGTTAATACTTCTGTTTCCGACTAGCAAGGGAGGAGAAGTTATTCATTGAGCACACTAGTCACGCACATGCGTGATTTGACGTAGGACTTTCCTGCATTAACCAGCCATAATTCATAGTTGGAGCAGCTGCTCGTTCGTAATGCTGTTTGAAAGGCAAAGAATGAGACCGTATCTGTTGCAAACAGTCTTGTAGGTGAAATGTAACGGAATTAAAATGCATATTATGCTTTTTGTGTACCGTTTGGATAAGTAGCAGGATTAATGCTCACAAATGCAATAAAGGAAGTTGAATACTTTCACAATCACACACCAGAGAAAACCTCCCCAGTTATTTATAACCTACCCCTACATTGAATCTCTGAACTGCACTTTGAAGATCGGTGTGTTCATGAATCACTCCTCTCATCGCTGAGGCGGCTCTGTTGATGAGCCACACAGTGTTTTGTTGACTGACAGATGGACAGCAGTTTTTTTTTGTTTTTTTTCTTCCTTTTTTAAATCGGAATACATTTTAATAACTACCCTTCAAACACCAACCAACACTCTGGAGGAGAAGAGGAGAAATGATTTTTTTTTCCCCTTCCCCATGCGGAATCGCCTGCCAGAAGCTCTTGAGCACAGTCCTGGCGAGGATGACTGACCTCATATTCATTAGTGCGATCTAGTGACACTGAGACAATTCACTGACTTTCATGACCCGGTGGACTTCATTATGTGCATATGTTAGCTTCTCAAAGGGTACACAGATTGTTTAGATGATTCCCTGTAAAGACACTTGCTAACAATGTATTACTAGAAACACAAGGGTGTAGAAAATATGGTCATTTCTTCATAATCGCACGCTTTCATGCTTTTTGTAGAGATGAGCTTTTGTTACCTTTCTCTACCAAGTCATTTTTAAAAACTCCAAGCATAATGAAAGTTCACCATCTTCATGTGAAAATGTTTGCCAGTTTCCACATATTCCCAATGGTACCTAATCTACAACTTTTATATCTGATCATGTCGTTTCTCTTCCCTCATTGTACCTCTGCAGGAGCGTGGAGGCGGGATGGGGAAGCTGGAGCCCATCTCTCCTGTGAGCCCGGTCCACATGGACACTGACTTGGATCTGGTGCCAGCTCGGTTCTCCAAGGAGGAACTGATCCAGAACATGGACCGGGTGGACAGGGAGATCACCATGGTGGAGCAGCAGATCTGCAAACTTCGCAAAAAACAGGTCTGTGCAGAAGCGGGCGCCGTCGTAAGCTTGATTGCAGAGAGATATTATCTGTCCTGATTTTAGATTCCAATCATTACGCTTTGTGGTAATACGCTGGCAGCCTTTCTGTGGATGCCTCCAGCTTTCTGATTAATGTCAAAGATTTAAGTTGTTGATTGTTGTAACACCATCAAAGCACTCGATGGATTAGCCAGTGAAGATATATGCTTCAGAAAAGGCTTTGAAATTGCAAGAAAGGAAGACTAATAAGCTGTAAGTTAGGTGCATTTTTCATTGGTTTCCATTTAATTTTCTCCACTTTATTCCCCCGTATAGTTGAAAATGAAAGTTGCTTCTAATGTCACAAATAATAAATCGTTCTCTAGTTTTTAGAATCTCTAATACCGGTTCATGTACAGGTTTTTCTGGGAGGCATTTTATTTTTTGTTTTGCATCCGACTGTTCAAAAGCTGAAGAAATCAAGGGGAATAGCTTTGATGTTCCTGTGTGTCGTACACTCATCCTAACCTCACGGGAGTGCGTCAAGCGCCTGTGAGGTCCTGCTTGCAGCAGTCTTTGCCATGGCTGGCGTCCTTGTTGAATTTTGGTGGCGCAGTGTTTGTGTGTTTGAAATGTGTGGTTTTCCAGTGCGACTTTCCCTGCCAGGCTTCGGTTGGCATCAGAGCAATAAAGTCTTAAATAGACTTTGCTGTGTTGTAATAGCTGCATTCAAGCTTGTAGCGTTTCTTTCTCCCCTCGGTGTGCAGTGATTGTGTACACGCATTCCTCCAGGCATCTGCGTTCCCTTTTCTTCCTATCGTATTTGGCTTTTTATTTAGGAGAAAAGTAGGTTAAAAATATATGCGGCTATAAATAACCGCTTCCCCGGGGAAGAGAAGGATTATGGTGAAGGTTTTGTGACTGCTAAAGCGTTCGTATCCCTGCCACACCGTCTCCTCTTTGGTCGTTTGCCACATTTAGTCAAGAAACATTATGGATGGCTTTGTTGTGTTGCAGCTGCAGCCTTCCTCCACTGTACTTTCTTAATATATTATTTAGCATCCCCTCATTAAGAGGTAATTGTCTTTTGAATACACATTTATGTTAATTTACGGATGGCAGGTGCTTTTGCATGCCTGTCTTCTCATCTGACAGTGTTAATGCTAACAAGTGTGACTCTTGACTGTGAGATACTTCTCTCTGCTTTCACAGTTTAACATATACAGACTGACGGACGACTTCCTGCATCATAGTTTTTGAGCTGCTTCCGGTGTTATTCATCGATGTAATAACCTGAAACAAGTTACATTTTAACACAGTGGTGCCAAATAAAGGTTTTTTTTCCTTCATTATTTATTAGTGCCAAGTGTTAATATAAAAAGATAGGAAGTGGTTGTGTGAATGGAGCATTTTTAACCATTATTATTTTGTTGCAAGATTAAGCATGCACATTTTATCTCGCCATAATTCTCATGTCATTTATAACTTCTACCAAATTATTGAAGTCCCCAGAAAGCAAACAATTCGATAACTATTAACAACTAGTGATATGAAGCACTGCCATCCATTGAAAGTTAACGTAACTCCTCCTCATTTTTTATTGCCCTAAAGTCAAAATATATCCTGGTGTCCCTATCATGTCGTGCAGTCATACAGGCTTTAAATTGATAGTTTCAAATCAGTTAAAGTGAGGATTTGACGCACACAAACAGCTTGAACTTAAATCTGTTTTGTGTAGTGAGATATAAACATTCCAAATTAAAGATTGATTTGATCTGAACTGTTTAGTAAACCATTACGACCTGAGTGGCTGTTGGTGAAGTAGTATAAATTAGCTCCAAATTCACCTTGCCTGAGTTAGACACACTCTTTAATTATGTGATAATATTAAAGGTAAAGAAATCCGCCTGTTTAACAGAATAGTATAAAAACAATAAAACAGGCTATTGGATTTCAACCTCTGAATAAATCACAAATCTTTGTTCAGCTGCTTGAAGGCTTAAATCAAAATCCCTCGTCTCTCTCTCTCTCTCTCTCTCTCTCTCTCCCCCCCCCCCCTCTCTCTCGCCTCATACTCACTCAGTTTTTTATGGATATTTTTACAGTCCAGCTCCTTCCAGGCATTAAAACATCTGGACTAATTAAGTGACATGCTAAAACTTTATTTAAAGAGTTCTGGCAGAGTTGACGAGTGGGTGGGGGTAAAGGCTTAGGTTACCGCCAGCGTGTGTCATGTCAGTCGAGCTCAGGATGGCCGGTTTATTTTATTTTACTCTGTGGTGGGTTTGAAACGGAAACGGGGGGGGGGGTGCTCTCTATGGGAATGTCTATGTTTCCCCTCGCCAGATGCTTATCCGGTGCTATCATGGCACGGGATGATCCATCTTTCTCCGCTCTCATGTTGACCCTCCCGGGGCTGCGCACCCCCCTTTCCAAAGCCCCCGTCAGGAGATGAGGAAGAGGTGTGTGGGGGCTGCAGAGGGCTGACTTCACCGTGGGCCAGCTGTACGCACGCAACGACACAGCTGAATACACCCCTGTTCTCCCTCCACCCGTCAGTCTACTCTGGATCCAAACATTCTCAGGCAATGATCTTGAAATGCGTCTTTAGCCAGACACATTTGCTCAAGTGTCGAGGTGGTGGTGGCGCACATAATGATAGAAATGCATTTAGTCTATATAAGGATGGAAGTGAGGAGTGTGGAAGAAGTGATTTATGAAAGGCCAGGTTTTGTTTTGGCACCAAAGAGACCTGGGATGTCCTTGATAAGCTGAATTGATTGTTGAACATAAGATGGTACAAGCTGCTCAGTGGTGTTTTTGAAAAGCTCGGTCTAAAAGCCTGTCCCTGGGCCCGTCTCTTTATTGAAGTGATTGATGAGAAGCAGAAACCTAAAGAAAAATGATTGACATAGATAGAAATGATGAATTACTTCAGCTGGAAAAATATCAGCAGATATGGTTTAATTCTGTGGGTCACGGCTGTTTTTTTGGCTCCTTTTGGTTTGTAGCTTTATATTTCAATTTTTTTTTTTTTTTTGTAGGTTACCTTGTTTGGTGTCATTCCTCCGAGCGCAAGTTTGTGTGCTCCACACGAGTTTTTTTTTCTTCAAGCTGTTTAAAACACACATGAACTGTTTTTAAAAGTTCTAATGCAAATTTAAGCCTTACAGTTTAAATCCTAACTATAAATTTTGCATTCCACGAAGTTATATACTCCTATTTACATTAGAAGGCAGGCCATGCCTCAACTACTGTTTACAAAATATTCATGTCTGACACTTTGGTGGTGTGTCATTTACATTTCAGTCTGCTTTGGTAGCTTTTCGGAGAGAATGAGTCACTGTATTTGTTTGTTCTTGCACCAAGCAGTAGTCATTACTTTATTCAGGAATTGTTTTTGTCAGAAGTCTGGCTTTACTGTCAGCAAAATCCAAAAAGTGGTCTGCCGTACTTACATTGCTTCTGTAGTTTCAACAGAAGATTAAATGGAGATCTATTTAGGTTGTGCTATTCTGCTACGTCAACTGAAATCAGCAGTGTGATCTTGAACCCACTTGCATGTTGTCGGTGGACTACAGAGCCTTTTGCAATATTACCATATGTTGTAAACAACTTCATCCAGTCGTAGGTGCTGACACTGATCCCAGGTGACAACAAGGGATTTCAGACTACGTCCTGAACCAGTTCCCTTTGTACCACAGGACAAACACAGAGAGGCAGACAGTCACACACACTCAAGGTACAGCCAGGGACAATTTATAGCAACATTGACGCTCGCCACGTCACACTTCGTTGAAGGAAGTATGTATTCATGCTGTTCACCGGCGTAAAAACCTCAGCTAAGGTCACATGTGGGTTGCGTTATCAGATCCTTTAAATGCAGTGTAAAGTTAGTTTTGGAATCACTAGTATATCTCAACTGCATGATCGTAGGCTGTGGAGGATAAACTCACACGTAGGAGAGGATACACACTTGGAACAGGAAGGCCCAACACCTCAACTTAAACCAGGGAAATAGTCAACTGAGGCAAGCTAAGCTTGACTCCACTGTTTAACCTCATCACACTCCTGTAAATGGCTGTTGTAGAAATGTACTTTGTCCCATGAATGTGAGTTGAAGCTCCACATTTCATCAAAAGAGAATCCATAGTAATAATAATTAAAGGTTAGGAGACTTTTTTGACTCATTATAACCCAGCATTACGAAAGGTGGCTGCTTCCACGTTCCTCACTGGTTTATCATTTGTGGGGCCCGTAATTGACCATTGGTGCTTTTTCATCATGTGTGCATAATGTGCAGTTGGAGAGCTGCTCCTCTCTAATGTATATTACTGGCCTTTCAATTTCTGATTTCTAATCTTTCGGCTGGAAATAGCCTATAGGATCCCAGATGGTGCCTTCATTGCTTCCCTCAGTGATGGTTGGAACAAGCGTCTTTTTTTTTTCCTTCCCTTCTTTCTATACTCCTCTTGCATAAGAGAAGATTTATGGACGAAGAAGAACTGAGTGAACTCCAATAAATGCTTTCAGTGAGTCATAGGTCCTTATCTACGCTGGATCCTTCGAGTCCAAAGTCTTACAAAACACCAGCTCACCTTCCTCTGTTTTTGCCTGTATTTACAGAACACTTTTTTTCTTTTGTTACACACCTCACTTTTGGTTAAATGCCAGAGTAAAAAGTAATTTGAGGGAACTGCACTGTTTTCTGCTATTTGTTATGGTGGCATTTTCCCACATTTTCTCTCCTTTATGTTTCTCTTTTTTTGTCTCCTTGTTTGCCTTCCTTTTATTTATTTGTCATTGGATGTTCCAGCTACACAGCAGGCTTTTGGCTTTTTTATTTTTATTTTTTATTTTTTTTAGCAGACTGTTGTGGTAACTCTTTGATTAAGTAGACCCTGGGGAGCTAATAGCTATTACAGCTAATAGGACAGTTAGTGCCATCCCAGCTGGAGAGCCGAGAGACACACACACTGTCTCTAACCCTCACAACAGAAGCATGTGAGCCACACATCTTTTCAGACAGTTCAAGGCCCTTGCAGATGAGCTAACACTTGTCTTTGTTTTTTTTTTTTTTGTGTTACAGCAACAGCTGGAGGAAGAGGCTGCAAAGCCCCACGAGCCCGAGAGGCCGATCTCGCCGCCACCCAGTGAGGCCAAACACCGCAGCCTTGTTCAGATCATCTACGACGAGAACAGGGTCAGTGCAACACACAGCTTACCCAGAGACCCTTGCATCGCGCACCTGTCAACCTTTGCGAGCATCCTGGCTATTAGAATATAGCCAGAGTTGCCCGTTTCTCTCTCAGGCCAGTACAGAGGTGCTATAATGCAGCTTTCATCTCCTGCCGGTTAGATTGTTGTAATGCCTTGCTCTCTGGTCTTTGGGTCTGGGGGACTCCACACCTTGTTGTGGGGGATTCCCTTGGTCTGGGGGGGTTCGAGGTCGTGCACTGGGACCCCAGCAGTCATAGCCTTTGACTTCTCCCGGTGTGGGCGGCCCCACTGGTGGTGGTGTGTGTGTGTGTGTGTGTGTGTGTGTGTGTGTGTGTTTGTGTGAGCGCATCCGACCTGGTTGATGGTGCAGTTTTGTTTTCTGTTTTTATGACTAATTTTACTGTTACGCACTTTGCGCTGTTTTTTTATGCATATGAAAAGTGCTCTATAAATAAAGATTGGTTGGTTGATTGATTAGCACTAGAAGTGTGGGCATCGTCCTACTTGCTAATTTTATTTTGATCAAAACAGGCACTGTTGCATTTGCTCTGTCAGTTTGGTTCCTGAGGTGCCATGAAAGCGCTGATGTGAAGCAAAAAAAAAAAAAAAAAAAAGTGAGAAAAACAGATCTTGATCTGGTTCCAGATAAATGTCGGTGTGGCTTGCTGCATGCACCACAGACCAAAGCTGTCTGAATAGACTAAACACAAGATGTGACAGGTGCTGGAACTTCTTGTTTCCTCATAGTCTGTTTTCATTGGTGTGTGTGGCAGAGGAAAATGTACCTGCTGCCCAAATAATGCCACTCATGCGTTTAGCCTGGCTCACGGCATTGTGGTGAAAGTTCAGACACTTTTGGAGCGCACTGCTCACTCAAGCATTTGACTTGAAGTTTGTTTTTTTTTTTAAGTCACACAGAAGCACATTTTAAAGAAAAACTGCTCTTTTTAACATTCTGCTTTGTTTGCTGCATACACTACATATGTCGACACTTCCTCATAAAGATGTTTGCTTTCACGCACATTTCAGTAATTCAGTCATGTTTTTTCACTGGTCTGATAAAAGATAACCAACTAAGCTAGGCCAGGCTCTTACACCTCTCAATGCTCTGTTTCCTGGTTTGGTTATCTCTCTCTAAAGTCTGAGATAAGACCGTCGCTCAGTGTTGAAGATAGGCACAGTGCATCTAAGGTAACTAGATTACCCAGCAGGTGCAGCTTCGAACACACCACAGAGACTTGATTTTTTTCTCTATAAATAGAGACCAGTGAAATGCAGGTCTTTAATTTCCTTTTTCTATTACGTTTTAGAAATACTGGTATGGATTTACTGTTGGTGGATATATGATCTTAAACAAGTACTGTGCTTCCGTCTGGTGTTTTTCTCTTATGTTCATATACCCTCTTTAAAAAAACATGTTTACACAAGCTGACTGTCACACACGGTTTATGTCATACCTGACCCCTCCCCCTCTTTATTGTCACGGAAAGCCAAGCTCAAAATAAGCGACTAAAGGTCAACATAGCAGGGATGATGAATCATACATGTACACACAGGGAAACATGCGCACACTTGAAGATAATAGATGCAGTCAGACAAAAGTCGTTGTCTCCTGACTTTGTAAATCCAGCTGAGAGCCCGTACGAAAGTTTTTGTGGAGGTGGTACGTGAGTCGTAGCTGAGCCAATAATTACCTACAGTAGAGCTGTGTGCACACGATTAACACCATGGTGGTGTGATTCTCAGTGCTCTCAGTCCCCCTAGTGGTTACAGACACAAGTGTCCATTTGATCCAAATTGACATTTAAAGCAGAGGCCTTCTCCTTTACTGGATCATCTCCCAAGTGGCCTGAGACACCAAATGCAAAACTATGAATACTGTCAAAACTTGGCAGTGCAGAGAATTTGTGAAGCATTTTTTCAAATTAAATTGAATTAAATGGGATTGTTGAGCAGTATAGTATATTGAAAGCCTCAAACTATGTGTAAAATTTATGTTCTCTTTAGGATTTAGAAACCTTGATTAGGAGTTACTGAGCAGCACACTTCAGTTAGTACAACTTTTCTGACCCTAACCTGCACAGATACCACCAAGCATGATGCACGAGGCCTCTTTGAAGGGTTGACCTTCATGACTTTACCTGTTATCGTGTGCAGCTGAATCACTACAGTTCTGTGGAGTAACAGGGGCTTGCAGATTGCTCAAGACTTCACTGGGAGTTTAAGAATGACTCAAGGCTTACTCCACAATGAAATGTAACCTTTGTAACACTTCCCACTTCCCTTTGACTGGCTGGATGTGCTCTGGCCTGTTGCCAGCTCCTCCAACCATGCTATCGCTCCCGGCTAGACTTAACCAGCTTCCTTTTTAATTTTACGTTTGCTCATTCACTGATTTTATTGCCAATTTTTTTAAAGTCATTCACTCTCAGCTGTATAGTCCAAATAGTTTTTTTTTCCCCTCGCGAAAGTGAGATTACGCTCATCTTTTGAAGAAAATTTAAGCAAAATCTGCTTTATTAATGGTATGTGTATTTTTACTCAGCAGTTTGTGTCTTTGTTTGCTGGATCATAGCGAAACTGATTGCACCATCTTGGTTTCCTGGGACTGTATGTCATAAACAACAGATCTTTCTCACAGCCTCAACATAGGATGTGGTTAATTGTACACCTGAGGTTATGTAAACACCGGACAAAAACACAGCTCCTGCTGTTCTGCCATATTTGTCTTACTTGCTGATAGCAGTAGACATACCACTAGATTTTGACAAATCATAATTACAGTAATGCATCCTTATGCAAGATATTGTGTTCAAAGGAAAGATAAAAAACATAACTAACTGTCGTGTCTGCTTGGCCGACATGCCTGCTGGTTTTTTGTGTTTTTAAGCACCTGTCTGTAATGACGGTGGCCTCGGCGTGCCTTTTTGAGCGGGTGTCTCTGCGGTGTCATGTGTCCCTGGTGGGCTCAGTGTCACCGTCTCTCTCAGACTGGGTTACAGCCACGTTTCTACTGACAGGCTATTGTGAAACCCCAGGGATGACTAAAGTCAAGTTCACTAAACAGTCAGAGACACGAACACAAGAGAAGACAGCCCCACTAGGCCCGCATTATTATAATACCACAGAACAGTCATAAACCCTTGTATCACTCTTCAGATGGCTTAGTTCTGCCTTTTTCATTTATTTCTTTTAAAAAAAATCTTTGTTCGACTTGTTTTTTCCCTCCTTTCCTCCTCTGGGCCCTGCTGTCTTTGTAGCTGCATCAACAACTGCTGTGCTATTTTCGTAGGTCTGGTTTGGAGCATCCTCTGTTAAATGCTTTATTTTAGAGATAATGTGACCTACTGGAGAACTGGACAATGGTGCGGTTGCTTAGTTCCCAGAGTCGCAGTCCTGTGTGTTACCACAGGGTGGCATGATTGAAAAAAAATGTTTTTCTGTGCATGGATTCAGATGACTGTTATTAAACCATCAGGACTCTTCACACTTTTGAAGAAACACTCAGTGCAGCTCTGCGTTTCATCCACACCCCTCTTTCCACTGCTGAATGAGTCATTTCTCGTATTTAAAAGCCAGATTTGAAGAGCTTTAAGGCCAGTTTCATGCTGCCCTGTTTTTTAAAATTTGCTTAAAGAATCGCAGCTTTAAAATGAAGAGAAGTCCTTGAGACTCCCCGGGGGGGAGGGAGGGAGCCTCTTTAATAATTGCAGCTCATTAACTCCTCCTGTAGTGAACAAGCTCTCTGAGGCAATACTCTGCAGCCTGTTACACCTACTCACTGGTGAGGGAGCGACAGGGAATGAGGGAAAAGGCACATCAGCGCCGTGGCACTGCATTTGCACTTCGGTGATTCATGGCGTTCAATGATATGGTTAACAAATGTTAATGCACGCTTTCTTTAGCCGCGCGCCTTTTAAAAACTGGAGCCCTGTCACTTGGCACAGGTGACCCAGTTGTGAGCTTGTGTTGACTCGAGCTAAGCTGTGCGTGAGCTCCTCCGAGGTGCCGCATTCAGGTCCTGTGCACACGCTGTGATGCTCCCTCTGTAGTGAGGACACCGTGGAAATGGACAAGGCAGCGCAGTGGCATGCTGGGCAGTGAGAAGGAAAGGTTAATATACACACACCCTGGCAAGTTCTGTCCCTGTTATCACCTCTGAAAATCCCCCCACCCACCGTCTGGCTCTCCTTCCTTTCCTTCCTGGCCGCGGGTGACCCGGTCCGGCCGGGCTCGCTGGTCACCGGGGGAAATGAGCTGAGATGGAAAGCAGCAGAGCATGTTGTGCGTCGCCACGGAGGGTCTGTTTGATCGATGGAGCAGAGCAAGTGTACAGAGGGGAGAGAGGAGCAAGAGTGGGCTAGTCTGGGACACTGCACGCACATTTGTCTGCTGGAGCTAAATATAAATGTATGGAGGAGCGGCGCTGCTCAGAGGTCATCTCAAGACATGGATGGGAGGTTTTTTTTTCGGCTGCCCATCTTCAAGCCCCGACACCTCTCCTTTCTTACTTCATTGTCCCTGCCAGGGTTTTTTGTTTTAAGAGGCTGATAGTTGTAGGTGGCTGGAGGTGAGATCTTTCTCTGTCTTTCATCAGATGTCTCTTATTAGATACCCCCCTTCCTGGATTGCCTTTTCTCTCTCTCCCACTCACTTTTTATTCCACTCCCACTCCGCTCTCCTGCCTGCTTGTTCCTTCTCTTTTACCTCTCTGCTCTGGGGAGGTGAGTAATCTTTTTTTTTTTTTTTTTTCTGGGAGAGGGGAGAGGGAGCTGAGGGAAGAAACTGTGGCCCAGCTTGAGCTAAAAGCTCTAATAATAGTCAGTACATCCATCTCTCCATCCATCCGGCCGGCCGTCCATCCATCCGACACGCAGTGTTGTAGCCCGAGTGATCGAGTGAGCATGTTCACAGCGTTGCCGTGGTGATGGCAGAGGTGCAGGCAGCCGGCTAATGTACTACTTGTGTTTGTCTTACCTCACCAGAAAAAGGCAGAAGAGGCTCACAGGATACTGGAGGGACTGGGACCCAGGGTAGAACTGGTGAGTAGACATTGTATTCTGCTCCCTCGGGTTTTTGCAAGATGTCATTGAAGAGATAAAAGATGGCAAATAGATGAGAGATGAGACTAAATGTCGAAATGGCATAATTGCCCCATTTTTTGCGTAAAAAAACTGTACATTGAAGAATTTTGTTTACAGTCAAAAGACGCAGTAAATCATGGGATGCTGGTTTTATCAAAACTTCTGATTTTTAGTGCGCTTTTGTTCTGTATCATTTTGATTATGCGTCCCTGTTTTTGTTGGAATTATGCCGAGTCATAGTATCCTTCAAGCTGTGAAAATATCCATCTCGTACTCACTGAGTGAATTGATCACTTTGTTCTGTTGAACAAATTACCTATTGAGCTTTTGCAAAGAGGCGGCAGCCAACAGGTTTGGCTGTGTCCCCGAGGGCTCTCATTTCCAGTGAGTTCTTTA